>NC_043000.1:54192338-54319838 GCF_006345805.1 Octopus sinensis
CACACACACATACAAACAAGCACACGCAAACACACACACTTATTCTCCCTCTTCTCTCTCTTTATCTATACTCTTTACTCTCTTTTACTTGTTTCAGTCATTTGACTGCGGCCATGCTGGAGCACCGCCTTTAGTCGAGCAAATCGACCCCGGGACTTATTCTTTGTAAGCCCAGTACTTTTTCTATCGGTCTGATTTTGCCGAACCGCTAAGTGACGGGGACGTAAACACACCAGCATCGGTTGTCAAGCAATGCTAGGGGGACAGACACAGACACACAAACACACACACATACATACATATATATATATATATACATATATACGACAGGCTTCTTTCAGTTTCCGTCTACCAAATCCACTCACAAGGCATTGGTCGGCCGGGGACTATAGCAGAAAACACTTGCCCAAGATGCCACGCAGTGGGACTGAACCCGGAATCATGTGGTTGCTTAGCAACCTACTTACCACACAGCCACTCCTGCGCCTATCTCTCTGTTTCTTCCTATGTGTCTCTATTTTTATCTCTTACATTTTCTGTTTCTTTCTATGAGAGAGGTAAAGGGATGATCAGAGACTGAGGTGGTCGGAGGCTGGAGTTAATTTGGGACAAGCGTATTGATACATGGTGCAAGAAATGGATTTTACATACACTCATACACAATCACACAATTACACATACATATCTACATCGATGTCTTTTTATCTTTTACTGGTTTCAGTCACTAGACTACGGCCATACTGCCGCACTTTGAGGAATTTTGGTCGAACTAATTGACCTCAAACCTTGTATTTTTTAAGCCTGGTATTTATTCTGTCTATCCCCATTATAAGGATAGATGCATGCGCTCGCGCGCAGAAACAGAATATCATGTACACACGCACACTCACACACGTATCAGAGAGGAATAGAATGAAATGGATAGATAGATATGTATGCATACACATTTTCATATCAGTATATTTTTCGAGACAGTATATCACTCTCTGTTTCTCTCACCTCTCACGCTCTCCCTCTCTATTTCTTTCTCTCTCTCTCTCTCATTTTATTGTCTTTATATACTTTCAATTACCCACTCGCGCATACACGCACACACTTCCAATTACACACACGCACACTCACACACAGACACACACACATACACAAACATGATGCCAGAATGAAGGTATTTGAATGTCTATTATATATACAGAACAAGCAAAAGCACTTAATAGGTTTTGTTTGAAAGCCAGTAATTTTCTGTCTAGATTGTAAAGAATAAAATCTCCAAATTTGTGTAAAATTGCGACTCTTTCTAAAAGAAACACTAATGCTACTCGTAATTATTGTTATATAACAATACTTTAAATCAAATAATGAAAGTATTTAAGAAACACTAATTCCGTAATTATTATGTAATCCATTAAATATTACATAATTATGTAATCCCTTCTCTTATCAAATATATTGTATTATTATTTGAAAGGATTAAATTTGTTATAATGAATAATTGTTATGGTTTAATCATCAGCATTAATAATTAATACGTTTGTTCAAAATTTAATAAAGCAATGTGTTCATTAATTGAAGATCTCATCAATTCAACATATACTTCTCAGTCAGAACCTATAACGTTCTTTCTGAATCCTTAACAATCTATAACATTTTTGAGACGGTGGATCCAAAGTCAGATCGCAGGTCATTACAGAATTTATTTATGTCTTAATCTGTGTGATTTATACTCACATTGTAACATTTATCAGCATTGCTTTTCCTTTTCCGGAGGTTAACAAATTAAGTCTGTATGTGTGTATGTGTATTCTTCAGTCGTTTTAGGTCTTGTAAAAAAATTTCACCCCCTACCAATTCAAACAAAAATTTAATAACTTAAACATAAAACAAAGAAGAAAAAGCAATTGGATCATCATACTAAGGTTCTTAAAATACTAAATCTCGCTCCTCAAGTGTGTAAGTTCAAATACACTGAAAAGGAATTTTCCCTACATGTAACTAGAGTAGTTTGCATGATATATATTTCTTTACTACCCACAAGGGACTAAACACAGAGGTGACACACAGGGACAGACAGACGGATTAAGTCGATTACATCGACCCCAGTGCGTAACTGGTACTTAATTTATCCTCGAAAGGATGAAAGGCAAGTGGACCTCGGCGGAATTTGAACTCAGAACGTAACGACAGACGATATACGGCCATGTATTTCGCCCGGCGTGCTAACGTTTCAGCCAGCTCGCCGCCTTTGTATGATATCTTACATACATTAAGATCAAACGACTATCCTTTATATAATAAGTTAGTGTTCTTGCTAAGGGAAAAGTTCTCAAGTCTTATAGCTGCATAGCTTATCAGGTTTTAAAGGTAGAATCTATAAGTGGAAATGCAGTGAAGATGGTTCTCTTGAATCCGATGACTTCTTTGTATTACTTTTGTTGTAGCAATTGTTTAATCAAGAACAGCCCTAATAGAGATAGCCTATGCTCAAATATTATGTAGTTATGACCGTTTTTTGGGGTATAGAGTACCTCGAGCTATATTGCCAATATACCTTTACATTTTTAGAAGTGGCTTGAGGAAAATTTGACGACTATTTCTATCAAGCTGTGACATTACATAAACACTTTCATACTGGTTCGTTAAAAAGATACTTTGATGTGTTGTACCTGTATGTATGTTTGTGAATGTATGTGTATGTGTGTGTGTATGCGTGTGTTTGTTCGTGTGTGTATGTAGCATAACTCGGAGCACTCTAGTAGACGGTTCTTTAATAATTTTCTATTCTCTGTCTGATGTGTGATCACTAATTAATGTGTCGTACTCAATAAGTTAAAAGCTTCAGTTCAATACAAGTAATACTTCTAGACGTAGAATCTAATATTATCTCGACGTTGATATTGATTGCAGACACTTGTAATTAGTACAAAATATCAAATGAATTATCGATTGTCTTTATCTACTTCATTTTTTTTGCACGAACTTATACAATGTGAGGTCCAGTCTTCAACGAGCTTTTCTTTATAACACTGAAAAATGACACATTCTACTACGTGCTTCATCTCATCTATCTCTTTCGAGTGTCTGTGACGGTTATTAAAGATATATAACTCTTATTGGTTACATTTCTGCACATAGCGTATATTCCTTAAAATATGGACATTCACATTTGATTATTTATCATAAAACGTGCATGACGTAGAGTTGCGTGTAAAGGGAAGCACCGATAACCAAAACTTATGAGTTTCTACTCTTCTATAGGCTTTGAGAGGTGTCAATTTTGCGTGCGATCTACCTGTCCATTTACTCTTTAGGGTGCAGTTTAATTCTAACCCCTAATATAAATCCTAAACCCTAGCCCCTAACCTAAATCCTAAACCCTAGCCCCTAATCTAAATCTTAAACCTTAGTCGCTAACTTAAACCCTTGCCCTAAGTCTAACCATAACGCATAGCTCTAAACTCTAACCCTAATCCACATCCAAATCAGGTTCTGTCACTGTGAAGTCTACATATACAGCAGCAGATCTCACGCTAAAGTAAAGCCGTTTGAAGTATATGCTAACGGGACATTAACTAGCAAACTTTTAGCTACATTTTCAACACAATTTTGGAAAACATTATCTTTAAAAATACACAGGCATAGCTGTATGATTTAGAATTTTACTTCCAAACCACATGGTTTCGTGTTCATTCCCACTGTGCGGCACCTTGGGCAAATGTCGTCTGCTATAGCCCCGAGCTCATAATTTTTTTGAGAGTGGATATATTAGACAGAATTATTCTGTAAACTTCTATATATGTATGTGTGCGTGTGTGTTTGTATTTGTACTCGTTAGTACCACTTGATAACTGATGTTATTTTGTTTACGTCCCCATAGCGTTGCAATTTGGTGGAAGGGATATAGAATAATTATCCGCATTAAAATACGTATGGAGTAGATTTGTTCGGTTAGACCTACAAGGTGATGTTCCAGCATGACGGCAGTCCTTTGACTACGAGTAATAAACTAAAAAATATTAATAAATTTACGATTTGCTTTTTATATATATATATATATATATATTCTTTAATTTCATACTTTCAGTATATCACAATTGTTTAGAAATCAAACCGTAGCATCATTTCAGCGATTAAGTTTCATTTACAAAACTGCACATTAGCTTCAGTGATTGAAGCATACAGTAAATAGGTCGTGCCACTCTTAACTACATAATTTTTGCATATGTGCGTTAGTGTTCGGGAAAAAGTGAGGTAACTATTTCGAAAAGGTTTGATTTTCTAAAGCAGAGTTGGAGAAAGTTTTACTATATACATATATATATATATATATATACTACCAGAAACACTTATCATTGACTGGGTTTAGAAAGCTGCCAATATTGTACTATGAATATTGAAAGATATTAAGATATTCACCCAGATAGTATTGAACGTATATAGAAGAAATGACTATCAACTTTCATGTAGACTATGGACCTGTTGCCTTCTAGTCAATGGCATCCTGAAAGCATATAAACTCTAGTATTTCAGTCTATAAATGAAGCAAAAATCGCACAGACTTTGGCTTGTGTGTAGTACAAAGTAACTAAATAAAAGTTACGGGAAAACTAAGAACATATGTACTATAGTTTATTGAAGTTCGCATTACAACAAACAAAAATACAAATAGCTTTTCTTAGACAAATAGCCTGGTGGCTCAAAGATATCAGTATAAAACGATTAAAAACAATATAATCATGCTATTAAAGTGCACACACACACACAAATTTAAAAGAAATATATAGTAACAATCTATTTCTGTGTGTAGCAAACATTTTACGCATAGAATAATGAATACAACTGAAGATCAAACATCGGAAAACGTGAAAAATAGAACATGAATAATTTTTCGCCTTTAGTTTTCCCAGAAATGTGTTGTGTCTGGGGAGAGTTATTATGATTTGATGCCTTATTAACACTGACTGGTTAGATTTCCACTCATATTTTGTTTTTTCTAAAATTTTTGATGCTTCTTGCAATATCTTCCATAGTTGTTGATTGTTCGTTATCAAAGTTGCGTTTCTTTTTGTTTGTTTGTGCGCATGGGTGTGCATCAGCATGCATGCATATACATATGTATTTTTGAATGAATGTATGTAAGTGCTTCTGTATATCTATGTATGCATGTGTGTGCATACATATGTATGTATTCTGCAGATTCATGTGTTTGTATTTGTATGAGTTATCTCCCTTACACTCAGTAGGGAGTGCACTATTTGCAGCTTTTTCGAAAAGGGTCCTTAGGAAGACAACTAGAAACTCGCGTCCACTTCCAGTGTCTTCGGAATATTTTACACTATTAACTATTAACTTTAAGTTAATATATAGATGCTGTAGCCTTTCTCCCTATAAATCGTCAGACACACAAACGTTCATCTTTATTATTATTATTATTATTATTATTATTATTATTATTATTATTATCATTATAATTATTCAGTAGTTTTATTTTTATAGCGTGCTTTCACTTCACTACCGAGCGCAGCTCTGTGTGCCTTGGGTATGTGCTGTGATTTGTTGTGATGCTCTGATGGTTATTGTATGGAAAGTATTCTGCGTAGGATGTGTGCAGTGCCTATTACTGCAATTTTCTGTATGTTATATGTGTTTGTAAGTCCTGGTGTTTTTGTTATGTATTTGTCTGAATATTTTTTATCATGCCTAATGCACCTACTATGATAGGAATTGTTTCTGTTTTCAGATTCCACATTCTGTTTACCTCTATTTCCAGGTCTTTGTATTTTGAGAGTTTCTCCATTTCTTTTAGAGACACGTTGTCATCTGCCGGTATTGATACATCAATTAGAAAGCATTTTTTTTCTTCATGATCTCTGACAACTATATCTGGCCTGTTGGCCTTAATTTCTCTATATGTGTGTATCGGCATGTCCCAGAGTATGGTTGCTTTCTCGTTTCCTGTGACCTTTTCTGGTGTGTGCCTATACCATCTTTCTTCTGTTGTTATTCCATAATGTTGGCATAGCTTCCAATGTATGTAGGTTCCAACTCTGTCATGTCTGTGAATATATTCCTTCTTAGCCAGGTCTGGGCAGCTAGAGATAATATGATTTATTGTTTCTTGTCCATCTCCACATATTCTGCAGTTACTTGTTATATTTATTTTCATTACATGTTTTTGGTAATTTCTGATGGGGAGGCTTTGGTCTTGTACTGTAATTAAAAATCCCTCTGTTTTTCTGCTTTGAGTCCTGAGCTTCTCAACCATTCCTGGGATTTTTCTTTGTCTATTTCTTTTGCGTTTAGTTTAGTCCAGTATTTACCATGAAGGGGCTTTTCTTGCCATCGTTTTATCATGGTTCGTTGCTGTTCCATTTTTAGTTTAGATTTGATTTGTTTTATAGCTTTTGTTGTTTCTTCATCTTCTTCTTCTTCTTCTTCATATTTATTAGGTGGTATGATTTCTTGTTTGTATTTGTCAACTTCCTTAAATACTGAGAACAGTTTTTTGTTTTGCCGCAATTTGTATCAGTTTTCCTTCCTTCTGAAGTAGATATTTTTGCAGTCCTATGGTGGTTATTTTATAGTAGTTTTCCAGTTGTATAAGTCCTCTACCACCTTCTGTACGTTGTATATATAGTCTTTCTATGTCAGATTTTGGGTGATGCATCCTAGATCCTGTCATTATTTTTCTTGTTTTCCTATCTATTTTGGTCAGTTCATTTCGTGTCCAGTTAAGGATATTGTAGCTGTAACTTATAACTGGGACAGCCAAAGTGTTCATATCTATTATCTTGTTTTTAGCATTAAGCTCTGTTCTTAGTATTGATCTAACTCGTCTATAATATTCTTTTTTTAATTTTCTCTTTCATTTGTGTGTGTTGTGTCTTATCTAGTTCATGGATTCCTAAGTATTTGTAAGTTTGGCTTTGGTCTAATTCTTTTATTTCATTGGTTTTATCTAGTGTGATGTTGCTACTCTTAACTAGTTTTCCTCTTTTCATGGTTACTTTGGCGCATTTTTCTAATCCGAATTTCATATCTATTTCTTTGGTAAATCCATGAACTGTCTTTAATAGTGTTTCCAGCTGTTTGTCATTTGCAGCGTATAGTTTTAGGTCATCCATATATAAAAGGTGGCTGATCGTTTTGCCGTAACATTTATATCTGCATCCAGTTCTATTTAGTATTGCCAAGCAGAAAAGGAGTGGAGAGAGCGTGTCTCCCTGGAATATTCCTCTTCTAATGGGGATGTCTTTGGTTTTCATGAGTCCCTCTTTTGTTTGGAAGTGTAGGACTGTTTGCCATTTATTCATAGAGTGCTCTATGAATTTTATGATTGTTGGTGCTACTTTGTTAATGGCTAGTGTTTCGAGGATCCATGTGTGGGGGATGCTATCAAACGCCTTTTTGTAGTCAATCCAGGCCATACTGAGGCCTTTCTTCTTTCTGTGGCTGTCTTCAGTTATGGCTTTATTAATCATTAGTTGATCTTTACAGCCATATGAGCCTTTGCGGCATCCTTTCTGCTCTTCTAGGAACAGTTTGTTTTCGTCCAGGTGCTTGTTCAACCTTTGCGATATCACTGCAGTAAATGCCTTGAAAATTGTAGGGAAGCAGGTTATTGGTCTGTAGTTTTCTGGTTTTGCTGTCTCATTTGATTTGGGAATTAAGATGGTTTTCCCCTTCGTGAGCCATTCAGGCATTGTCTCTGGCTCTGCTAGTATGTTGTTAAAGTTTTCAGCCAGCTTTTTGTGCATTCCTGTTAGATATTTCAGCCAGAAGTTGGGGATCTTGTCATGCCCAGGTGCCTTCCAGTTGCTTAGTCATTGCAGTGCCTGGGTGACCTCTTCAGTTGTTATGGGGGTCCAAAGTTGTTCAGATGCCGAGTTTGTTATTCTGATACTCCTTTTTTGGGGTGCCATTGGTGCTGCAGTGACTTCTATTTTATTTTTGCCAAGTTATTGGTAGAACTTTTTGGGGTTGGAGTTGAACTTTTTGTTTTGTTCAAAGAAGCGCTGGCGTTTCTCGTACCGGCGGATCCTTTGTGCTTTGGCAAGGATATCTTGCTTCAGCTTTTCTTTTATCTCAGGTAAATCTTTCTCTGTGATGTTATATTTGCGGAGTATTTTTGTTTTCTTTTTGTTGCTCAGTAGCGTTGATTGTTTGCTGATTTCAATAAGAATCGACAGATCTTTTCTCATTTTTTGTATTTTGTTTTGGATGTTATTTATCCACAGGGTTTGGTTGGGTGGTGGTACTCCTGTTTGGATGGGTTTGAGTGAGTATCCAGCTTCTTTTGTGGCTGCAGTGGCTGCTGCGTATATTAAGTCATTTAGCTCAGTGATATCGCTTTTTGTTTCAGTGGCTATTAGTTCCGTGACGGCTAGGTTTATGCTGTTTATAATTGGTGTTATTGTTTCGTCTATTTTGATTCTTGGGAGGTATGGTCGGTGGTCCATTTTGAGCTCTGTGGTTTTCAGTTCTTTGATTATTTTACTTTTAATATTATCATAATCATTAGGCTCCCCTTCGTTGTTTACATCGTGTTTGTTGGGAATGTTACGTTTGTCTTCGTGTTTTACTGTTTCAGTGTTTATATTATTGGGCATTGTTGTGTGGCTTCTATCTACATTTTCCTGGTGTATTTTTTCTTTTAGATGTTCTATTTCTATTTCTGATATTTTTTTGTGTTGAGAATGTATCTTCGTACGTTAGCTAATTTATTAGGGTTCATTGCTGTATCCAAGTTTATATTTATGTTATTTTCCTTCCATATTTTATATGTATATGTTGTTGTGTTTTCATTTTTTGGGTAGAGCACTGCTGTGAAGTATGTGTGTAAGATAGAAATGTATTCCTCACGTGTCCATTTACGTCTTTTGGGTTTTATTTGCGGGACATGAGGTACAACGTCCGGCCCATTATTTTGACGGTCGTCATTTTCGTAGGATACCGGTCCGTTCGTTTCTGTTGTCACATTATTTCGCACGTGTAGTTTTTCGTACATTTTTTGTTGTAAGTTTAAAGTACGTACCGCTCGATTGTTATTCTTGGGTTGAATAATATCGGCGGCATTTAATTTCTTCGTAGTTCCTTTGTACATGGTGTTTGGGGTCGGGGATGATCGTGATGATCCACCCATGTTTACATGTGTTGTGTTAGAGGTGGAGATGATATCGAGTCAAAATACATCATTTCGTTTTGAAAATAGTAATAAATTTCAATTAGTATTACTTACTCGGATACAGTCCAATCGTTTGTTAGTAAATCTTTGGCTCCATACGATGTCCTTGTTTTCGATGTTTATGGATAGATTTCGGAGCTCTGTATTTTCCTTCTTACATCTTAAACGTTATTATTATTATTATTATTATTATTAATATTATTATTATTATATATATATATATATTATATATATATATATATATATATATATATATATATATATATATATATATATATATATATATATACTTTATTAATAAGGCTGCAAAGACATCACAGAAACTATTACTCAGAGTTTTACATTCCCATTCGTCAGACAGTTTTGTTTGAGAATGGAACAAAAATAAGATTATATTTATATTTATAAATATACAGTTACGTTGATAGATACACATTTTAAATTGGTTTTGTTTCATTGGTCTTTTCAGCAAACGGTCTTTTCAATAACTGGTTATATGAAATTAAAAATTACGATTCCAAATGAAGGAAAATTTAAGTCAAAAATTAGCTTAGGTGGAAGAAAAAGTCCTGATTACTGAGGGTAAATTAATTAATCAAAATTAAAAGTTATGTCCGTTTAAAATAATAACATTTACAAAGAACTGACATCATAAAAAGGCATATACATTTAGTAATACATACACATACCAAAACTACTATATATACACTAAACATACAAGAGTTGGTACATGCCTGCATGCGTATACAAAACAAATACAGGTAAAACACACACACACACACACACACACCACACACACACACACACACACATATATATATATATATATATATATATATATATATATGTATACTAATGCATACATAGGTATCCGCGTACATATAGATCCTTTAAAATGTTTTAGCCCGAAGGCCGCGGCCATGCTGGGGCACCATATATATATACACACACATAAAACTTCTCCGTGTGTATTTTTAAATATTCAACTTATTTGTTACAAGCTAGAGGAAGAAAACGAAAAGAAAATCAGACAATAATAAGTGATGGGAGAAGGAAAAAGAAGTGGTGGAAGTAAAAAAAAAGAAAGAAAAAGAGAAAATTATAATGAGAAGAAGAAAATTAGATAGATAGATAGATAGATAGAGAGAGAGAGAGAGAGAGAACTGATTTGGAAGTTAGCGTTCCCAAAAAGTATCTAACGACTGTGATACTTCAGTAAGCTTGCAAACACACACACATAACAATAGATACATATCTACATAAATGCATACATGCAATAGTAACACACATCAAGACGGACATGCAAATATACAAATAAACACAAACGTTGATATATACATATATATACATACATATATTCACATCAAGATACATATATACACCATAACGTATATACGTATACAGACATATTTAAAATCTCTCTGGTGTATAGAATATTAAAATAAGAAAATTGTGCAATAAATTGATATAATTAAATGTAATATAAATACATAAATTTTAAAAATATATAAATTTGAAATAATTAAAAATTTTTATATGAAAATGAATAAAAATTTAACCTCGGCAAAATTCAAAGTAAAATTTGCAAAACAGATGAAGGCTTTCTCAAAAGTCAAATGTAAAATATGAAGCCGAAATACGTACCAATATAGTAATACTAAGAGATCTATATATATCTGGTGTAAAAGCCAAATTCAAATGCGAAAGTCAAAAAATCATTCGAAAGTCAAATTTTTTTTTACTCATACAGTATATTTTCAGTTGACCTTGTGAACCTCGGAGATTGCCTGCATGAATTCAAAAATTCTCGTCTTTGCTTCAATGCATATTTATCGTGGAACAGGTCGAAGAGTTTTTTTTTTTTTTTCTGAGAGGCAAAGACTGCATTTCATTGGTCTTCTATATACTCCATGTTTATATGGTCCTCCTTTCTCCAAAATTTCCAGCTAATATTTAAAGGAAGTGTGTCATTTTTCTTCAATTGCCAGACATGTTTTGCAAGACTTGTTGCTGTCTTATTTTCGTGGTATCGAAAATAATTTTGGTGGGAAAAGAACCTAGTCTTGAACGAAGATCCTGTGTATGTTTTATATTCTTGTGAGCCATCTATTTGTACTTTAGTTCTATAAGCTATTCCTTTTTCAAGGCATTTTCTTTCTAACGGACAGCAACTCTTACCCTTGAAATTGCAATTCTTCTGGTTAAACTCGGCACTGTGGTTGCTTCTAATGATTTTTGTGTGTGCTGAATAGCTAACCTTATATAGCTAAACTTATATATAACAGGTCCTCCTCAGAAATACCTGACGAAGACCTGTTCAATAAAAGACATACCGAAAAGTTTGAGACCCATTTTTTACTCAGACGCTAGACGCAGACATGACAGTGTGGCTAAGCATTTAACTTCGAAACCACTTTGTTTCCGTTTCAATTCAACCATGGAGTACCTTGTGCGAATTTCTTTTCTGTAGTCCCCAAACCGACCAATGCCTTGTGAGTGAATTTGATAGAAGGAAAATGTATAGAAGTCCATTGCACACGCACACACACACACACACACACACATATATATATTTATATATATATACAGTATACATGCATGTGCTTTTGTATGTGCACACGCGCCTGCTTAATTGTTCTCCTAATATTTGACAACAATTATTTTACTTAAATCTTCGTAACTTAGTGATCCTCCTAAGAGGACACTGGCATATATGACAAACTTACAATAAATCCTGGGGGTGATTTTTTGTTTTTAGTAAACCCTTCAACGTGGTGCCCAGTATTGCCACAATCTCACGACTAAAACAAGTAGAAGATTTATTTCGGAATGAGCAGCTCCAATGCAACATTTTAAATTTTAACTTGTTTTCAGAAATTTCTAAATTTTAAACACATTTTAAATCGCTTTAAGCGAGTAATTACAGGTAATGGATATAAAAAAAATATTGTTCCGGGTTCACATGCACTACGTAGCCCATTGGGTAAGTGTTTTCTATTATTGTCTCGATCCAATCAAAGCCTTATGAGTGGAATTGGTAGACGGAAACTGAAAGGAGCCCGTCGTAGATATGTGTGTGTTTGTCGCCCCCACCCCGCCATCACTTAACAATGGATGCTGGTGTGTTTATATCTCCGTAACTTAGCGGTTCGGCAAACGTTACTGATAGAATAAGTACTATGCTTACAGAGAATAAGTTCTGGTGGCAATCTCTTCGACGAAAACACTTTAAAGCAGTGTTCTACCATGGCTGCAGCCAAATGAGTAGAACAGGTAAAACAATAAAGGAATAAAATAACAACGCTTTCTAAAATTTGAAATTAGCCCAAAATAAACGCTTTCTATAAAATTAAATCAATAAAAATACCTTCGATTATAATGATTTTCCTTTGAAAGTTGCACCTTTCTCAGAAGTTTGCGTGTTCACCTCTTCTGCACTAAGGTAAACTAAAACAGAATTAATTCAAATAAGCGAAAGCAAGGCTAAACACCGTTATGTGACGAAATAGCAAATACTACTTCATGGTTTCAAATTTTGGTACAAGGTTGTCAATTTTAAGGGAAGTTGAAGTCGATTACATCGATGTCAGTGCTCAGCTGGTACTTATTTTATCGACCCCAAAATAATGGCAGGAAAGGTCGACCTCGGTGAACTTTAAGCTTAGAACGTAGAAAGCCAGAGGGTATGTTGCTAATCATTTTGTTCAGCAAGCCACCATTTTCAGTGAAAAAATTAATATGGGGGCTTGAAAATCCATCCACTTACAAACGCCTTTAGTCTCCACCTATATTAGGTCATACTTTATCACGACTACCTCTTCACACACCCTGCTTCTTGGAACTAACGCATTTCAATCTAACAAATTAACGTTTGTCCAGTTCTGCATTATATCTTTATAGCATATATTCTTCAGCTTTTAAATATCAGAGAGCCAGAAAGGGGTGAAAATCACCATCTTAAATATGGTCCGCCTAATCCAGTAAAAACGAAAAAAAAATTCTTATATCAAAATTCAACAAGTGGTTTGACTCACAGTTGCGCTATATCAAATAGACTAGGAACGTTTGTCACAAGGGTTGAAGAAAATTATCGATAACTTAATACTCGACGATACTACAACTGCGAGAATACCATCATCCTAAACTTTAAGCATACCACCATGCTTCGTACAATTTACAGGTAATACTGTCAACCAAAATACAAACCATCTATTAGATTTCTTGCCAAACTTGGAGTTTAGTCTTTCGTTGTAATTCTCAAACATGAAGTTTCCATTTGTAGACTTCCAAAGAGAAAGTCTTCACATTAAATACCCTCATTATATCCATCTTCACATTGCGCATAATTAGAAATTCTCCCTACAACTGTTCCTTTTCACCAGTTGCACCACTACACATATATATGTGTCAAGTGCTGAAAACTCCATTTAAGCCAATAAAAGTATTGACCCCAACAATATCTCATACGAGCTTCAAACAATGCGTCAGTAAAATTGATCTCATCTCTAAAATGTTCAATCAATTTCACTCCTTCTATAGAGATATATCTTCATCTTTGTAAACGTGCTATATTGTGCCCCTTTCTGTATAACAGCAAACTCACTGATCCTTTCAATTGTAGCTTTATCTTACTTCCAAAACCTTTAAGATGGTCGAAACAGCCATTAGCAACAAACGTCACTAACACCTTGAATATACGTTTTTAATGAATACTAGCACAAACATATATAAATATATATTTGAAACTAACCCTCGTTATTTTATCAGATTATGCCAAATGCATGAGAGGAAAGAATATTGAGTAATACAACAATAATTGAAATATATAATTTAAAAGACATCAAAAGTAGAAGGATTCAGAAAAGATGAGTTTCCAAAGATAGTGAAATACTTTTCTGAAAATGCAGTTAATACATTTATTTTGTGTAGAAGCACCAACACAAGTAAAGGTGAGTGATTAAGAAACTCCCAAGTTCAAATGCGTTGCGTGGTATTTTGGAAGTGCCTTTATCACCAGGTCTCGGGTTGACAAAAGCCTTGTGAGTGAATATGGATATACGAAATATATAGAATACTGTTAGTTGGTATAAAATTGAATATATGGAATGTATGGAATCCAGTTAGTTGGGCTGAGTTTCTATTACTGTTAACCATCCTTTCAAATTCTGTGTCGCATTAATACCAGCATAAAGTTACAATCAGTTGCAGTCTGACAGTGTCGGCCAGTGCATATGTGGTTCAATCAAGCTACCAATTAAAATAATCATCGTGGAAACCGACTAAAATCCATTTACTAACAAACTCACATAAAAAAGAAGAGGAATTGAAAAATGGAGAAGGAACGTATGTAAGATATATAAGTCAGTCAAACATACAAATTTAATGACACCTACATCCAATTAAATGAATATAGCTGATGCTTGTATTTGTTAACATTCACGCGGCTTGATGAAGAAAATATTTTTCTACCGAATTAAATTAAATTATGGAACTGAAATTGATGCTAATAGTTAAAGGCGTAGGATTTTTTCAGTTTAGGTGTTTGTTATTATTAGATCAGTTAAGATTTAAACTTTTTACAGGCTAACATTTGCATCATTGGAGTTAATTAAGTTTTGTTTATGTTGTAACACTTAATTATAACAGTTAAATTAGAGCGAATTATGAGTTACATTGTGTGTGTATGAGTATATATACATACATATATATATATATATATATATATATATATATACATACATACATATATATATATATATTTACATACACACATATATGTGTGTGTGTTTATATAAGTATGTATGTATATGGATTTTGGTAATAAAATGTCATTCTCATTTGTGTTGAATGTACTCTCACCTTTTCCTAAGAACGAAACTGAAAGAAACAAAATACTCTAATCCAATATATAATTTGACTTTCATGTAGGCTTATGACAGATTTCTGAAAATAACATCAGGTTGTTCCGTAGCTGACGTTAGGTAACGCAGGGTAAATAGAATTATTTTCTGTCCCATTTAGTTAACATTTACCTGAGGAGTGTTGTCACTCAGCTATCGCATAACGAAAAGCAAATTGTATACATTGCAAGTATTTATTTTTCCGTTGACCACAGGAAATATAATTTTGTATTCTATATATAAAATCGAAACGACTGAATTCCGACTAATTTCTATGTTATATGTTCAAGAAGCAGTATTACATTAAAATAGCAATCATTTTGTCATACCAAAACTATCATGAAAAGCAAATATATTAGTGTTGCGTTTAAGAATTTAATGCATGTTAGAGGTTGATAAAAATCAATCTAGCAGTGACTGGCGAGATGGGCAGATGCATTCCGCATGCTAAGATGAAATCTGCTGCCACCAATATAAGGGTGGATTTGGTAAACGAAAACTGAAAGAAGCTCGTCGTGTATATGTGTGTGTATATATATGTATATATATGAGTGTTTGTGTGTGTCTGTGTCTGTGTCTGTGTTTATCCCCATCACTGCTTCACAAACGATGTTAGTGTGTTCACGTCCCCGTAACACAACGATTCGGTCAAAGAGACCGATAGAATAAGTATAGGCTTAACAAATAAGACCTGGAGTCGATTATTCGAATAAAAACCCTTCAAGGCAGTGCTCCAGCATGGCTGCAGTCAAGTTACTGAAACAAGTAAAAGAATAAAAGAATGTATGCAACATTATTTGTATTAAGTATGATATACACATTGCTATTTTATTTTCTATCATGTTTCAACGCCTTAGTTTAGATTCTTTCTAATATTTTTCCCATCTCTAGTTTCTGCTTTAGTTATTTTATGAAATAAAAAAAAGAAGAGTAATTTTTTTATTTAGGCAAAAAGTGTCATATTTGCGGGAAAAGAATAAACTTTTATATCGATTCCATTACCGGAAATTATTTTACTCATTCCGAAGAAATTAAATACAAAATTCCATTCATCGATTTTAAAAATCAGATGGTGAGTCCGTTACTGCATTGTATTCGATTCCGTATCATTTCTATCAATTCACTACCCAAGACAAAAAGAAGAATATTAGTAACGTCTCTCATTTCTTAGTGATATTGGGTATTTTGTAAAGAGGTTCAACATTTTTCTGACGATTGAGAATACTTTATGAATCTTAGATTAAGGATCTGATCAATCATTCATCGCACTGTCAAAATCGTCCGTTTGAATATGGAATGTTAGATTTGTGGTCGTTCGTATTAAGCCAAACTGCTCTGAAGTTATTTCTAGACGCTCTGTTGTTCTGCTGTCATTATAATATATGGAGCTGCAGCAATCTTCTTTTATAATTCACAAACTGAGAATCAGAAATAAAATTTAAACATAAATTTTTCAGTCGATTATCTTTCTATTTTCTGTTACTATTCAAAGCAAGATCGAACATTATAGCTATAAAATGTATGATACAACATTCTATATTTCATGCATGCCCACTCACTCTCTTACACACCACACACACATACATACACTCGTACACACACATACACACACAGTTACGCATAGTGCATCCGTAGTGTATAGGTATCGTAATACTAAGCACGATATATAAGATCTCATGATAACCACGATTATTTGAAAGATAACCAGTATAGTTATGAATTAACACTTCTACACCAACATATGCAATCACATACTGCTTTGGACGCGATATAGTTTCGAATGCGCTATAGTAGATAAATCACGAGAAACAGAAAATGTCGAGGGACATAGCCAAAGGAATATGGCTGTTACGTAGTATACCGCAGACGTTTATTTTGCTGCATTGTTGAAGCAAGTTTTATGCATGATTGGCATATTAATACATGGTATGTACAAGTTGGAGTTAAACTAAAAAAGTATTTACAAAGGTTTATTATAATATTAGTTTAGGAAACAGACATTAGCAAAGTGACCCTATTGTATACAGTATAATACATACACTATAGAAATTGAGATACATATTTACTCAATATCATATAATTTATTTAAACCCAGTAGATATCCATAAAGGCATTATATTGTTGAAGCCAATTAAAAGGCAATGATAATATATGGTGCAAGCTTAATTACTTTGGTAGAGTTCGTTCTGTATGAACATATTGTGCGTACTCGAAAATATGTTGCATATAATGTCGTGATTATTTTATCACTTGGGGAGAAAATATGAACCAACTATGGCAAGATTTTCACTACAACACATAAGTATACTAAGACGAGAATGAATAGTTTAAGGTATTTAAACTGGCACCTTACCATGTGTGACATCAAGCAGCTAGGAAACACACATGTGTGTGTTTTCTATGAATGAACTCTTAACAAAATTGGGCATTTCAATTCCGACTATTAAGTTAAGTTAAGTTAAGTTAATTTTTTGGCTCAAAAAGCAAAAAGCAAGGCCATAGTTCAGTTAAATTCCTAGCGCAGTAAAAGCATGAATCTCCAGTTTCTATTTTTCTTTATTATGTAGTTTTCAATAGTGTTCCTTACGTATCGAATAAACATATTATTTCCTGAGAGTTAACGAAATTATTCTTGCATTTCCATAATTATTTTTTCTACAAACACATAAATCTAATTAATAGAAGATAGGAAAACGAATTTATGTTAAGCCAATTCACTAAAACATTCACCGTAAACAAGTTAAAGATCTTCCAGTGGCTGTAGAAATATGGTCAGTAATTAACTGGTATAATGGAATTATTAGATAATTACTACCCAATTTCTAAACAAGTTTTTTTCTGTTACCGAGATTACATGAGTATTGTAATACCCATGCCATACAGAAGGGTTTTAAAAAAGTAAAGTAAAATAGTTTCAAATAAAACTGGAAATGGCATCATTGCTTCATTTGCATAGAGCCATCGTTATTGTGCAAAACACATGCTACTCCTTATTTATTTATTTTCATCTTGATATCCATTTGATTGAATCCATGGCTTTAGCAATTGGTAAAGTGATGAAATAAAAAAAATCATAAAATAAAATTTAGAAGCATCATAGTTGGAAACAAGCTCTTCAATTCAATTATTTGAAACATTGTCAAGGAACGAAATGCATCACTCTATTATATCTGATGCTATTATCTAGAAGGGCCACGTTAAAGTGGCAAACACTTTATTCAATGGTGAATGCATTTCTAATGACAGATGTAATCCTTGTCAAGATCACCGAACATTTAACCATGAAATAATTTGTATTATTGAGAAAAGCACATTGCTCCTCGTGAATTGTTTCACAAACCGGTATTATTTTTTCCGTCTTGATAGCATGATATCTCCTTGCATAAAATCGTATCTAGCATAAGAGAACAATCGTTTGTTCAACTGACTTGACAACTTGTATCCACTTGCCGTCAATATAACGTGTACGTGCAGATATACGTAACTCATTATCTCCCTAGGTGTAAATAAATAATATGAAGGAAGTATACTGCATACAGAATGCTAATAGTGGATTATTAACGAGTGTTTACTTAAGAGAAAGGCTATTGTCAATACCTCTCAAGAGCTTTCGAAGAAGCAGGAGATTTTTCATTAATGTACGTATACATGAAATTTCAAATAAATGACGTTTCACAGATCCCTTTAGTGTCTAACTCGAAGCTGCAAAAGTATTAAAACAAAAGGTTATTCTTATACAGACACAGCCAGTATGCATTTCACTCCTAGGGTAAAGGAAAGTAGCATACAGTACTATATTCTCATTCCCTTTAATATGTAAGTATATTGTAAGAAAGCTTAGAGACGGGAACTCAGATACAAGGCGTATAAGTTAATCTACGAATTATTTTATTACATTCGGAAGGTTTATACACCTATACACTAAGAGTAATAATGTTTTAATATGTTTCGTCAAAAAGTTGAATTGATAAAAAGATATTTATCTAAATATTTAAGTTATATTTTCAGGAATAATTTTTTTAAAATTTTTAGTGAGCATTACCTAAATATATAAATATATAAGAAACACATATATTCGTACCCTGTTCGTTGGTTACGTTGAGGCCCAAATATTCTCAAGTTTCACTAGTCCCACTCCCGAACTAAATGGCCGTTATATTGGCGTCGTGGAAGCAATGCATCCCAGATAGCTCAAAGCATCAATGAGGTGTTTGGTGAAGATGTGGCGAATGAGCGCACTGTACGTCAATGGTTTGAGAAGTTCCAGTCTGGTGATTTTGCTCTTGAAAATCAACCCCGTGGTAGACCTGACACCAAGGTGGATAATGATGAACTGGAAACTGTAGTTGAAGCTCAAACTACGTGTGAGGTAGCAGGAAGGTTTGATGTTTCGATTCCAGCTGTATTCGACCATCTGAAACAGATCGACAAGATAAAGAAGCTGAACAGTTGGGTACCACCCGAACTGAACGAGCATCAAATGACGTGTCGTCTTGAAACTTGCTGTTCTTTGCTATCACGGCATAAAAGCGAACAATGTTTGCATCGTATTGTTACGTGTGATGAAAAATAGATTCTTTTCAATAATAGCAAGCGTTCTGCACGGTGACTGGATAGAGACGAAGTGCCAAAAGACAATCCTAAAAGGAATTTTCACCAAAATATGTTAACGGTGTCTGTTTTGTGGTCCAGCGCTGGTGTTATCCAGTACAGCTTCATGAGACCTGATAAGTCAATTACAGTGGATGTATACATCAGCCAGCTAGATGAAATGATGAGTGAAATTGCAATTCTGCAGCCGAGATTGGTCAAAAGATACAGGCCAATTCTCTTGCGAGACAATGCTTGACCACATATTGCACAAAGAAAGCTACTTAAGTCACAAGAACTGAATGGGTAGTATTCTGTCATCCATCATATTCACCAGACCTTGCATCAACTGACTATCACGTTTTCCAGGCATGAGACAACTTTTTGCAAGGAAAAATCTTCAAATCTGAAGAAGATGCGAAAACAGTCTTTCTTTATTTCATCACCTCTTGCCCTCCAGAATTTCTCGCTGTCGGCATAAATAAGCTACCGATAAAATGGAAAATTGTGTTGATAATTTAGATGCATAATTTGAGTAACTGCATTGCTTTTAGTTTACAGAAAGTGAAATAAACTTTCAGTTCAAAATCGAATATTTCATCCTTAAAGACTTGATGTGTGTGTATGTGTGTGTGTGTGTGTGTGTGTGTGTGTGTGTGTGTGTGTGTGTGTGTGTGGTGTGTGTGTGTGTGCGTGCGTGTGTGTGTGTGTGTATACACATAATGTTTAGAGAATAAGTATATTTAAAATAATGCAGAAACTCTGAATATAGTAAACTGTAACATTTATTAAAAAAAAACAATAGCGTGGGAAGCAGTATTAGTACCCAAAGCTAATATTCATTCCCACTTAGAAGTAGATCGTTTGTTATAACACAAAGTACTAATTTAAAATAAATTTATTCGATAGAAACTGCAAAATTGACCAAGAATTCTGTTCACTATTCGTTGTGATTCCGGCAATGCTGAATTGCCAAAAGAAAGTTGTCTATGATAGATATTGCTTTTTAACCGCAACAGAAGCAGTCACAAGAAGAATTAAAAGATGAACTTGGATAACTGGTTATATAACAGAAGTACTTGCTATGTTTTCAAGGAGTGCGGATTGAATGTTTGTGCGTTATATTATATAATATAATATAATATAATGTAATATAATATAATATATATATATATATATAAATTAGAAAAAACACCTTTTATCAATTCAAAATGAACAATTAAATTACACCATCTAGAAAACTACATATAATAGAAATATTAAAATTAAAATAACAATAAAATACCGATGATTAAGTAAATTGTTATTTTGATTTTAATATTTCTATTATATGTAATTTTCTAGGTGGTATAATTTAATTGTTCATTTTGAATTGATAAAAGGTGTTTTTTTTCTAATTTTGTATATATATTATATTGTGTGAAATCTGATTTAGTATTTCTAAATTGAATTTTTTCCCTGTAAGTTAGGATTAATATTCCCTTAAATAATAACAATAATTATTATTATATATATATATATATATATGTATATATATATATATATATATATACACCATTCTATATTTCTTGCGTACCCACCCAATCACAAACACACACACACAATGGTGGGTGGGGTATCGTTTCCCATTCATACTGCTCCAGGATCTGAAATGTCTTCGCTGCATGTTGCTGAGTATTATCCTGATGAAAGAACACCTTTCGTCTTGAAACCAAAGATGATCGTTTTTCCTCTCGCCTTGATTAAAGCCGATCAAGCTGCTCACAGTGGATCTCCTTTGTTATGGTTTCGTTTGGGTTTACAAGTTCAAAGTGGACTAAACCTTTCATATCCCACCAAACAGATAACAACACATTATGTATGTGAAGACCATCTTTAGCCTAGGGAACCAGTGTTTCTCCATTCATCCTTTCATCCTTTAATTGGAGTAGTTTCCAAAAGATCTCTAACATTGTTTCTTCATACTTTACTTTCAATTTACTGGTGTAAATTAGCGTAGATATAGAAAGTTATATAGGTATATTAAATACATGTTTTTCAACAAATTCAATAATATTTTACGTAAATGGAGGGGATAAGATGTTAATATGGATGATATTTTTTATATTATTCATGTAATTATACAATCATGTTTAACAGAAAGACAATAAATTCTATTTATGAATCAAAATGTTCTCGTCAGTAGCCGAAAGTAAGAAAAAAACTAAAAAGACGTTAGTATTACATAGGTTTAGTGTTCTTACTCATTTTTGAAACGCTTGTATAATTACATGACTAAAAAAATTATTATCCATATTAGCATCTAATCGCATCCATTTACGTAAAATATCGAATTTGTTGAACTTCGTTTAGTACGTTGAGTGGCTGTGTAGTAAGTAGCTTGTTTACCAACCACATAGTACCGGGTTCAGTCCCACTGTGTGGCACCTTGGGCAAGTGTTTTCTACTATAGCCTCGGGCCGACCAAAGCCTTGTGAGTGGATTTGGTAGACGGAAACTGAAAGAAGCCCGTCGTATATATGTATATATATGCATGTGTGTGGGTGCGTGTATGTTTGTGTTTGTCCCCTTAGCATTGCTTGACAACCGATGCTGGTGTGTTTATGTCCCCATCACTTAGCGGTTCGGCAAAAGATACCGATAGAATAAGTAGTGGGCTTACAAAGAATAAGTCCCGGGGTCGAGTTGCTCGATTAAAGGCGGTGCTCCAGCATGGCCGCAGTCAAATGACTGAAACAAGTAAAAGAGTAAAAGAGTAATACATTCAAAATGTGACCGCGTGTGTACCGTTGGCGATTTTTTTTCATCCGTCTTCCCTTCTCTGGATCTTTCCTTTTCCTATATTTCTAACGAAGAGCTCCGCTCGAAACGCTAGACCCTCCTTCTTCCCTTCCTTCCTGAGCGTCCAATAATACTGTATTTGTTCCACGTCCTCGCGCTGTTGTATTTTCTCTTTGTGTTTTCATGTTTGGATTAACTATATATATATATATGTATATGTGTGTGTGTGTGTGTTTGGTGTGTGTGTGTGTGTGTATGTGTGTATGTGTGTGTGTGTGTGTGTGTGTGCGTGTGTGTGTGTAGAGTGTTAGGTGTGATATACAGAACTGAATATTGAGAAAAATATTTCTTCATTATTATAAGCAGCTTGTTCATTTATATAAAACAGATGTTTTTTTTTTTTTTGGGGGGGGGGGGTTGGAGTGTTTAGAAGAAAACATTGCTTTTGTTTTTTGGGGGTGAGGTTCCAAGACAATGGAGATGGATAGATAGAAATATAGGTAGGTTGACAGGCTTATAGCTAGATAGATAGATAGATAGATAGATAGATAGATAGATAGATAGATAGATAGATAGATAGACAGATGGGTTGAGTGAAAGAGAGAGAGAAGGGGTATCCACCTTCCTATTCACCATTCATTCATTTAATTATTTTTTTCCTTTCCTGTATTGGAATGTGTTTAAGGATGGTGACCACTAAAAGAAAAGAAAAAAACAGGTGTGGTTTGGTCATCACTGAAAGACTTTTTGCTTTCTTTCTAACTCTCTTCTACACTTTATCAAAGAATTCCCTCCAAAAATGAATGTTTGGAAGGGCTATATTCTAAATATAACGGGAAAGTTTACGAAAATAAACAAAAGACGAAGGCAGGTGGAGTACAAACAAACAAATGTATTAGTATAGCGCTCAGGAATAGGAATAGAAAAAGTTTTTTACGTTTCAAGCCTACGCTCTTCGACAAAAAGATACACAGAAAAAAAGAAGGAGAGTATCTTTCTGTCGAAGAGCGTAGGCTCGAAACGTAAAATACTTTTTCTATTTCTATTCCTGAGCGCTATACTAATACATTTGTTTGTTTGTACTCCACCTGCCTTCGTCTTTTGTTTATTTTCGTAAACTTTCCCGTTATATATCACGCACTCACGTGGTCTCACTTTGATCCTATATTCTACCACTACCTACTCTTACCTTTCCTCGACGGACACTACCTCTCCATTGGATTTTTTTTACCTCTAAGGACACCTACCCTCTGGCTGCACCTCTCCTACACGGATCAAAGTGACTTTGTTATTGATTCTAAATATAACTCAATGAGGAGAAAAAATTGATAAAAAGGAAAGAAGTAAAGAAGAAAGGGAAAATGAAAAAAAAACGAAAAAAGAAAAGAAATAGGAAGAAAGCAAAAAGACTTTCAGTGATGACCAAACCACACCTGTTTTTTTACTTTTTTAAGTGGTCACCATTCTTAAACCCATTCCAATACAATGATAAAAGAAAAATAATTAAATAAATGAATGAATGGGGAATAGGAAGGTAGATACCCCCCTCTCTCTTTTCCTCTACTCATGTCTGTCTATCTGACTATCTATCTATCTATCTATCTATCTATCTATATATATATATATATATATATCCATCTATCCATCTATATACCTATCTATCTATCTATCTATCTATCTACTATCTATCTATCTATCTATCTATCTATCTATCTATCTATCTATGTATCTATCTGTCTGTCTGTCTATCTATCAGCCTATTTACCTATATTTCTATCACCCAAATACACACAATGTTCTCTTCTAAACAAAACCCAGAAAGAACATGTTTTATATAAATGAACAAGATGTTTATGATAATGAAGAGATAAAAGGATTTTTTCCAAAATTCTGACGACTTTTCTCTCTCTCTCTCTCTCTCTCTCTCTATCTCTGTATATATATATGCATGTATGTATGTATGTATGTATGTATGTAATCGACCCAGGCAACACTAAGAAACTAAATTTCCGCAAAATGTGATTGCGTATGAAAGACGTGAAGTTCCAGAATTATTATCATGAGATATCAATGGTATTCAATTTATTTCAATTCATTTCCTCATTTATTTCAACATGACTAAATCGTTTATTTAAACGATTGAGACCAGCCGGCATCATTTAAAATTAACCATACTAAGCATCATTAACTGGAGTAAAATGAAATAAAATGAATCTGTTGAAAAATCCCATCCCTTTCGGTGAAGCCTTATCATACGTTTGTGACCTTATCTTTTGTCAGTTGGAGGGATTTTTCAAGAGCTTTATTTTATTTCCTTTTAGTTCACTTAATTATCCTATGTGTGTACTTTTTAGCATAGTATTTTATACTACAACAAACTGCAATGTTCAGGGTAGCAATATTCGGAAATTCGTGTGAGTCAGCACGAGGGGGTACCCAAAAGAAACCGGAATTTTGCAATTTTATTTTATTCATTTAGTTTTACATATTTACTGTTTTATCGCCTTCAAAGTATTCTCCATTTCAAGCAATGCATCGGTCCAGACGCGTTTTCCACTGTTCGAAATAATGCAGGAACTCTTGCGATGTGGTACCTTTTAACTCCTGCGTCATTTTTTTAATTCATTTCTTCCACATCTGCCAATTCCGTAGCACCAGCTTTGGTCACCAGTGATGACCTTCCAATAAAGGTCCGGATCAACTTCCAGCAGTAGATTCAGTCGTGACTGCTTCTGATCTTCCCTGAGCGAATGAGACTCAAATTTTGCTGCAACACTTTTCATTCGTAATTCCTTGTTCAGAATTCGTTGAGAGGAGCTCCAGGACACAAAAATCATATTAACAAGTTTACCAATTGTTCAGTGATTGTCCGCCAAGATCGGTTTATGAATATTTTCATTCGTCCGGAAGGTCGACGATCGCCCTGAACGAGATTGGTCTTCAACCGATATGTTAACATTCCTAAAGAGTGAAAACCATTCGTAAACTTGTGATTTGCTCATGGCAGCGTCCTTGTAAGCTGTTTAAAGAATGTTTCGGCCGCCGTTTTCTCCAGCAGAAAACAGAATCTCACGGAAGCACGCTGTTTCTTCGTTTCCGCCATCGCAAAAATCGACGGACTGGGGAGAAGTACTGCAAGATAAGACGCACCACACTGCAGCACAACACCATATAACGTCGGTCGGCAAGCCAATGCCTAAGAGTTGCGTCAAGTGGCTAAAATGGTCTTATCCCACTGAGAACGTTTCCGGTTACTTTTGGGTACCCCCTTGTATCTAGATATAGATTTGAGAGAAAAGACTAGGAGATAAATCAAAATAACCCAGCTCCCAAAGTAGAAATGAATATGAGAACACGGCGTCATCGAATCGATGATAATAATTGAGTAAGTCTTTAACTTACGGTCTGTGAATTTATAAACAGGCAGTTCATTCGATAATGAAATGGGAAAACAACGTACAACGTTATTCTTTAAAACAGAGAAAACTTGATATTAAATGCATGCCGCATGAAAGCTGAGGATGACCATGAGGATTATAAAGATTTTGGAAACATATAATGTTAAATTGAGTTGTGATATTGCACGCGATAGTGAGACATACAGTCTATACCTTTGAAGCCGTTCTTTAAAGTCTCTAAGCACAACTTATGCATGCACTCATGTAAACATCGATATATCTCAAATATCAAATTTCTAGGAGGAAGAAAGTAGCAAAAATCAATGGAATGAGAGAAGTAAAAAAGAGAAGTAAGAACACCAGGCATTAAAGTTTAAATGCCTGAATCTTGAAACACAAAAGCATACTTTAATAAATGTATTAGCACTAATAAAGCTGATCAAGTTGGTACAAAGAGTAGTGTTTCCAAGTGATTTCGTACATAGGCTCGTTAATTTTGTTCCTATACAATATGTATACTAATGCAGCCGGTGTCATATTTTCTCTCTTCTCAACTCTGGCAACAAGCTAACTATCAGAATACATTACGATTCATCGCGTACAACTACCTGTAAATATATGGCTATGTCCTCATATGAGAAATCTATATTGAAGAGAAGAGAAGAATATAGCGTTGTAGGAGAAACACTAGATTGCCAAGTGAACTATTCACAGCATTACGTATTTTTCCGTAACGTCATGGTTTTGAGTTCCAATGAAGTTTAATTTCCCTTTTATCTATATCTATTATTAAAATAAAGACATCACATATGCTAAAATAGATGCAAGCTATTTATCCTTTCCCCAAAGAGATATCTCCTTACAAACGTAAGCAATATTTGTTAGTGCGTAGTTCTTCATATAAACATAACTACAACTTCATGAATGCTTGGAGTAATGCTTTCAAATATGTTTAAAATACCTGTTAAAATAAGCTTAAGGGATAATAGGGTCATATGGATTCACTGAAATGTCCATAGATTCGAAAATTCTCTATAATAAAGCAAGTGAAAATAAACCAATGAAAGATTCTCCAAAGCCAGAAAGAGTGTCTATCCGGGTAAGGAAGCTGTATGCAAGCATTCGTTTAACTTGTTTGAAATAGTAGCTAAATTTCTTTTGAATAAAAATCTTTTGCTTCAAACAGGGATGGAAGCATATATCTACATATACGTCTGTAACAAAAGTGGACTGTTTACACCCGAAAATGATTAATCAAACGACTAGTACTGGCTACTACCAAAGGAAATAATTAGGTGTGACTAATATTATCACCAGCTTTATAATTCAAGTCAAATAGTTGAGTAAAAACAAACACCAGGTAGCTACGGTATAGATGATGAGAGTGACATTTTCTGTGTAAATATTGCAGAAAATACACATTATTCTATTCATTGGTCTCCCTGGACTTGTTTTATTTAATAACAAATCTCTGAGGTTGAATATATTGATATAAAATTGTAATGACACTGTTGTTAAGAAATTAATAACTGAAGTTTTCGTTGACATTTGTTTTGGAATTCAATTAAATTCAATTGCAATATATTAATTAGTTTAAAAATTATTGTTTGCTGTTGACTGATTCCACATACTTGACACATTATCGATGACACAAGAAGAGAGAGGTGGGAAGAAGGAGAAAGGTTTGCGATTGAATGTTTGACAGAGAGAAAAGTAAGCAAAGCGTTCACACATATATAAGCACACCCCCACATGTATGCCTGAAAGTATACATAGACTGCACTAACAAAGGAGTTTTTCTTGGTGATCTCTCATCCTGCTGTAAATAGTAGGAAAAGTCCAGTGACATCAAAACTTATATATGCTAACTAATAGAGAAGCAAGTCCGTGAAGAGCTGAATTTCGAGCCAATCTTAACTGATGAAGCAACGGAAATTGACGAAAATGACGTCAGTATTAAAAATTCTCGATCGGCATCTTTCGGACAATTAATGTCCCTGTTAGTGTATATGTTAACATATATGTGCGTTGACTACAGCATTAAACTTTTATCAATGTATGTGTTTCTAACACCCAAGTCAATTTACTGACAATCATATACATATACATATACATATATATATATATATATATATATAGATATATATATGTGTATTCAGACACACACAAGCACACACACACACACACACACACATACACACACACATACTGACACTGAGACTGAGATAAAGGCAGATGTAACTTCGCTATCTACGATTTGTCCTATCTAGAGCAGCGAAATATCGACCTTATACATTTGAGGAGAAAAAGAACAAAAAAATCACCTGAAGCAATAATTGTTACAATCGAAAATCGTGACCGAGATTTTACTTCAGATCCAAAGTTGCTTGCCAAATACATATATTTTACAAATATATACATCTATATCTATATTTCTGTCAATAATGTGTTTCTTATATATTTACGTTTGTCTTTCTTCTATATTTCTCTCGTTTCTTTCCCTCTGGGTAAACTACATTTAACCTCTTTGTAAATGTATATGTATGAATGTTTGTATTTGTATTTCTATGTAATTGTGGATGCATGTTTGTATGCATGTATGCATGTTTTCACGCATGCATAAATCTATGTATACATGTATACATGAGTGCATGTATGTTTGCGTATATGCATAAATCTGTGTATGCGTATATGTATGTGTCCATGTGTGTAAACTTGTATATGTGTGCATAAATGTATGCATGCATGTATGTATGGACGAATACATATACTTACCCATGAATACATATACACATTCAGAAACTGATAAATACTTAAAATGTAACAGATGATATCTAATAAGTATTTTGAAAATTCCACTTGTTTGCAATACGACACGTATTTCTATGCGTACAATTTTGGCATCATAGTGTAAAGAAGGCAAACGTATTATACCACAACTGTTCTTTCACAGGGAACAGAAAACAATGCATTATTTTTGACCAGATTCTAGTCTTCTCAGACTAAAAGAGGAGTATGTTGAATTAGTCAGTCGCTTTGCAAATTAATGCAAGAGTTAGCAATCTAGATTAGTTAACTCCCAGTACACTACACAATATTTGAGTAATTGGAAATGTAAGCTGTACTTCTTTAAGGCGGCGAGCTGGCAGAAACGTTAGCACGCCGGGCGAAATGCTTAGCGGTATTTCGTCTGCCGTTACGTTCTGAGTTCAAATTCCGCCGAGGTCGACTCTGCCTTTCATCATTTCGAGGTCGATAAATTAAGTACCAGTTACGCACTGGGATCGATGTAATCGACTTAATCCCTTTGTCTGTCCTTGTTTTCCCCCTCTATGCTTAACCTCTTGTGGTCAATAATGAAATAGGAAATGTAAGCTGTACTTCTTTAAACAAACATTCGACTTTGATTTCGTTGCAAAACGTATAAGATTTCGTTACGTCATTGGTGTTATTCTGTGTGCAGAAAAGTGGGACCAAATGTATCCGTATCTCCATCCAGTCTTCTAGGTAAAGCTTTCAGAAAAATATACCTATCTTAAATGTTGATGCTTAACCCAAGTCAGCCCTTATGAGGCTCTTTTTGTAGCAATGTCTATCATCGTATTAGCGACATCTACGATTAAATTATCGAAATGTATCGTTTACCTCTCTTAGAAGAACAGGTATAATTTGAAGGAGGTTGGCTACTACATCTACCGGGTGCAACATAAATATCCACTCATTATTCATATTTTCACAAAATAAAAAGTTTTAAATGTCGGTTAGTTAAAGATCACATGTTGCTTGTTGTATTTATTGGCAATATTTTACATATATTCACAATTCAAAATAGCCTTCGCTTCAATCTGTAGAGCGCTTAATCTTTTCATAAATGAAGCGCATGATTTAATAATATTCAATTAATGAGTAAATGTATATGCCGCACACGATAGTTGGACGAGCAACCGCATAGAAGTTCCATCGGTGGTTTGATATATAGGTCGTAAAGGGCTACGCTGCACACAAACTAAGGATCTACATTGTTTTTCACCGATGAGAATTCAGTTGTTCAATCAAGGGAGCTTACTACTCAACGAATTAGTGTGTAAACAGTCGAATATTTCACAAATACTTTTATGGTTAACGTAATAGGATCAGTGTCCCACCTATGAATTACTGGTACAATCTACCCGATGGATTTTCCTTCGGTTTCTATTAATCGAATTCCACTCACAAGTCTTAGATGAACTTCAACGATGGTGAAAGGTATTTCCTAAATATGTTATTCAGTGAAATCATACTCAGAATCTCATGATTCCGGAGAGAACTTCACAGTTAAACTAATTAATCTAATTTCGATATCAGTGCCTTCACTGACAACGTCGATTAATAAAATTTATTCATAGTGAAGTACGCGTTTTGCTTTAATATTCTGATAAATAAAGTAAACCTACTTTTTTTCAGTAATCATATCATGATAGCCTTGCTGTACCTAAAGAAAGTAATTGCATCACACATTTTATCTTTTTATAGGCAAAAGAATCCGGTGTTGATCTACCTAGATTCTAATCACTTTAAAACTTCATCACAAAAACAATATCAATCTTCTGTTGACGGCAAATGTAGCAGTTTCTTTAGAGAATATACCGTTCTAGTTTGTATGCTCCATTAAATGAGAACACAAGCTAGGACTAAGTTAAAGTAGTCTATCCTACAAGTAGTCGATTTTAGCTCACCAGGCAAACGACGAGATACGCAGATACGCGCTACTAGTTGATTTAACAAGGTTTACTTACTTCATTCCCAGCGCACATCATCACAATTTTAGGCCCATTGTGAAATACTTATAGAATTTTTATTTCTCTGTATGTAAAAAAAAAATTAGGTATCATTTCAAAGGTTTCTAGTCTGGTTTGGCATTCATAACAAAATCACTACATATCGTCTGTCCACAGGATTTATACAGAATATTACATTATATACAGCCTCAAACTTAGTTAAAATGGTTAGACAATATTGCAACACAACGCATGCACTGAGAATATGATACTTCCATGAAGTTCGCAAATATACTAGCACTTTTGTTGAACTGAACTTTTTAAAAAGCGTCTATGAAAGTTGGACCACGAACACTAGTGATATAAACTTACGTTCAGCTTTTGTGATACATCCACTATGGCAGACAAAAATCTATTGTATATTTCCAGTTCTTCTTTATATATGAAATTTCTATACAGAGTAAAATAACCTGTGAGATATTGATCTATTTAGAGTAGACATTATCAACATAAGTTTAAGTCGATCAGTTGAGAAGTAAAACTAAATAATATACTCATTTCTCTAGGGAAAGCATAAATTTACACTACGTCGTTACTGCACGCTAGTAGAAGTATGTTTATATTTTGGAGAAAATAAAATCTTCATAATAGGAAGTTATGTTCAACTGATCTATTAACTTACTGCTAGACTACTTTCACTGCCCGTTTAATTTAATGTTTCTATCTTCGACGCATGAAAGGACAAACAAACAATTTTGCCAAGATTTTATGCATAAGGAATCTTATGTTTGTGCACTAGCAAAATCGTTAGAGTCTCAAAGGAAATGCAGCAGAGTGTTAGTTCTAGATCTAGTTCAAATCTTTCTGAGTTCAACTTAGTCTAGAAATCCCAACCACCAACCTTGTGTTAAATATGGTTCTGAAATTTCGTACTAAACAACTAGCACATGATTTACTTAGAGTGATCAAATGTTTGTACTGTACATTAGTTCACTCCGTCTGTCAGGTACACTGCCAGTAAAAGTACACTGTGTGCCACATGGTTGATATCGAAAAGTCATTGCAGAGCAGCGGGAAATTAAACGATTTGCTCAAGAACACAACGCACCACTTGCTCCGAGAAGCGAAACCTTGCTCTTGCGCAAGGGCCCGGGAACTGGGGGTGCAGCGGGTGCACCTGCACCCCCTAGAATTTTCAGGGGGGAGCAAGATCAAAATTTACACCCCCTACTTATGTAGCTTCAGAAAAAAGTGTCTAAAATATGTCTGTATAAAATGCTTAAGTTCGCTCTCGTTTCAAAACAAAAAATAAATAAATAAATAAATAAAAGTGATAAAGCTGGCATAAAATTCCCTAGGGAGTTTATGACCACTAACTTCTGAAGAAAAGTAGTGTCAAAATACAAAAATAAGTTACAATGACAACAGTAGCAGCAACAATAACAACAACAAAACCAGCATGTATGGTTAATTTTGAATATATAGCATTACTTGAATTATTGATTGGGGCCCCGGGTGACCTTAGTAATCGGCTGGGATTTTCCCCAATGACTAGCGGTGTCATATGAAATTGTCACCCATAATCATGACCCTAGTATTGCATTTCAATCTGTTTTAGGGTTAGGGTTAGGGGTGGGGGAAGGGTATTTTTTTTCTTCAGAAATGTAAATAAACCCAATATGTTTCTTAAACGAGGGACATATTCATACGGCACAGAATGTTTTCACCTCAATAGACGTATTTGATTGGTTGACATTGCAGAAATTGAAAACAAAACAACAAATATCTTTAAAACTATAGAATTTTCTCGATAAAGCCATGAGAAAATGATGTTTTATAAACACATTCTACCAGTATACGAAGTTTAAAATTTTTTAGTTACCTAGAAATTATGTTAAAAACTGCAGTTCAAACCGAAACGATGCCTTCTTTTTTCTTTCTTGTGTCTGTCCTTTTTAATCATCTGCCATGTTGTAATCCACAGAAATTCAAAATCTTACTCTATCTAACTCTTTATGCCTGTGTATGTATATACATATAATATGTGTTCATATTCAGCGGTCAACATTTGGCCGATATTGTCTTAATTTTCTATCCTGATCCTCTCGGTTTCCTTCCCCTCTTGTTTGCAAAATATTCTCTATCTATTTCTAATTGTCTTTCTCTTCACATATCTGCTTCTTTTCTCTTTTTACTCATCTTCATTTCTTCCTCTTATTATCACTGTCAACTATATCCTGTCTACCTTTATTTCCTTGTCTCCACACTCCCTCTTTCTTCGTAATTGTTCTTTCTTCACCAATTTTCTCTGCCACATGACTATCCAATATTTTTAACACTCCTTAAATTTGGTTAGCCAAGACGTTTTTTTCAATCCGCTGTTTACCTTATCATTTCACTTTTGATTCTTTTTTTTACCTCATATCCTAGTACCTCTCGAATACATGCACCAAGATTTTTCCTTCTTTTTTTTTATTTTTTGTCATGGAATATCTTATATTTGCAATTTGTATTTTTACTGCTTACGTTTGCTTAACTTGTATATCTCTGAAATAAAGCATATTTTAACCTACAAAATATAGGTACTATTTAAGAAGTGTGGTCCTGGTACGCGCACTCGCTTACTCGCGCATCCGCGCTAGCTAGTCGTGACTAGTCTATCCTACAAGTAGTCGATTTTAGCTCACCAGGCAAACGACGAAATACGCGGATGCGCGCTACTAGTTGATTTTAACACAGAGGTAAACAACGAGACGCACGGACGTGCGCTACTTGCTGTAAATGGAGCGGGGTTAACCATGTAATACAAAATGAAAATTATAGATAAAATAAATATAAAAGTGAAAAATAATCATTGAATACTGAAAAAAACATTTATCTCCCCTAACCCTTAATAAAATATGGGAAAAGCTGGAGATGAATGCTTTGAAAACATTCTGAACTATTTTTCAGAATGGTTTACTTTTCAATGAAATATCATTTTGTTATTTTTCATGTTTTTATTCAATTTATCTGCAATTTTCTTCTTGTATTAGATGGATAACCCACCCTCCATTTACAGCAAGTAGCGCGCGTCTCGTTTTTTACCTGTGTGCTAAAATCGACTAATTACGACTAACGCGCTCGCATTTGCAAATGTTTGACATGCACACTCCCAGAACCCGGATCCACACTTCTTCAGTTGTGCCAAATTTTGGAACTGAGTTTGCACCCCCTAAGAAAATGTTTTTCCCGGGCCACTGCTCTTGCGATTGTGAGAAAAATACACTACCCACTAGTCCATGCAGCATTGCCTCTGTAAAAGAAATCATAACTAGTGCATTGGTTAACTGAATACAGCATCACTGATCAGATTTCACTAAATTAAAATATGAATTTTTTAAATATGTATATGTATATCTCTTCTGCCTGTTCATCGAGGTTGTTCCCTGCATACAACTGTTCAGTGTACTCTTTCCATCTTTTCCTGATCCCTTCTTGGTCATGCAGTTCTTCACCATTTCTCCCTCGGATGGTTGCTTGTCTGGCCATGAATGCTGTACGGGTCTTCTTTAGATGTTGGTAAAGTTCTCTCATGTTCCCTTTCTTGTATGCCTCCTCTGCCCTTGCACATTCCTCATTCCAGTATTTCTCTTTGTCCTTCCTGGCGGCCTGTTGGAACAGTTCATTCAGGCGCCGCACTTCATCCATTCGAGCTTTGGTGATGGAGAAGACTTTTGCGGATCCCATGGACAGCGTGGCTCACCAATAGAGAAGTTCTTAAGCAGATCAGGCAGAAAATGTCGCTAGAAGCTAGGATCACCAAGCATAGATTGGCATATTTCGGTCATATTATGCGGATAAAATCCCTGGAGAAGGACATCATGCTCGGAATGGTCAGTGGCAAGAGAGGAAGAGGCCGACCAAGAACCCGCTGGCTTGACACCATCAAGAGTGATACCGGAATGGACATAGCCAATCTGAAAGAAGCGGCCCAGGATAGAACTGACTGGAGGACACTGATCCAACGAGTAACCGAGAGTCGACTTCGACTGAGCGGATAGATAGATAGTATTTTAATTGAATTAAATATATTTTAATAGCCCCTTCTGTATTACCATTAGGCTAATCTCTCTAACTCCGAAACGCGTATACAGTTAATCAGAGCCGGGTAGATTCGTTATTTTTCTCTTTACCTGCGTGGGTTGTTGTGCATTGCTGTCTGGGAGATATTTTATAGTAGTAGAATAGTAGATTTTAACTGCTTTTCTAAATTCGGTATGTGGTGAAGCAAATTTTGCTGAACCCTAATTATACTCATAGTTATAAAATTTTTGTATAAGTTTACCGATAATGGTTCTTTTCAACAAACCGAACTATTTGGTAAAATTATTAATTATTAATTAATTAATTTTACCCTTTATTATTATTGATAATTATATATATATATATATATATATATATATATAATATTTATCTTACACTCCAAACATATATACATCACGTGTGTGTAAATAAATATATATGTATACATATATGTTTGTTTATACATACATAGAGAGAGGGAAAGAGATAAATAGACGTATATGTATGTGTGTTTTTGTGTAAGCGTGTGTATGTGTATGTACGCACGCGTGTGTGTGTTTAATCTTTTTTGTATTAGTCTAAGTCCTTTCACCACTAGAGATCAGTTTATACGATTGCCGTTCAAGGTGTTTCTAACCAGAAACACCTGATCACGACTATTCTCTTATCTCCAGACAATAAGCTGTCTTTGCCTTTAATGGAAAGTCAATTTTTGAGAACACTTCATTCTTGAAATAAGCTTCCCTTATATGGAGCTAGTCTTAATTACAGTTTCGGAATTATGACAAACACTCGAGAGGCAGAAGTAATTCTCATAATCAAGAGTTTATATTGCATGCTGTTTGATATATCACTATTTGTTAGTGTTGTTCATCTACAAGCCATTGCCCATTCTATGTTGTCCATCCGATCTTATTTTTGTTTAAATTATGCAAATTACTTCGGATATAAATGAGTCCAACTTTTTTGTATAAATATAAGACCCTTCACTACGAATGATATGTTAGGATGATTGTCTTGCACATGGCGACTATCTGAGCCAAGAACACATGACGTGTCATGTGTGTATGTGTGTGTTCATATATATATTTGTGCATATGTATATAATGTATACACACATATGCACACACATAAAGGTGTATGCGTGGATATGTGGTAGGAAGCTTAGAGGCCCATTCTTGCTTCAAGCGATTCATCTTCTTCACAAAGATGCTTAAATTCCAAATAGGAAAAACGATTTAATACAGCGAAATTTATCAATCTGCAAAAATTATAGGTGTAAATTTGAAGAGACGTCTGTCGTAATTCAAAAAGTAATTTTGAAGTATAAATTACTTACAAACAGCGTCTATCAAGAATGCCTGATTCTTCAGTACGTAAATATATAAGCATACACATATACATCTACACTCACATACACACACACACATACGTAGATCCGTGCAAACATAAGTACATAGTACATAGATACATACATACATGCATATATATACACACATATATATACATACAAATATATATATACACACATATATACATATATATATATATATTATATATATATATATATATATATATATATTATATATATATATATATAAAGTATAAGGAGAAAATGGAGAGGTAATTAATAATATTATTTATTAATTATAAAATATGACAGTATCTCTGACAGCTGTTTCGTTCCAGAATTCTTAAGATAATTAATCTATAAAAGTAAAATCATTATAAGATTAATCTCTTCCCGGGTAGTAAAGACATACCGATTAGAAATACATGCTGAGATAACGGCTATAAACCGTTTACTGATAGCATATATACAAAAAGAGCCGGTTATAGAAGGCTCCGATCCAACATAGGGGGAGAAGGTAGTATATATTTTGCGGCTTTAAGAAGGAAAGGAAAAGATTAATACAAAATCAAAGGGTACTGAGAAGGAGAAAAAGAAAAAAAGGAGAATAGGAAGCAGAAAACTCATATATATATATACATATATAATGATGTCATATGATATCATGCTTATGTATGATATCTACAATATAAAATTTCGTTTTTTGATTTGGTTTGCAAGATTCTTTATATTCTGTTGTGTCTGGGGAGAGTCATTTTCTTTTTGTGCTTTATGATATAACACACTCACCGGTAAAATTTCCACTTTTTTCTTATATTTATTTTCCTAAAATTTTCGTTGCGTCTTGCAACCTTTTCAATAGTTTTGACTCTATCCGTTATTTACACTGCATTCCCTTTTGTTTGATTGTGCGCATGTGTGCGTGTCAGTCTGTGTGTGTGTGTGTGTGGTGTGTGTGTGTGTGTGTGCCTATACATGCATGCATGTACGTATGTATGTGTTTGTATGTGTATGTATGTATATATGTGTGTATATATGTATGTATATATGCATGTGTATATATGTATGTAGGTGTGTGCATCTGTATGTACGTATCCTGCATATTTATGTGCTTGCATGTCCGTGTTTGTGTATTTTCTATGTATGTGTGTGTGAGCATGTGTTTGTATCTGTATGCACCTCTGTCTCCTTGTGTGTCCATGTCTGTGTGTGTGTGTGTTATGCAACTATGTATAATGTTTGTATGTATGGATGTGCATCTTTATATGTGTGGATCCGTGTCTCCATATGTGTCTATTCTTATAGCATATGTACCTATTCGTCTGTACGTTGATCTGTTTATTTTCATGCTTACATACATAAAAAGGAGGGGGGCGAATACACACACACTTACATACGTCTATCTACCTAACAGTCCACTAACTATTCTACTCTACCTGTGTAAACTGTGGGTATGGAGGTATGGTATTTACTATGTATATTTCCTATTTAGTATTGGGGAGGTTTCGTTTATAAGGACGTACTCCCGTATTTGCCTGAGTGTTGGGTCTTTTGGGTGCTTGGATAAGATGCGGATGGCAAGTTGACCCAAGTTACCTCCATGTTGGTAGAGATGTTCGTAGAGGCCACAGCCCATGGAGAGCTAGCCCGTAGATTTAGAAAAGCTCTGAAGGAGACCAAACTCAGCATTAAAATTGTTGAAAAGCCAGAGAACTCCGTCAGATCACAACTACGTAGGACGTACCCCTTTAGGAATATCATATGCACCATTGATAACTGCATGGTATGTAGGATTAGCCCTGGCATGAAGTGTAGAACTCAAAATGTAGTTTACAGCATAAGATGCATAGAAGGTGCTTGTAAGGACATGAACATGGCGTACATAGGGGAGAGGTCTAGGAGCATTGCGGAACGAATAAATGAACATCTAAGACAATATGACGACAGAAAATAGCCCTCCATACTCTATGCGCACGCATACACACACACACACTCACGCACACACACGCACACACACACACATACACATATATATATATATATATACATATATACATACATATATATATATACATACATGCAAATACATGCGCGCACGCATACACACACAAGCACACATATATATATATAAATGTATGGATATATATACAGACATGAAAAATAATAACAAATATAAAAGCAAAAGCAACAAAAGTCGTACAAAAGGAGGTACGCAGTGAATGTATTAGGTTGATGCTCAGTTCAAGATTAAAAAAAATACGAGTTGTGAGGTTTTGAGCATGGCTCTTCGTCACATATATACACCGAGATGGACCACCATGTCTACAAAACACCACTTGTCACTCATAAGAAGTCCATAATGTGAGTGTGAAAATTTTCGAGAAATACAAAGTTATGTAGTTACTCCATTTCTTTATTTCGTGTTTTGCGTTTTTATTTACAAAGAGCTATTTTTTCGATTATATACAGAAGACGTCACTATCCATTCCTAGGTCTGCAAACAGTAAAGAAATTTGTTTGTGTCTGTCCAACGGACTTGCAGCTCTGCTAATCCAGTACTCTGGACAGGTTCCTTATTTCGTCAACTATTGAATATATATATCAACTGGTATATATATATCAACTGGTTCGTATTTTATTGACCCCGGAGGGATAAAATGCAAAGCTGACCTCTGTGAAATTTAATCTAAGAAAGTAAAGCCGGAAAATATGCCACTAAGCATATATGTATATATTATTATTATTATTATTATTATTATTATTATTATTATTATTATTATTAATATTATTATTATCATTATTATTATCATTATTATTATTATTATTATTATTATTATTATTATTATTATTATTATTATTATCATTATCATTATCATTATTATTATTATTATTATCATTATTATTGTTATTATCATTATTAGTATTATTATTAAACTATCCTCTATTTGATATATTAAGGCTTAATTCTTTTTGCGTATACTTGAATACAACGATATATATATATGGGGGATACGTGTGTTTGTGTGCATAAATATGGCAGTTACAGTGTGTATGCAGGTATTTGCAATGTGTATTTACAATGTATATGCAGGAAGGAAAACGGGGAATTGGAGAAACATTAAGTACAGCTGGTCTGATGATGACGATGTTAATGTGACAAAATTTCATGTAAAGGCACATCTGGAGAGTTAAATATACGATGAGATAGTAAGGAACAATGAGTGCTGGTTACTTCCATTGTCTGAAGTGTGTTTACATGAATATTTATCGATCAATCTTCAAGGAAATTTGGTCAGAATTAACGGATAGAACTGTATAATGATGCACGGATATCTTAGTCTGGAGAAAGCCCAATTAACATCGTTTGTCTGTTAGAAACAAACTTATTTACAATATATGTTCTTATTTGGCTTTCAGTTTCTTTAAAATATCATTGTCAACTGCTTTACTCTTCGGTAGTCGATGTTAAGGTTCAAAGTTTTATCGAATTGCAGTTAAGACAAACCAGGTAAATCATGAAATATTGATTTTGATTGTAGGAAAGAATTTCGTTTGTATTTTTTTCTAAATCTATTAGACACACTAAATACCTGGTATGTAATTTTTGTTTCCTTTGAGCGCTTACAGAATTCATCAAAAAGTATTCATAAGACAAAACAAAAAAAAAAGATTATTGAAACTAAGTGTGGCACACCTCACCTTGCAACTATATATACAAAGAAGCAAACAAACAAGCATACGTACAACACATACATACATATATGCATGCAAAAATACACACACACATATATATACTCAAACATGCATCCACCCATACACACTTACATAGAGACGAGTTTAGGAATGGTGAAATATTTTGGTGTGTATTATCAATTGTTTCCATAATACAATTTGTTATCCTTGACTTAATTTAGCTTTGAAGGAATCCGATTATGAAACCAGAACAGTGTGGTGCAGTGTCTTCATTCGCTCTCACAGGACGTTAAGATAGACAGGGTGAATATAGAAAGAAATGCGTGAAGAGGGAGTTGAAGATAATATGAATTCGTGGCGTTGGCCTTGGGATTGCAAGCTTGAATTTTGACACCTTAACAGGTGTAATTGCTTGAACTCTTCATAAGGAAGGTAAGTTTGAAATGTTGCAACACAGTATTTGTTACAATGTACAAGTTAAAAAGGACAGTTGGTATACGACAGTAAATCTCCAAATCATTTTATTACTTTAGGGACATGGGATTGTGAAGGGAGGTGCTGGAAGCAAGATACAGAAGGAGAGAAAGCGAAAATACTGATAATTACTGTCAATAATCAAAATAACAGATGTTGAAAAACACATATTGACTTAAACGTGTCTCAGTTTTAGATGTACAAACAAGTCCAAAACACTTTCTGAAGCCGGGTGCAAATAAAAATTGCAAAAATCCGACTATGTTGCCGTTAATCTAGTCTACCAAACTAATCATTCGAATTTTTCTATCAATTTTAGAAACTCTGTTCTTAACAGCCACGAAAATTAAATGATTTCACACTAAATTTCTAAATTCGTATGATGTAAATAATATATTCTTATGATGTAAACAATATATATGCAAACAACATGTATATAGACAGATAGGAAGATAGATAGATAGATAGATAGATAGATAGATAGATAGATAGATAGATAGATAGATAGATAGATTGATAGATAGATAGATAGATAGATTGACAGACATACATACATGCATACATACATACATACAGACAGACAGACAGACAGACAGACAAATAGATAGATAGATACGCAGATGGACATACCCATGTAGATGAATAACAACTTTTGCATAAGAATTTAGCTGATTTTGATTGAAATAAACCTTGAGTCAATAGGAGTATTACGTCGAGTTTCATTGCCAGCCAACACAATCAGGAGCCGTCTCATATTAAGCAACGTAAATAAATGTAATGTATTACACTGTACGCGTTTGCATTGAAATCCAACTTTGGCGGTGATAGAAAAGGAATATATACAAAACGGTAAAAATATACAATAAAAAGAAAAATAATAATGTTATGCATGCGCAATAAGTACTCGGATATGAAAGATAGGGTGAAGTGATGTCGAGATAGGGAACTTCGACGATTTAGAAAGGTGAATATATGCTTAAAGATAGAAATTAAATGCAAGAGAGTTGAATTGGTGCACTCACAAACAAACTCGAGCGGAAGGATGGAACGGATAGCGGTGTTGGTAATTTCATTTTAGGTAGAGAATTGTTAAACTGTATGCAACAAAGATGTACAAAGAAATGATAAGAGAATCGGCGTATTAATGTGTTAAACCAAATATATATTATCTATAAAAGGTTATGTTGGACATATGAACATTTCAAGATCTAACTTTCCAATCGTTAAAATTTACACGAGTTTCCATAAAGCGGAATGTAACAGGCCGTATGTTGAAATCAATTGTCATATTTCGCAAGTTTCCCAAGTACGGTATACCGTAACCGGAGATTCGGTAGCTTGTGGCATAGAGGTATGTCTTTATATTTATGTATATGCGCAGCGTGTGTACGTGTTTGCATGTTTGCGTGTCTATGTATGTTTGTGTATATGCATGTATATGTGCATGTATGTCTGTATGTTCGTGTAAATGCATGTATGTGAGTATGTGTGTAGCTAGCCTGGAGCTGAATAACAATTGATCTTTATCGTTATGAATGTAATTTCTCAACACTACTATTCGAACAATATTTTCCAAATATCACACACACACACAAAACACACAGACATGCACGCACACAGATACTCACACAACACATGCACACACTCTCTTCTCTCTTCTTCTCCTTCTCACTCTCGCTCTTTCCACCCAAACCTGCAGTATTTCGCATATACATAATTTTAGTGAAATATTTCTATATAGTATAGATGAGAGTATTCAGAATCAGCGAATGTCATAATCTTCTCTGTCATGCAATGATTATGTGCTTAAGTCATCATTCAAAATATGACATATAAATCTCTTGTTTATGAATGCAATTTTTAAGCAGCATTAAATGATATTGTATTATGAATTCTATAGGTCAATAGCAGTTCGATATGTTTGAAAAATATATAAATACCCGAAAAGGTCTTTGGTTGGAAGTTTTATGCATTGCATTATATTTTTTGCATTTGCAGTTGCATATAATCTATAGTTTATTACAAACTAATACCTGAAAGAAATATAAAATTTTAAAACTAAATCCATATCAAATGGGAAAATCATTTGACGTCTGAAATTCTAAGTTGTACACAATAACTTTCTGATGTTTCATTATTAATTCATTAAATATTTGATGCCAAAGTAATTCCTAGTTAATGAAACATTAGACAGCGCCAAGCAATTTTTATGTACATTTATAATAAAGAGATTCACATTTTTTTTATTCCTTGGAATTCAAACAACTTTTGAAGTTTTATGCGATGGAAAATAAACTATAGGGTAAATAGTAAAAACAAGTATTGTTTTATCTCCAGTATGATAATTAAGAGCAGGTATAGCGTTCAGTAAAACTATCATATTCTATATGGCTTAAACAGTATCAAATTTTTTTCTTGGATGAATGAAAGAAATACAAGAAGAAAAGTCAGACCGGCGATCAAAATATTTACAACATGAGGCAAGTGACGGCAATAGTGGTAATAATCCTAGTGATCGGTAAAATTTGAAATATAAGCCACAATATTATATATTTCCAGATCCGCAATAATTCAATGTCTTTAGGGTGGCTAATATTTCTTAAATACGAGCATCTGTTATATACCATGTGTTTATGAATTTCGGTAAATTTTCATCAAACCATGCGACTCATACTGTCAGTTACCGACGTTCAGCTCAGGGATTTTAACGATCAGCAGTTGAAAGTATGTTGTTATAAATAGCTGTTTTCCCAGGGGAATTGAATTCAACACTCATAGACAAATAATGTATTGGCTATCTTAAAACTCCTACTTCTAACTACTACAGAAAATTATTCCATAGCTAACAGCCAAATTAGTTAAAGATGAATCTGAACCCGCAAGATTTAGCTGCTAAATCTCAGTCCCATCACATTTATTATCTTAAAAAACAGGTTCTGTGAAATCATATAATTTTATCTGAAAAATTATTCGGGACGGTCAGGGTTAGAATACCTTTTACCTTAGGTCTGTTTAATTAAGGATAATCAAAGGTAAACAAAATGAACTTCAACTTCAAGCTTGGGGAATTTGATCACTGAGAATTACGTGATTTAGCCACGAAGTCAACACAGCACTGGTTACAGGATACATTTTTGCAGATTGGTTCGTCTAAGGTAACCCCGGACAAGACAGATTTCACAATTTCTCCCCAAAGACCTGGACTGTCTTCAGGCAGAGCCATATTGGGCAGATACTCACAGGCTTACGGGTTAAGGTTTCAATTCTGACCCATTTTTTTTGTGGCTTGCTGTCAATAAATATAACTCAGGTATGCTGTCAATCTATATGGCCCAAATTTATCCAGGGGCCTACAATATTGCTTAGGCGGCTATGCCAAAACACCCAAAATGCCTCTGTGTGTAGCACAAATATTTTCAGAACTTATATTTGGAAAAATCACAAATTTCATTTACACAAATTTTATTTCCATCACAAAATTTCATTTACACTCACATAATATATATTATCTTGGGGATTTGTTCGTATACAACCGAGATAAATGGTTTGCAACAAGTGAACCTCATTTCTAAAAGACACGAACAGGCTCAGGTTATTACGTCGAACACGATAAAGTATTTTCACTTCTAATTTGAAACACGATTCTGCAGTAATAATAGCAAAACACACACACACACATACACACACACACACCACACACACACACACACCACACACACACACACACACATATATATATATATAATATATATATATATATATATATATATATATGCATGCATGTGTGCGTGTGTATATATTTATATATAGATACATACATACGTATACGTCGTTGCTATTATGTTACACTGTCGTATGTCCTAAATTGGCAAAATGAGTTTTTCACAATATTTATTTTTGCTAGCAATAGCCGGTTCTTTTGGTCAACCTATCGTATCTCCAGCTGCTTCAGATGGCAATTGTCACAGTGTAGTACAAAGGTTTTGCTATGGAATTATGAAACATTTTTTGTTTTTTTCTGAAAAAGCAACGTTTTGGACTTACGATATTTTTGCATAAATAGCAATGATATATATATACATATGTGATAAGAATTAAGAAACTTCAAGATGAACGTGAATAAATTTTGTCTATTTTTTCAACACATTTGAAACCCGCACCATATGGTGCTATAAATGACAGCGTGTTAATATTGGGATATCAGAAAACATTTAATATATTAGTGTGACAGACAAAAAGAAATAGCCAATGAGAGGAGCAGTTTTGTTGTTTGGGGATTTAATGCTTAACCTTCTTAAGTGTTAATGTCACGTGAAAGATAATCTTTTAAACAGAAAGATTTAAATGTCCAAATATAAAATTCCATGGACAAATCGGTAGATATTTGGATAGATATATTCGTGGTAATGTTAATTGGTGAATAAGGAGTTACGATGAAAAATATTTAGAGAGCCGAGCTTATAAATATGTAGAGAAATAGATTAGTAAGATAACTCATATGGTATTCTATTAAAGTACGATAAACTTAATTGTAGTATGAGACTTGTTGCTAGCTATACTGTCATTTTATGAGTCATAAGCGCTTTTAGATTTTAAGGTGCTTCATCAGACGTGATGTTTGCTGCCTAATCACACTCTATCATTATTCGGAGAAACACTCTATATATTGCTGTCTCGACATAACTCTGACAGTTTATGGTGGGCAGTGGCTTTCATTACAAAATCCGCTTTGGTTACCTGAATATTTACTGCATCTTTATCTAGTGGTAAAACCTTGTTCCTCATCATAGCTAAAGTTGGAAGGCTGTATTAGGTGACCTTGCTTTATAAAAATGGTCCAGGACAGCTGGTAGAGATGTCTTTTTGTCGATCCAGTGTATTTGCTCTGCCTCTAACTAATTAAGATAACTGTGTTTCTTTCCAAACACACTGGTTGCATATTATGCATCAGGCCATTCATTGATCTCATTGAGCATCATCTGAGGAAGCGGGCTTCGTATGTGATGGACTATTGTACGAAATATTTTCTTAGATTTAATCTCGACTTGTTATTCTCATAGGAAATTCTGACTTCTCAATATTGTTTCATAAACGGTTTTCAAGTGTTTCCTCATCGTAGGGTAGATCGACATAAGCCCAGTTTATTTTTTTTATTTTGCCTTCGTGTTCTTTTCTTTTTCATTGTTTTTCATTCTTTTTCGTTTTCATTCTTTTCTTTTTTACTACTGATGTTGCTCTTTTCAGTGTATGTGTATGTATGCATGTATATGTGTATATTGTGCTGTGTAAGTTAACGAGTATTCAGCGCATTCAATTTAGATAAATTTGAATAATTATTAATGAGTATTCATTGTTAGGAGTTGAATTGTATCAGTACATCACCCAACCATTTTGGCTAATCATCGACCACCTTGTTTCAATGCAGATCAATCTACGACAATAAATCCACATATAATTGCTACGTTATGAAACACAATACACAAATGTAGACCACTCACATAGTGATTTATTATCGGCAAGATTAATGATGATGACCGACAGGGAATCCTCCTTTAAACTGTACTTTATATTGAATATTAACAGAAATGGTGAAACAAAGATTAATTATCGTGAAAACAATATAGAATAATTAACTTTAAGTGAAGTCGAATTTTCGCTCTATGCATTATTACATTGCACAAAAATAAATGATTCTCATTTGAAACGTAAAATATCTATTACACTGGTTGAAATTAATAAGCAAAAGTAAATAATACGCTATTCGAATGACACAAAAAGCACTCTATCAATAACGTAAAAAAAAGGTGCTACTTTAGTTTGTGGACTACTGTAGTGACCGTGGTCTACCGTGTGAAATGACATGATCTGGATAAAGGAATGGGCTTAGTAGTTAGGACTAGGGGTTATGGTTATGGCTTAAGATTAGGATTAGCATCTAGAAGTAGGATTCAGTTTAGAGTTCGAGTTAGGTCTGGGCTGCAGATTACAGTGTAACTGGTCAGATAGGCTGCGTGCCAAAGAGGCAGAGGTAAAGTTTGGTTCCGTCTGAATTCAAAGTACGAAGACGATTGAGTATATCTAAAACGAAACTAGCTTTTGGATGCTGGTTAGTGATGATACTAAGTTGTACAGTGCAAAATTTATGTGGTTCAATAGAGTTTTTAATTAACCTCATAAATTGAAATGTACTTCCTAGGTGAAATGCGTCCATTTTGGTGGTTGAAGATATTTCTTCTCAATGTTACTATATTCTAATTTTCAGTACACTGTTGCTTGTGTGCAGCGTTAAAAAAAAAACCTTTCATTTAAATACACTGATTGTAGTGATGAGATATAGCGTTTTCGAAATGTGACTTAACAGGTGATATAAAAAAATAAGACAGCCATTCGGAATTATCAAATTCAAATTGATTTAAACATCAAAATTTAGCACTGAAGATTATTACAGACGATGGTTGAAAAAATAATTTTCATATTAAGAATACTGTATAATTAGCGTTAAATGGATTCGAAATTTCACTGCCTTTTACACTGAACATTATATAATTAGTGCCACCAAGTAAGCAGGAAAGAAAACTATTCTATTAGACGATGCGGAAGATATGTTGTGAGATATATTTTCCATATATATATATATAAATACATGCGCTCATATATAAATATGAATGTGTGGGTGGGTGCACGTGCGCGCGTGTGTATTGTGCTGGAAAACTTGTCATATTCAGAGAAAGAGACAGAAAGGTTAAAGTAATATATCTGTGGTGATTGAAGTTTCGGACAGACACGTTTTTCATGGTTGAGATAATAGGGGACAATGAAAGAGAGCAGAAATTTATATGCCTCGTGCTTTCACGATTTGCTGCAACTGATGAAGAATGCAAAAGAATGAGTGAGTGCATATGTAAACCGAAAGGAACTAGGACATCGATAAACGAAAGAGAAATATATAGAAGATAAACCGACATGAAAAAGATAGAGATAAAATTTAGTGATAGGCGAACTAAAGGGAAAAGCCTAATTTTTTTGATTTTTCAGCAACTGAAAAAGAAAGATGTCCATAAAAGTGGTCTGTGCTTTGATTTCGAGTTTGAATATGAAAAATTTATTTCTTACTTTTGTATGACTGTGCAGATCCCTGATGTGCTGTGTTGCCAGGCACTAGTAAATGTGTATTGCATCTTGTTGTGTTGCAGTGGATGGTGATGGGCGAATCTGGCATATATAGTTGAATCCTGCAGATGTGCTCGTGGAAGTGATCGAAAAAGTGACGGTGTGTTTTACTTGTTTGCAAATGAAATAGTATATAGCATTTTTCACGAGCAACAGAAGATTTTATACAATGTAATACTGAAATTTAGGACCTTCTACCGTGTTGCTGTCCTCCTACCTTCTTTATGAATACCTTTAAATCGGATTCCCCTCTTCCTCACTTTATACTCCTTCATCTCCCCATTGAAACGAACACTCATTCGCAATTTCCAAATCCTGCTCTCTGTCTGCAACCGCTCCGATCTTTACCATATCACTTATCCTCCCCTTCAAGAAAGATGATAATCTTGACAATCGTTTATCCAGAAGATACATACTGACTGGTAATACGAAACCAGATACTTTGAAATGCAATATAGTTGTAAGAGATGCAACACCATACAGCAAAATACTGCAATCATCAACAATGCTGCAGACAAGAACAACCTTAACTCATAATGCCACACCATGCAAAAGGCCTGGTATACATCAATCAACTTTATATGCTGAATCATTTGCAAACTTTTTCTACTGCATTCTTTGTATAGTCCTTTTAGTCTTAGCCTGAACAGCCCTGCCACTGGCCCTAAAAGTCAGGAAAAAGTGCCAAACTGATCGTTCGATCACTTTTTGTTTCAATTTAAAGTAACTCCAGCACATGCCTAGACTCAGGCTTGTGCGAAGTACACTCATATCGGTCGGTCTTTTGTGGCTGCGTCAGTCATAAATGTACAGGCGTTTACAGTAATTCAATGCTGCGTCTTCTGTAGTCTCCTTCCCGTAAAAATGCAAATAATATAGCGTGCAATCGAGGGCCATTGCGATTCGTTGGTCACACATTCATGTGCTTTCATTTGTAGTGCTCTTTAAGGAGTACTATCGGTGCCTGGTGGAGGCACATGGCTTAGTGGGTAGGGTGTTGAACTCATGATCATAAGGTTGTGGTTTCGATTCCTGGACCGGGCAACACTTTGTGTTCTTGAGCAAAACACTTCATTTCATGTTACTCCAGTCTACTCAGCTGGCAAAAATGAGTAATCCTGCGACGGACCGGCGTCCTATCCAAGTGGGGAATTTCTATGCCACTGAAACCGGGAAACCGGCCGTTATGAGCCTGGCATGGTTCGAGAAGGAACATTTTCGTCGGTGCCTAAGCCGTAATATTCCAAAGTGTTTAAACTCAGGCAATAAACAAGCTCAAGTGATCATTTGATAATTATATGGTTGGATGGGATGACTGATTAAAATGGCCAAAATTTTTTCTTGGATATTTTATTTTCAGTTATTATTGGATAAAATGTTTTCGCACTATACTATCTATGCATGTACATGTATGTATGAATGTATGCATCTATGCATATAAGAAGCTACGTCTATGTGTATATAACTGTATATTTGTGGGTGTATATATACATACATTTATATATGTTTTTGTGTGTGTGTGTACATCTCTATATGTATGACGCACGCTTCAGACACATACTCAAGATGTTAATGACATAACTTTCACAGAGAGAATACATTGTGATATGTTGTTATGCTGCTATTCTAAGACAAATTTGGGTAAGTTCACTTGTGCATATGCAATATAAAATTGTAAAAAAAGACCAAACAGAAAGCATTTTTATGTAATTAGGCACGTATGTGTGTTTGTGTGTATGTATAAATATATATATATGCGTAATTACATTTATGTGGGTGTATGTGAATATGTGCGTTGTGTATGTGTGTATGTGTGCGTGTGTTTATGCATGTACATACAATAAATTTCTTCAATGAATAAATTTTACTCCTTTACATATCATAGAATCCTTCCCTGATTGAATAAGCAATATCAAGATATTAAGTATAGAAATATTTTGAATGCAGATGTCGAAAGAAAAATTATTAGGAAGAATTCAGGCACCTTGGATATCTAAGCCTGTAATTAAGTTAGCACGTCACTTCCACTGCTAACAATCGACATCACCTTTTTCCTTTGATGTTACTCCTTCTTTATAATTATGTAATGTTCTCAATTAAAGTATTTGTATTATATAGCATCGGAATATCACATACTTTGATTTTTCCATTTTGTCAGAAGCTGAGGCCATCGTAATTTGGAGTAACGTCTCTCGGAAGTAAGTATAGAAATAATGTGGTGGCTTATTTCACTGTCTTCATTTTGGGCTACATAAATTTTCATACATCATTCATATTGTAGTTGGGAATTCCTGTTACATATGCCAGAGTAATTTATAATAATTTAATGTACCCTTTTTGCCAATGTTATTAGCCTTAATCTGAAGCAAGAGGCCTCAGATACATATCATACGTTGATATCAAAGCAAGTTTGTAACTTAAAAATACATGAGACTAGCTGGTAACAAAACAAGTGAATACGATATAAAAGTTTTTTTAGTATAATACTGTCTATTATTAAGGGGCTTTCACAATAAAGAATATGCGCAAATCTGGTTGTTATTTGAAAATATGCCTATCTATAACACATCAATGGCGAATCAAAAGGATGAGTTAATATGATATTTAATAAAGAATACATTTTCCAAATAATGTATAGATAGGTATCACAAGTAATAAAAGAGAAAGTAAAGAACAAAAGCTTTGTGGTGAAACAGTTCCAAAGAATTTATTTGGTGTTAATATGATATTAAAAGACAGATAAAATTCTGTGAAACAAAATATGTTAAATTTTCACTAGTATAAACACAGATTTTACGATAACAATTATAATGATGTTGATAAAAGCAACAGTAATATATTCATGTTTTGTTTATGAGATGAAGCAAGTTCAAAATACCAGACAGGGGATTGCTACAATTTCACAAATATATTCAACACTTAATGCGGAAGGAAAGGGTTTGTCCTATTTCTTTATTCAGTAGAACTAAAATAAAAGAATGAAAGAAGATACCAACGCGTGGTAATAATGATCTAAATTTTGGCTGTGTCCATTGGTTTAAATTTCATTAAAATGCTTACATCTAAAGCATAATAAAGTAATAATAACTATTCCAAACAATAATGTTAGATTCTATAGCATTTTTAGGTATTCTATATAGTTTCATGTATACTATATCGCAGCGTTTAAAATTACTATCAAAACCACTAATCTTTGAAAAAGTAAACGATCCAGCAGGAAAGCCTGTACATGATTCACCAAAAATAGCAAATCTACTTCAAAGCGCAATCTTAAAAAATTAATTGGATAATATCATTCTAGATATATTGGTGGCACATAATATAAGATTGCTTTTGGCCATTGGTCTGATTAATCAGGAATGAACGGAATTTTGAACTAGTTTAATGCAATGATTTCGAATAATAGAGGGTAAATATATTAGGAAACTCATATTTCTTATTTCATAGACTGACAAAAACAAATTACAATAAGCAATAGATGAGTAAACTGCTACTAGTCTGTATTGCCAAAAATATTTCAACGATCTTCATGAGCATGAACAGTTTCGTATATCAAGAAAAGAAAAAAATAACAAAAAAAACTATATAACCGTTGAAAAAATACATGAGTGTAGTCATTAGTTTAGGACAGGAGAGAGTTCATACAATATGAGCTATAAGAAGTTGACAAATAGGCAGCTTGGAAGTATTTTTTAATGATTAGACTGAATGCATACATTCTTTTTTTTCTTTGATTAGCAAATAGGTACCTTTGTCTGCCGAAAAGGAGCATTGAGTTCATTGCATAAACATAGAACACAAGAAAACGTTCCAAGTGTACACACGTATTCGTGTTAACATTCATCTTTTAAATTCAAAAGATTAATTAAGGCTAACGATATGCATAGGTAGATGTGTACTTCAATGTGTGTACACGAGGCATGATAACAAAATAAATCATACTACCATACCAGACACAGGAATGGTTGTGTGATTAAGAACTCAGATTTGCAAATCCATGGTCTCCAAGTCCGTTTCAAGGCGCGACATCTGATAAACTTTCAGCTAATCATTGCTTTTCCAGAGAAAATTATAGAAAAAACTCTGTGTAAGCTATTCGTGCGCGTGTATATTTTTGAAAATTCTTAATTTTTTTTAGAGTCGGATTGGACCAATGGAATTCCTAAACCCCTAAACAATATATGGATGTTCATTCTTGCTGTTTTCGTTATTATTCGTATAATTTAGGTAATGATTAACAAAATTAGAAAAATACTGTTTTCATTCATACGGAAGAAAGAAACATTTCTTTCTATTCTGGTATTTCTAGTAATTTATATTACTCGGCTTTAGTTTAATTCCTCCGATTTTCCATTTATTAATACTGATTATGTTAACAATTAAGTAATAATTATCATCATTTTTACCGTAGGTTATGAAACGTAGTATTTCTTTCAGACACAAGTCTTGTATTTTTATATGCTTATTTAACCTGTCAGTATTACTTTGTGTTATTGAGGTATAGGAGGAAATAAATTGTTATACTTATTAGGAGTCTGAGAACGTTTTATGCATAATAGATTTTCATGTTTATAGTTAAGTTCATAAAATGCTCTTTCACTCAAACCCACATTATGTGAAAGCTTTGTTATAATAATCGGTATTTTCATTAGATATCTGTTCATTAGCAGGTAGTTTGATGATCCTGATGAAATATTCCTAATAGAATTATTAATAATTGTGATAGGGTGGTCAGAATGTTTGTGAGTCTAGTGTATGTTTTCGGTAGTCAAAATTGCGTTGGAATTTAATGTGATATCTAGTAAATTAACTCTTTCGGTGCTATTGTCAAAAGTAATCAAATGATCGAAGCTAGTTTCGATTTAGATTATGCAATCCCTTATGAAGCCTTTCCAAAGTCGAATGGCTATAGTTTAGAAAAGAAGACAGAGCATCATTCCTCTATAGACTACAACCAATTTCACTAAATTCGCTCTTCATTTGATGTAACAAATATAATCCGACCAAACCAGGAACTTCAGCTGAGTCAGAAGGATTCTATCAGAATACTGAATCGATCAGTTCTAGCTTTTGGGGGCCAAAGATCCCCTTTGAAAAGTATCAAACTCCTTGTAGCAACCAATATATTATATTTACTTTTTCTTGAATTATACTGCAATTTTTCAGCCAAGATCAAAGCTATGTACAATACAATACGAGGTATTGACGAATAAGTTTTCTGTATCGAATTGGAGGAACAATATTTTCTATTTATTTTCCAATCTCGTGTATCAGTCCAAAACCTTGTCAGTATTATAGTATAATTTGAGCTGGATTTTTTCTTTTATCTCTGAGATAATTCTATCCGAAATATGTTTACTAATCCTTCCCACGTTTCATTGGGAAATATATATCATTCCTATTGTAGGGCGTATATCAAAGCTATCAATAAGGTTCTTAAAATTGTATTTGGGTTGATTAGGTGTAAATCGTTCCTTTCTATCGGCTACTGTTAGTATATTTATAACGTTGTACCTTAGGTTATTAATCGTTTCAGGTGATATTTTATTAATTTTATAGCAGTTCTCTGGTAAAAAAAGAAAAGAATTCAAAATAAACAGTACATCTCAAAAGCCAGCAGATTAAGCGTTATGTCCGATTAAGGATTACGATAGCTTAAAGATTTTGATAATTACTACTACATAGATCAACCTCGTAGCACTTCTAATACCACTTCCCAAGCACTGAACCGTAAACAGCAACTGAGTAATAAAGCTACAAGAAATAACAAAAAACAATAATACTTTTCGGAAACCATGGTACTGGTTCTAAGAGGATTCCCCTCCCCCCTCTCCCTCCTCCTCTCTCAATCTCTCTCTTTAGTTCTCCTAAAAAAACATCATATACAGAATTATTAGCTGAGGCCACCATCATGTCTCTTGCTGATCAGATATTTAACAATTTCTGATCCTGAACAGCATTCTAGGTGCCTAATATATATATGTATATATATATATATATATATATATATATATATATATACTTATATAGAGACAGTCAGACAGGCAGGTAGATAGATAGATAGATAGATAATCATATATATATATATATATATATATATATATATATATTATATATATATATATATATATATAGTATGTAGCCCTTAAAACGGTTTTTCTTTATTTACAAAAAATACCAAACTGTCTTACACAGGATCTTGTTTTTACAAACTTCCGATAATTTATGAATACCCAAAATGTGAAGTCAGTTATGCAATAACAAGAAATTAGTTAACCATTAATCAGAATTCAAATAAAATAAACCCCAAAATGGCTTTAGTTAACTCCTGGTGTATATAGAGCATTGGAGGAAATACTAATAACGTATGTATACTAAAATCGTGGGCTCTAGGATTGGTATATTAGTAGATAAATCACTAACAGAAATAAGTGGATCTCTTGTTTAGGAAAATACCATTTACTTGTTTAAGGGTTGTACTGGATAAATTGCTAAAATAACTGTAACAGTTCAAATACTAAGAAATAAGCATACTCAATTTCATTTTCACCAAATACTTTAGGAAAATGAATGTGTTATTTCCATTGGCTATATATAAGGATCCCTTCCGTTATCGACTTTTTCAACAACCAGACTATTCAACAAAATACAATTCTGTATTTTTATTAGATAATATTATGATCCAATTTTAAATTCCATCCAGATCAACTTTATGTTACTTTTACAAGATAAATACAAATCAAAAACTGGGGTAAAGAAAGGCACGTAGCGTCATGGTTAGAGCGCTGTAGTCACAATCACAAGATCCTGGTTTTGATTTCCGGACCAGGCAGCGCATTGTGTACTCAAGCAAAGCACTTCTGTTCGCTCTAGTCTACTCGCCCATAAAGTAGTAACCCTACAATAAACTGGTATTTTGTTCAGGGAGACTATAGTGATCATTACATGCCATGGAAACTAGGTCACCGGCCCTATGAGTTCAAGAACTGAAGGCAATACTTACAAAACTTTTACTAGGTTACAGATGTAGGTGTGATTAAATCAAATTCGCCTCATCTTAATTAATTTCTGACTACGCACTGAAGCTAGAATGCATCTTTAATCAAATGCTTGCATGTAAATTTCGAAGGTCCCACACAGATAACTAACAAAGAACCCTCTAGTGGTTTTGAAATTGGAAACATTCTTCATGATGTTTGCCAACAGAAATTTGTTTGGATCCAAACTAGCTATAACTGGGAGTTAGCATTGATTTATTGTACGACAAATCAAACTGGAAATAACTTAAGGCATACATCACTAAAATCAACCAAAGTTAAAGACAACATTTTAGATTGGAATCATCGGCTTGTAATTTTAACAGATTCCAACCAAAGAAATTCCTTATCAGGCTGATTTTCTGTAAATTGTCACTCAGGTTAAAGCAAATTGTGAGAGTATTAGCTTGCTGAAGATGACTCAGTGACAAACAAATATAAAATACAGCTGTGATAGCATCAAATTTCTGAAGTATTTTATTATTTTTTTGAAGAAAATTACCAGCAATTGATGTGTGGTAAAAATCAATGAAAACAAGATTGTATTCCTCCAAATAGGATGGAGTGCGATAAGTTTTCTTTCGTATTATTTTATTATTTTCTTAATATATTTTCATTGGAAATTAAAATTGCTTCAGCTGCTTTTAGATTTAAATATTTGCATCTAAATAAAGTAACAGATTAAAGCAACATAATCTTATGTATCATTTAATGAACATACATCACATTTCCATCTCCAAATGGACATAGGAATTTCTTTTTCAGATAAAAAAATATATATTTAAAATATCTTAATGAGCGCGTAGGAAATAGAAATAAAATCTTTCTATTTCAAATCAAGTTACGAAATGGAAAAGTTATCATCCTTTTATGGTTTATTCAATGTTATATAGGATATATAAAGAATATGTAGCAGCTGATTTATATATACGTATATACATACATGTATGTGTGTGTGTTTTATATATATATATATATATATATTATATATGTTTGTTGTATAAATATATATACATTTGTATATATCTGTATATATATATATATATAATATATATATATATATATATATATGCACATGTTATATATATATATATTATATATATATATATATATATACATGTACATATTTGGGATAGAATATTAACTGGCTTGGCATAGTTAAAGGGAGATTTTTACTATTTCCACATTTTTTCATTGAAATCATGGTGAATAGAAGAAAAGAATCTATAATAAAAGCTCTCGAATGTATATCCACTCTCTCGAAGACATGTACAGTTAGATTGTGGCAAAGTATGGGTACTACAATGAAAAGCTACCGTAATTTTCATCATGAAACATAAGTTGAAACAGTTGAGTTAATCATCTAATATTTGTCATATGAAGATCATCTAAGTTTATGTATTTGCACTAATATACTGAGACGCCCTTCGGTCATAAATTTCCATGGGATTGCTCCTATAAAGTTACACTCCGAGGCACAAATCTGGGCAGGGTAGTTAATGGAAAGCCAGTAGTCGCCCATGCATACCAGCCTCCTCTTTCCATGCCACTGACGTTATCCAAGGGAAAGGCAAAGGCCGATACAGCTTGGCTCCAGTGACGTCGCAACACATTTCTACAGCTAAGGGAACTGAATCAACGTGAAATAAGGTTTCTTGTTCAAGAACACAACATGCAGCCCGGTCCCGGAATCGTACTCACAACCTCCCGATCGTAAGCTCGACGCTCTGACCACTGAGCCATATGCCTTCACAATATGGTATTACATACATTTATGTATACATGTATATAATATAATGGAGTTTGTGTGTGTGAGTGTGTACTGGTGTGTGCGTGTCCGTGTGCACGCACGTATGTTCCTTATGCATTCGAAAACTGAGATGCCGATTTTCACGTATGAGGTATAAAAAGTAATCTTTCGGCTACCAAATAAACTTTATTCTCATTTACATATTTTCTACGTTATACCAAAAAAACAGTTTTAGTTATTTGAAAGACACTGCTCTATAACGACCAGGATTCATTAGAAGGTAAAAATAGTTTCACACTTTCAATTCGAACCAAAATATCAAACTGTTGCATTGTTTGAGCGACCATGTGTGAATAATGTATGTAGTGTTTCTCCGAAATAAGCACATCTGTACTATAATAAAGAAAGCTTCTTATCACCAATCTATATATTTATCTCTTATTATAAAAGGCAAATTTTATCTGCCTCCCTTTGTCTCTTATAGAAATCTACAATATAGGATTTCTTCAATTACAATTTACCTAGCATTTTTAAGAGTAGAATGCATCGGGTTTTGCCAGGTCCACTTTTTAAAATTTCAACCCCAATTAAGCAAAATTTAGAGAAAACTCACATTGTGGTGTATGAGTCAAATGCTTCTCTTAGTGTGGTCTACAACACACGTACACGCACACACACAGTGGGCAAAGAATAAAGTGAAAGTAATTCACTGTGTGTGTGTTGACAGGTAGACAATAGAATGCGATGGCGATGGCGATGTAATATTTGTTTCTGTCTATGACGCTGATAGATACATGAGTAAAATGTATGGGAAGCTAAGAGATAAGAGTGAGTGAAAATGTTCTTGGAAGAGAGTAAATAGCGAGAGAGTGATTTGAGGAAGACTTTACATTAAATAACCGTAGTGGCTTGTCAAATGAAGAGGAGTGAAAGGGTACTGGAAGAAATAGGGTGAGTGAGGAAGATGGCCCCTAGCAACCACACCTTTTAAGATAGGGATTTCTAAATTAGCCCACGAGTATCGTCACCTCATTCTACATGTCCCTGTAAATTTTGGAGCGAATCAGACGGGATAAAGTAATCTCTAAGAAACAGAAAGATCGCCCAAAAGTGTATATAGATATTTAAATGTATTTATATATTCATCTATACACACATGTATGTATAATGCGCGTGTATATATTTCCATAGAGGTAACCATTCAATCCATACAAAGTTTTTTAGGACGAAAATATTTATATATAAAAGAAAGGATGTGTGTCTGTCTACTCCGATTTAGATTCCATAACTACTCCCACATTTTGCGATGCAGTTTAACCAAAACCGGGTATCTTATAGTCGTGATTCATATCGAGCCCTTCTGGGTATTAGCGCGCGTCTACGATGAGTCTATGATTTTACAAATAATTTACCATCATTTGTTTTCATTTTAATGCATATTTTTTTTAATAAAGGGAAGTAACTCTCAAACTTCACACCAATATGCGTGCTCATATGCGACGTAATATCACATCAGCAGCATTTCCTCACACCCTCCTTGCACTTGGCGAAGGCAAAATACCAGGGGATGAAAATGGTAATATTGCCATCGATTCCATTTGTAACATTGTTAAGACGCCTTCTGATCTCAGAGATGCAGTGTTCCCAGATCTACAAGCTAATTATCAGAATATGGATTGGATTGGCAAAAAGGCTATACTGGCCCCGAAGAATAAAACTGTTCACCATATTAATGATGAAATGCTAAAACTCATTCCTGGGGAAGTCTATGTATATCAGTCTATCGATACAACTCCTGACCCAGAGGACGTCATCAACTATCCAATAAAGGTACTCAATTCCTTTGAGCACCCCGGACTACCACCACACTTTCTCAAACTTAAAGTTGGTGCCCCTATAATGCTCATCAGAAATTTGGTTTCCCCAAAACAATGCAATGGCACACGTTTGATCGTTAAGTCCTTATCTCCCACCGTAAACTTATATCAATATTTGCCTGAATAATCATCATAATTCAGTGCAATCATTAACAGTACTTTCAAGCAATTCAGCCCCGAGCAACGCCGGGCAATTCTGCTAGTATAATATAAACGCTATCAAATAAAAAATGTTTTTGTTACAAAAACTCTTTCTTACAACTAAAATAACCTCGGAAACGAGGTCTGGTCGCACAATTTTCAGGTCATTTTCGAGCAATATTTCGATTTGCTTCTAATGCTTCACTTTCGTCCGATATTTCACACATACGTAGAATTCTACTCAAACATTTATGAAAATATACACATAAATATTGTTTCAAAATAAGCCACTACCAATACAATTTCATTAAAAGACATCCATTTCTCCTTATGCTATGAGGGAATACACTCCCTCACTCACTCATTCTCACATGCACACGCACATACACACGCTCATACACATGCACATACAAAAAACATCTATGCATCTGTATTTATGTACGTGTATATAAAAGATAATGTGTGTATGTGAGAGAGAGAGAAAGAGAGAGAGCCAGTGAGTGAGCACCACTGACACATACATGCAAAAAATACATACATGACAATAGACACCATCTCTCACTCTCTCTTTCTCTCACGCACACGCACACACACACGTTCATTTCATATTCACGTATATACATCTTTCATTTTCTCTCTTTCACTTTCTGCTCTCACTTGAAAGTAAATGTCACCATTTCACTTTCTCCTCTCTTTCAATTTCTGCTCTCTTCAAAGCATAAAGAAATTTTAAAAATCATGGAAATTAACGAACGATCATATGATCCCATATGATCGAGCATATGGTCGAGTTGACAACTTTCCCGCTTCAAACGAAAGAATGCCTTAAAATAACATCTTTTGGCACACACACACACATACTCTAGGTAAAACCTCTGTACGAATTATGTTATTTCTTGCTGAGTCCACGCGCAAAATTACAAATCCGATTGAAATTACCATTTTCTATTCTGTAATTTGTCTTTGTGATGAGGCGCATTTAAAAACCTGATCTTCGATATAAACTTAAAGGGATTTTTTCCCAGAAATCCTGTCCTTTACCTGTTGTTTCTAGCATGTCCAATGGGATATTTCTGATGTAGGTGGCATAACAAATATTTTGAAAAATACATGGTGTCATGGTTGTGTGGCAAGACGTTGGCTATTGAACCACATGGTTCTGATGATTTTGAGATCAAATTCACTGCATGGCACATTAAACAAGTGTTTTTTAATTAAAGCCCTGGGCGTAGCTACGCCAGATGAGTAGATCTAATAGATGGAAACTGAAAGTCTGTACTGAGTATATATGTATGTATGTAAGTTTCTATATATGTATGTATGTTCGTATGTATGTATGTACATATGTATATATGTATACATGCATATACGTATGCATGTATGCATGCAGCCACACAAGAAATTTATATTTTCATGTGCATGTTTGTGTGTATTTCTACTTCATATATGTTATTGGTGGAATATTTACCAGTCTTACCATATTATTAGGATTTTGGGAAGTGTCTACAAGAACTGTATTTCAAGCCTTTACTTTTGTATTTTGAATGTTCCAGCAGCATGGGCTTCTAATATCAGGTTAAGCAATGAGCTCCAGTTGGCAAGTGAATGGATATTGTGCTGCTATCTGGGATGGCATTGGATGAAGCTTGAAACCAGTGCAATGAATGAAATTATACCTTTATTCCCAGATAGCATCCTTTGACCTCTGTAAGCAATAGTAAATGATCAATCACCTAGTAATTGTAGACAGTGTTCTTTCTATGAGATACTGCAGTACGGTTTTGAGTGAACCATTTGATGATTGCTGGGATTTAGATTTAGGCTGTGTGAACAATACAGAGGAATGCACCTTTATATATGATATAAGCAGCCTGCATAGGTTAGAAAGAAAACCATTAGTTATCAAGAACATTAGTCATCAAGAACATTAGTCATCAAGGAGAACATTAGTCATCAAGGAGATCATTAGACATCAAGGAGAACATTAGTCATCCAAGACAAAATGGGTAGGTGTGACATCAAGTAGATGAGATGAAATAGCAGAGAGATTAATAAAATAGGTGTTCATGTAGAAGGATGACAGGCATTTTGTTTTGCTTAGGCAGTGTTCAAATTATCAGTTGGCCATAGAAGTGGTAATAGCTGAGGGAAATTCGTTTCAAACAAACAAAATCTTTAATTAATAGCTGAAACCTTTAATTCAGGAAGTCTTCATCATATTCTCTGCAATGTTACATGATTGAAACCAAAGACACATACTTTGAAAACGTAGCAGTGCTTCATTGTCTTCATCATAATTATTAATTGTTCCTTTTTATTTTCTTGAGACCATTGTGAAATATTATGAAACCACTGTAACATTTCTATCAATACTATGAATGTTTAATTAAAAGAAATTAATTCATTTCCAGATTGAAATACTCATGTTTGGTTTTGCAGAATTCCTTTCTCACCACCACAACTACCACCACCACCACCACAAAATTTGGTATGTTGAAACTATTGGTGTAATTCCATCATCTTTCAGCTTTAATTCAAGCCACTTCCTACACGTCTTGTACTAATACAAATTTCAATTAACTCATTAGCACCCATGGTCCTCTTTTTAGGACCAGAAGAATAATCCATCATATTTCTGAAACACCTGTATTATTCTGAAATATCTTGAGTTAGGCATCATGACTGGAGTGTCTTTCAAATATTGTAATAAAATTTTTTATATATTTAGTATCAGATAAAGCTTTTATAAAAAATGATTTTTCACAATAAATAAAATAAAACAAGTTGGGCACTAATGGGTTAAAACAATTTTGCATTTCGCCACTCCAAAGTGCCAGTTTGCTTTAGTATCTATTGCTCAAAGTTATTCACAATCTGTTATTATTGCTGCTAAAACGAAATTATATTTCCTTTCATAAACTGTAGTGCCTAAGCTTTTTATTATTTTGACTCATGCCAGTGCCACATAAAAAAGCACACATAATAGTATCACATAACAAGCACTCATGCTAGCACCATGTAAAAAGCACACATGCCTGCGCCATGTAAGAGTAGACAAATGGAGCCTAGGCTGCTCTCCAGCTAACCAACTCTTGTCAAACTATCAAACCCATGCTAGCATGGAAAATAGACATTAAATGATGATAATAATGAGGAGGGGTAGGGGATGGAGGGGGAGGAGGGGAGGATAATGATGATGTACAAAGCCTTTCTGTTTTAGGAATGGATAAATGAGATTTATTATAAAGCTTTTCCCTAAAATTATTATTGGTTAATGTTAAGGCATATACTCTTTTACTCTTTTACTTGTTTCAGTCATTTGACTGCGGCCATGCTGGAGCACCGCCTTTAGTCAAGTAAATCGACCCCAGGACTTATTCTTTGGAAGCTTAGTAATTATTCTATTGGTCTCTTTTGCCGAACCTCTAGGTTACGGGGATGTAAACACATTAGCATCGGTTGACAAGCAATGTTGGGAGGACAAACACAGGCACATAAACATATATACACATATACATATATATATAAATATATATATATATATATATATATATATATATACATATATATGACGGGCTTCTTTCGGTTTCCATCTACCAAATCCACTCACAAGGCTTTGGTTGGCCCAAGGCTATAGTAGAAGACACTTGCCCAAGTTGCTACGCAGTGGGAATGAACCCAGTACCATGTGGTTGGTAAGCAAGCTAGTTACCATACAGTCACTTCTGCACCTATGGTAACATTAGGAAGATAAATCTAGGTTTAATAGTTATCTTACCCCAATTTTTAATCTTTTAGTTTGGTTTTAACCAGTAGAGAAGTGTATATTCATATATCACTCCAATATATAAGACTCTTTGAAATTTCCTCCAAATAGGAGGTTGAGAACAATGAATTTTCTATTCAAATGTCAGATAACATCAGGGGAAAATATATAGTCAGGAAAATAAAGATTATTTCACTTCTTTAATATGTATAAATATTTACTGTGCCAAATTTAATATATTTTTATTTATGAAGTATAAAATATAAAATCCTTTCAGATATTACATTATACTATGTTCTTGTAGAAATTTTGTAGCTTTCAAATCTTGTAGTAGTTTGCTATTACAGTTCACAGCACATTAGAATGTCTTGTATAAAGAATGATTAGCTTTCTGAACAGATCTGAATAACTTAGATTGTTATCTTGGCTTTTGTTTCTTATCTTAATTAGATACTTAATACTAATTCACAAGAGAATTGACCAAAAACAAATATAATGAGTCAGTGATATTTATTCTATTCCTAAATGAAACGAAGAGTAGTTAACTGCCAAATTACCAATTCTATTAGTATCTGTAGAACATAGAATTTAATAGTTAAGAAATTAGAGTTTGTTTGGTTGTCTTGAAACTCATTTAGTTTATACATGTGAACAATTTTTGAGATATAATTTACTCTGTTATATTTATGCTGTGAAATGTTTATTGAATGACAACAATATGTTTTAATGTTATTCCAGTTGTGTTTATAGTTATGAAATTATTTTAAAATCCAGTAGTATTGTTTATTGTTAAGTTTTACAGATATTCAAATGACCGATATCTAAGTTTTCTTTCCACATAGAGATGTCTAACAGTTTTTTGGATTATTATTCCCAATATTCTAAGTGTATAATAATTATGCCTCTCGTGTTTAACTTCAAAATTGTGTGTTCACTCTATCCTTTTAAATTTGCCTTGACAAAACACTCATTTTGCCATTCTGATAGAATTTTAAGATTTCATATCCTTGGTCTTCAATGTTCATACAAATTTTCCAATTCAATTTAAAATTTGGTTTTCCATCAAGGAGCTATCTTTGCTCTTTAATACATACTATACAATTTCAGTGAATAAACCAGCATACACAGCACTCCCAAATTGTTAACTACCAATTCCTCTACAAAGAAGTAATTTTACAAGAAAATTTGCCAGAGTTAATAAACTGAAACAAGCTGGATGGATAGCTTTGGTGCTGATTCAGTTTTAAATATTGATTTAATTTAGAATAAACCAACATGCATTATGAAGAGCAGGCAATCATAAAAACTTATGTGCAATACAACTTTTGATGAAAATAAAGTTTGGTATTTTATTTGATAAGCAACCTAAAAGGAAATTTAAAATTGCGATTACTAATATTCCATTAGACACAGTTTATGGCATTCCAGTAAATTTTGTATAATGAAGCATTGCAAACTAGACTCTTGCATATACTAAAAGTTCTATTCAATTATTTTAAAACATACTTCTTTTCAGGTAATTGATCTTTGGTGGTTGGTGTTTTAGTTTTTATAAAAGTTTAAATTATGACTTAAAACTGAAAAATAGGGTAAAGAATAGTTGTCATTCTACAGTCTTTCTTTTATTCTTTGTAGTGCTTTCAGTGTTTTGAATACAGTTCTTCAGTAACACCACTTTTGAGGATTTCTATTGTGTTGAGTCAAAAGTTGTGCATTTTGTTGATCAATGCTGGATATTTTTTCTGTACTATACCACACATCCTCTCAAGCTGTTCGGAGTGGAGGTTGACATTGATAGTTCATCTGTTTGAGACTGACTCATAGTGAATTATCTCTTCATAATTCCACCAGGCACAGAACATCACCTAGTATTCAAAAGGTCCAGGTTTGGTGACAGATACCAAAAGTTGACCCTTGCTTAACTGCTACTTATGCACATTGGAATTGTGGGAAAATATTTACTTGTTCTAGCTTCTTGTTCTAACCCATGGCTCACTTCCTGTGCTCACGGGGCTTCATCAGCCAAGAGGAAATTGATGCTTCAGTGGAGGATTTCTTTGTCCTAAAGGACAAAAACTGGTATTAGCATATGGATCAAAAAGTGGCTTCAGATGGTGCAAAACGATGGCCTCTACCTTGAATGCTAGGCTGCTTTTGTTGTAACTTGATGAATAAAGCAAATAAGTTACCGAGATATTGCAAAACTTTTGACACCACACTGTAGTTGATTATATCAACCCCAGTGCTTATATAAACCCTGGCTGAACACATCTATGTTCAAAACTATTTAACAATGACAAACCCATCATTTTACCAGGTGTAGTGTATCTATGACTACGATATCTAATCTGTCATTCATTTGTTAAGACAGGCATGATGTGATGTCGATTTGTGTGCTATTTCTGGCAAATTAAGCAACCATATAGATATATACTTGCCAGCTTATTTCTCTTCGTATTAACTTTAGTAGTTGAGTCTCTTTCATCATACATGTTTTCAGCTACACTACATGACTATCTAATAGATAACTGGTTAATATACTAATGTAAGTTGAACCAAATATTCTAATCAATACCTACTAGGATCATCACCCTCAAGATAATCATATTTTATGTGAGCACAACCTGAGCATTTACCAAACTAATAGTAGATTAATCTCTTCAACTATTCAATTTATGGAGGAATAGTTTCATGAGCAAACAAATGAACACCAACATGGTTGCAAACACTACTAGAAATAACAACAAAGTTACCCTCAAAATATAACCTATCATTTTAAGAGTGACTCATTAGCTGAGTATCTTGAACAAATGACAGGATGATCACAGCTGGAATGGCATTGATCAGAGATTCACACCTCAAGGGCTGACTTCTAAATAATACAACAAACAAAATGTTCAGCCCCATTCGGAAATCATTTTACCAACAATGAGCCTCATATAAAATAGGGGATAGACAGTAATTAGTTGTTTCGGGCATGCTAGTTAAAATCAATAACTGTAACAACAGACCAATCAAATGACTAGTTCTGAGTACCGTAGACCACCAAACAACTTGTCAGTCATTGCATTTGATGCAACAATTAATTGCCAAAATTCTTGTCTTCTTCCTCTCTCTCTCTCTCTCCCTTCATTCAAATGAGAAATAATTAATTTTCAAAAAATGTCAATCTAATTAGAAAGATATTGCTGGAAAGTTATTTTCATTTATACTTTTACTGTTTACCATTTTCATATTTTCAGAAACCCTACCTGAACATCTAGTAGATAGCTGATCAATATGGAAATGAAAACTGTACTAAACACTTGAAGAATCACAGTTGAGATTCTTCAGGTTGAGCAAACCTGTAAGAAACCTAGGGAGTAAACCACAAGTAAGATGGTTGGATAATATTAAATGATTCATTATACTTGGGAATCCAGCATGAAAGTTTAATGACATTTGCCTTTGACAGGCCTCTCTGGAGGAGGTGCTTGAGGACACTAGCATCACAACACTATCAAGAATAGTGATCAGTGAAAGTGCATGGATGGATGGATGGATGGATGATGGATGGATGGATGGATGGATAGATGGATTGATAGATGGATGGATAGATGGATGGTTGGATAGATGGATGGATGGATGGATAGATGGATGGATGGATGGATGGATAGATGGATGGATGGATGGGTCATCACCATAAGGGTCTCATCATCTGATTTTTCCAGTCCTATAGAAATTACACAAGTGATGGGCTTGAAATCTTATTTATAAAGTTTAAGCTTTTGCTCCTTCTTAGTTTACTTCTTAAAAGCTTGCTAACTATAGCCATTCAAAGAAAATATGTCTTCAATATTTATCAAACACTTTCTTACAACTTGCTTACAAGTAACAAACTTTTCTTGGAGATATTGGTTTCAAATTTTGTCGTGAGGCCATAAATTTTAGGAGAGGAGTTAAGTCAATTATATTGACCCCAGTGCTCAATTGGTACATATTTTATTGACCCCAAAGAGATGAACGACAAGGTCGACCTTGGTGGAATTAGAGCTCCGTACATAAGAAGAGACGGAATACTGCTAAGCATTTTGCCCAGCATACTAACAGTTCTACCAGCTCACTGCCTTAAGTTATTATTAGATATTGATATCAAATTTTGGCACAAGGCCAACAAGTCTGGAGCAGTGGGCAAGTCAATTACATCAATCCCAGCTCTCAACTAGTAATTATTTTATTGACCCTGGAAGGATGGAAAACAAAGTCATAATTCGAGATCGTAATGAAAATATGAACAAAAGGATGCTAAGAATTATGCTAGGCATTCAAACGGTTCTGACACTTTACTACCTTAACTCTTCTATAGATACTGAACAATGTTTTTGGATACATAATCTCTTTCTCTCATATTTTTATTTTGTATATTTTGCTGGTATCAGTTATTGGACCTTGAATATGATGGAGTCTCATCAGTTCTTTAGGGAATTATGTTATCCCTCACAATATGACTAATTTGTAGAAACAATAGAGCATTTGAAAGAATACACTGAGGTAATAGTATTGGATATCTACGGCATAATTTCAAATCTGGCCATGATAAACTTAGTCTTTAATCATTCCAATTAATAAAGTAACAATTAAATATACTCGCTCTCTCTCTCTCTCTCTTTCTCTATCTATCTGTTTATCTATCTATGTATCTCTATCTATCTATCTACCTACCTATCTATCTATCTATCTACCTATCTACCTATCCATCTTTCTACCTACCTATCCATCTATCTATCTACCTACCTACCTACCTACCTATCTACCTATCTATCTATCTATCCATCTATCTATCTATCTATCTATCTATCTATCTATCTATCTATCTATCTATCTATCCATCTATCTATCTATCTACCTTTCTATCTAAATATCTATCTACCTATGTCTAAATTTATTATCTAGTGCTGTGACATGTAACATGGGAGATCATTCAGTGTTCATTTCGCAGGAAACGATGAATGCAACCCATTCTCATAGAAATCCTTATATGTTATTAAAATATACCCTAACAGAGAACACACTGTGCAGTACAATATAGGATGTTGATAAATAATAATAGATATTTCTGCAATATTTGCTTTGCTTGTTACATTGTTTCACAACCCCTATTTACTGAATGGTTAAATTGCTATTTTTTTTCATATAATGGAACATAAACCACAATCCTGATATTTACAAATATGTATTCAGTGTTCACTTTTAGTAGATTTATCATGCTGGAATGGGTTGAGTGGAGACATATTTAGGCAGTATTTTAGGACTGAATGTCTTTCCTGTCACTATCAATTACCTCTTTTACAAGTAAAATTTTTGTTTTTTATTCCGCTGATCTTTGAAAGTGGATAGCTACAGGATATATTGTTTACAGGAAATGAAAATATGAGACCACTTGCACAGGTGCATTCTGTCAATAATCACATGTACATGTACTCACATTCACAAGTGCATGAGCATCCTCAGAAATATACATGCACACATATTTAGCTATGTATACGTATATATATTGAATACATATTTGTAAATATATATATGTACATGGGTGTATATGTATATGTATATATATATATATATATATAGACACACAGATACATGTATATACAAACACACATACATACGTATATATATATATATATATATATATATACATACACACACAGATATATGTATATATATTTATATATACACATACACACATACATACATACATATAAACATCAATCCATCCATACATACATACATGCATACATGCGTACATACATACATACATACATACATACATACATACATACATACATACATACATACATATATGAATATATTTGTTGATAACAAATCTGCAGATATTTTGTTTCTATGACATTTTTTCCTGAATTGATGCGAGATTTTTTGATATGCTGAATGTAAATATGGAACCCATCTCTTACCATCATCTCTAAATTTCAAAATAACCAAACACTACCAATCATTAATGGGCGACATGCATGGTCAATTTTTCCTTGAGGCAACATAGTGGATGCACCAATTATCTATGCTTTTTATGGTTGTGGGACCACAGAGAGGGATAAAACATCAGAAAATCAAAGATGGCCACAGCAAACATTGCTTTCAGAGTTTTATAATGTGGTCAAAAAGCTTTTCGTTCAACCGAGAAAAAACATCCTACATTCACTCAATATCAAATATGGCATTATGAAGCAGTTTGTTTAAGCTCTTAGTAAAGGATGGACCATGCCTTCACTATACCTGTAGCATATTTCCTGATCTGAGCAGTGAAAAGATAAAAGCTAGAGTAACTGATGGGCCTCAAATTTTAAAAAATTCAATGAATTGCATTGAATCAGCAGCATGGAATTCATTTGTAATAGTTGTAGCCTACTTCCTGGGCAACAAAAAAGCAGATAATTATGTCAAAATAGTCAACAGTATGATAGAAAACTTCCAAAAGTTGGGAGCAAATTTGAGTATAAAGCTGCACTACTCCCACAGTCACCTTGATAAATTCCCTGAAAATCTTGGTAACACAAATGACAAGCAGGAAGAATGTTTCCATCATGACCTAGAATCAATGGAACAAAGGTATCAAGACAAAAAAACACTTCTTTATGATGATGAACTATTGCTGAAACTTGGATCATGATCATTCTGGTGTTCAGTGTTCATGAAAATTATCCAAATGCCAATCTGTGGGAAATTAGGCACAAAGAAGGATGTAATTTGTCTGTAGAAACTTTAAAAGTATTACTAGTTTTTCTGTAGCATTTTAATAAAATGTTCTAATTCCTATGCATGTTTGTAAGTTATGACCTGTTCCTCATAAACTGTTTTATTGAAATAAACAACAAAATTCTTTGGGTCCATATCTTTGGGAAGGTAATAAACTGATGTCATTTTCAGATTCTGTATGTCAAAATTTCCTGGTTCAGGTCCCAATTTTTCAACTACAGAGAATTCCTGGGGGACCTTTGTAATCTATGTATACATAACTATGCATGCAAACTCACACACACACACATATATATATTATAGGCTTCTTCAGAGTTTGCATTTTCCAAATTTCACTCACAGTTCATTGATCAACTAAAAGCTTCAGTTGAAGACACTTTTTTGCCTAATTGTTGTGTAACAGGATGAAATCCAAAGCCATGAAATTGTGAAGTCAACTTGGTGCCTGCAAAACTGTACTTAAACCTATTATATAACTTCACTATTCATATTATTTTCCCCCCATACAATCACAGTCATAATCTATATTAAATGCCTATATTTCATGATTGCACAAATTCTCAATATTATGTGAAGCCAATGAAGACCACTCCACTAGATGGTTGATGACCTACTCGAAATAACTGTCAAATCTCTCTCATATCACACCTTACTCTCATGTAGGCTTACAGACTCTTAAAATGTTGGGATTTTCATGAGTGAATTCTTTTCAGTTGGATCAGATTAAACAGACACAATCCTATGAAGGTGGAGATTTGCCACTCACAAGAATGTCATTGAGACCAGCATTGAGGATACTGATGTCCATCCAAACACATCTATATTCATTCACTTCAATGAATATCATTGGTCAAACCCTAAATTAACTTCTGATGAGAATGCACAACAAAATCCTTTAAGTATTAAGACTTATTTCTAAATTTTAGTTATCATAAAATATCTGATTACCAGATTATAAAGAATTTCATGTGTCCCCTATTCACTTCCCTTTGCCTTGTTATCAACAATTCTCATTCAGTCACAACTTATAACATTCTCTCCATTGGCAGTTTTTGCCTTTAATACTTATATGTTCACTTGTAATATATTTTACATTTGAGTATTCACAAGTCATCATATATTGGAGTGAAATATACTTGACTTAACTGATCTCAATAAGCAGAAAGAAATTCTAAGGTGAGATGAACAGCTGATGGTCTTCAGAGAAGAATCCCCCACTTCATGCAAGTTTTTCAGCCTTCAAATCCTTTCAGTCTAAGTGGACCAGGCTGCATCCAAGTCATGTGCCATTGTCTACATTGTGACCATCTTGGTCTACTATTACTTAATTTACTATCAATTGCATAATGCAAAACAAAGTTGCTTCCCGGAAAATTTCTCACTAATCACAATAAAATATTCACAAGAAAACATCTCCTGACAAAATCTCTGTCCAGATCATGCAGTAGGTAGAACAAAGGAGTGTTTGAAAGGAGAGTTAACCTATATGCAGTGAATGGAAGCCAAAATGATAGGAAATTCAGGGACATTATCTACACAAATGTTACAGAACCATCTTGGTTCAAGACTGACAAATAGAAATATTTAAGTCCTCAATAGTCATTCACATCATATATTAATGTCAGCTTAATTACTCTGCTTCACAAATTAGCTCCACACATCTGCTTATTCGTTTTATGCTTTTATACAATACACCTTGTTTATAATTTTAATTATGTGTGCCTTCCATTTTCAATGTTCATGTCATTCCCCTGTTAGCTTCATCTTTCTTACACATTATTCATGGAATCTTAATTCTGGTAAAGTGATAAATGCTTTGTTCACTTTAACTCACTGTCATAACAGCTACTGATCTTCACAGCCTGCTGCCTGTTTCTTAGTTTTCACCAAAACCAGTCTTGTGCATTTGAATCTGTATCCGTTGCCATGGTTGTTGCTGCACTCTCCATAATCCTTGAACTAAACATTAGTCCCGCATCTTTCATTTAGAAGAACCTTTTAATAATTTCATATGCCACATTCCTCCTGTTTCAAAACTTCTGATTGACAGTAATATCTCTCTCTCTCTCTCTCTCTCTCTATATATATATATATATATATATATATATATATATCTTTTACTGCTTATATTTTGTACTGTCGTTACTGTCCTGTTTTTATTACCAATTTTACCCCTCCGCAAAAAGATCGCAAATTTTATTTAATTTGCCTTTCGCGGGAAGGAAAGTTTCTATCTAAGATGCGTATCGCCTTCACCTTTGAAACGCAGAGTAGATGAAACTATGGCGACTGAAGAAGGGGAATTTTCCTTGTGTTATTTGCCCTGTACTCTATTTTTCTCTATTTTTTTGTTGTTTAAGAAAAATGTCCAGTTCCTTGGTTTTGTGTTTATGTTTTCGTTTCTCATTGTGATCGACGTTTTTTTGGTGTCCTGTACCCATATATGCATATATATATATACATGTAGAGGTAGGTATGTACATATATGTATGTATATATGCATATGTTTTATTTATTAATTTATTATATATATATTGTGGAAGCATGTGGCTTAGTGGTTAGGGTCTCAGCACCATGATCGTAAGATTGTGGTTTTGATTCCTGGACTGAGCAACGCATTGTGTTCTTGAGCAAAACACTTCATTTCACGTTGCTCGTGTCCACTCCGCTGGCAAAAATGAGTAACGCTGTGATTGACTGGTGCCCTGTCCAGCTAGGGAACACATACGCCATCGAAACCGGGAAACTGGGCCCATGAGCCTGGCTAGGCTTGAAAAGGGCACATAGATAAATATAAAATAAATAAATAAATATACATATATATATATATATATATATATATATATATATATCATCATCATCATCATTTAAAGCGGACGTTAAACGATGATGATGATGATGATATATATATATATAATATATATATATATATATATATATATGTAAAACCAGTAACTGTGTACTGATAGTAATATCTATCTGCAAAACTTGATCCTTTTCACTATGACGTTCCTTTTATCTATGTTACATGAAGCCCTTTAGTTAGATGACCCTGCTCGATCTATAGAAAAGCATAGGTAGAAACTCCATAAGATGTACCTGGTGTAATGTATGGACACATAAGAGGTGCAGCAATATCAAACGAAGGCTAACTGGGAAGATAGTTTTTGTGTGTGGCAAATGCTCAGGGGCAATAAACACTTAAAATATGCAGAAAACAGCTTCTGTCACATGCCAGGGGAAAAAACTAAAAGTAGTTGATAGCTTCCATTACCTAGGTGACCAAATCAGTAGTGGGGGTGGATGCTCTCAGAGTGTAGCTGCTACAATAAGAATAGCCTGGGCAAAGTTCAGAAAGCTCCAACCTTTGCTGGTGACGAGGCCTCTTGCCCAGAGTAAAAGGTAGACTGTATGATGTATGTGTGCGAACAGCCATGCTACATGGCAGTGAAACATGGGCCATAACTGGTAAGGATATGTGTAAGCTTCCAAGGAATGAAGATAGTATGACCTGCTGATGTGTAATGTCAGTGTGCACACACAAAAGAGTGTAAGCGCCCTGAGATAAAAGTTGGACATAAGAACCATCAGATATGCTGTGCAAAAGAGATGACTGTGCAGGTATGGTCATGTGTTGCATATGGATGTGGACAGCTGTGTGAAAATGTGTCACACTCTAGAAGTAGAGGGAACCTATGGAAGAGGAAGACCCAGGAAGCACAACCATCAAACGTTGGGCCTCGTGGAGGCAACGACAAGTGACCAAGGCTTTTGGAGATATGCTGCACTTGAGAAGACCTGGCAAGCCAAGTGAGACCACAACCTATGCCAGTGCAGCATAACTGGCCCATTTAAGAGTACTCTTCAATCAATGGGCAATAAACTGCACTTGTAAAGACCTGTTGAGTCAAGTGAAGTCATTGTCATGGCCAATGACAGTGCTGCCTGATTGGTACTCATGCTGATGGCATGTAAAAAGCACCATTCAAACATGGTCATTGCCAGAGTCACCTGACTGGCTCCTGTGCCGGTGGCACGTAAAAAGCATCCACTACAGTCTCGGAGTGGTTGGCGTTAGGAAGGACATCCAGTTGTAGAGACTTTGCCAGATCAGATTGGAGCTTGGTGCAGCTTTCTGGCTTGCCAGTCCTCAGTCAAACCGTCCAGTCCATGTCAGCATGGAAAGAGGGCGTTAAACGATGATGATGATGATCATGAGGATGAAGCCATAAAAGATATTAGTTTGGTTATAAAAAATATCACAAGATCAACAATAGTCTGGATGAAAGATTTAAAAGAACAAGACAAAGCATTTCTAGTATTAATGCTACTTACTTTTATTGTGGATCAATTAATTTAGAAAATTTACTGAATTCTGTTTTGCATTGACTCTGTTCATTTGTCTTTCTGTTTTTTTGTTTTATTTTCTGGTTAAATATCACCTTATTTCAGAAATAAATAAATCTAACTCTTTCATCTTCACATGTGGTAAAAGCTAAATTATTGACCTGGGGCAGTTTTTGTGCTATTTGATATACTTATTATTGTTCTGTGTATGACATTTTCAAAAACTGCAGTAACTGCAGTTTTAAGGCTACAATTATAGAAAATTATATATTGCTGGAATCAAGCATTGAATCAATCAATGAAAGGAACCTTTGTTTTATTTCTCTCCCAGTATAATGATTTAAGCATAGAAAAAAGCAACCACAACAAACCAGGATGTCTGAGAAGGATCAGATTGTGGGTTGAGACACACAGTTAAAGTTTAATTAATAATTAATGAGAAATCTCTGAAATTAAATTATTCTTTGATTTATCTTTCCAAAGTATATGTACTTCTAATACATTTGTTAAACTTTGTATTCTGAATTTTGCCAAATCTGCAAAATAGCTTGGTGATTGCTTTGTCTATGCTATTAAAATTTGTATCCGTTGCTATCAGAAAAATGCAAATGATAGATCCTTGCATCTAAGCTTTCACGTTAATTAGCTACTGTTAGGAAATGTGTTATTCTCTGTTTGCATGAGGAGATAAAACTTCAGTAAACTACAATCATTTTCAGAATGTTACACTTTATCTTATATTCAATAGTAGGCAAAAGAATGATGTGAAAATTGCTAATACACTTCTATATTTAAGAGATGAGGAATTATGTACATTATTTACATTATTTACATTTGACGGATATTTGTCCTCTTCTTGTCTGTTATCAACACAACGTTTCAACTGATATACCCTCCAGCCTTCTTCAGGTGTCTTGGGGAAATTTCGAACCTGGGTTATCATTCCTAAGGTATTTTTTGATGTTGTTATTATTATTACTATTATTATTATTGTTGTTAGTGTCCAGGTCACTGCCTAGAATTGAACTTGGAACCTTGGGGTTAGTAGCTCGTGCTCTTAACCACTATGCCATATTTCCCTGGAATATGATGTAGTGGTTAAGAATATGGCGTAGTGGTTAAGAGCGCGGGCTACCAACCCCAAGATTCCGAGTTCGATTCCAAGCAGTGACCGGAACACTAACAATAATAACAGCATTGAAAATACCTTAGCAATGAGAACCCAGGTTCGAAATTTCCCCAAGACACCTGAAGAAGGCTAGAGGATATATCAGCCAAAACATTGTGTTAATAACAAACAGGATGACGACAAATATGCATCGAATGAAACTAAAGAGAAAATTGCTATATTAAAAATCACTGACTCAGTAATATTTAGAGGAGAGTATATACAATTCTGCTTGAGATTTAGTTGTTACTACTGTCTTGTTTATTATTATAAGTCACATGCTTTAGTAGCAAAATACCTTTTACTTTGACACCCTGTATTATGGAGAATATCTTTTATCTTTTACCTCTTGCAGTCATTGGACTGTGACCATGCTGGGACACTGCTTTGAAGTGTTTAGTTAGTTTAATTCTAAGCCTGGTTCTTATTCAGTTGGTCTGTTTCACTGAGCTGCTAGATTATGGGGACGTAAGTAAGCCAATATCCATTGCCAAGCATTGATTGGAGACATATATAACACATGTGATTAAGTCAAACACACACACATGCACAATATATATATGACTGTACCAGTGCCATGTAAATGGCACTCTAACGGGCCATACAAAAAGCATCCATGCCACATAAAACTCACCTGTGCCAGTGTCACGTAAGCAGCACCCATCACACTCCATCAAATCATTGTTGCTAGGAAGGACATACGGCCATACAAATCTGGCTAAATCAAAGTTGGTGAAGCTCTCCAGCTTGCTAGCTCCGGTCAAACCATCCTATTCCAACTCATAACAGTATGGTAAAAGGAAATTAAATGCTTACGATGATACTGATGATACATATAGATATACATATATATGTATATATATCACCCATTCCTTTCCGGTCATTCAAAATGTGACTGCGTGTGTATCGTTGGCGATTTTTTTCCCTACATCGTCCCTTCCTTGGATCTTTCCTTTTCCTATGTTTCTGACGAAGAGCTCCGCTCGAAACGTTAAATCCTCCTTCTTTCTTTCCTTTCCTGAGCGTCCAATAACACTATACTTGTTCCACGTCCTCGCGCTGTTGTGTTTTCATGCTTGGATTAACTTTATATATATATATATATATATATATATATATATATATATATATATATATATTATTAGTGAATGGAATAAAATGTAATTATTAGAATGTAATAAAAGGTATTCTGTACAATCTTCGTTCAACTCCATTTATTCCATTCACTAATAATATTAAACTTCAATTATCCGCTCCAACGCACGGTTGCAACACCAAATGGTCTTATCTCCAACCGTGCTGTTTTTCCGCTCTGATTTTTGCTACCCAGGTATCGGTTAAACCTTTGAATAATCTGTTACAAGAAAATTCATCTTTCTATTTCAACAAATATATATATATATATATATATATATATATATACACGCATGGCTTACTTTCAGTTTCCATGTACTAAATCTCACAAGGCTTTTGTCAGCCTGATACTGTAGTGGAAGATACTTGCACAAGATGCCAAATAGAGGAATTGAAGCCAAGAGCACACAGTTGTAAATCATGCTTCTCAACCACACAACAATAAAACTGCTATCAAATGATTTTTATTCCCTCAGCTTTATGCTGCACTCATAGATCAGTCATCATATTTTTATTTGTATTATAGCTTAATTTAATGGTGAGTAGTGTCCATGTTCCGATATTAAAAACTCTGTTATTTCATTTCAATACAGCCCGTACAGACTTATAGCCTACAGCAGACCTAAAAGTGATGCCGCCCACATAAAAGTTCCACCTGGGGTGGACAGCTCCCTTTTCCTTTCTGTAGCTACGCTAGTGATTGCTCCTACCTCTCTTCTTCTGATGGTCGAATGTTGAAGCTGACATATATCTGCACCAGTGCTTGCACGCAGTTCTTGCACTTAACTCAGCCTCTTGCATTCCATCACCCATGAAAACGGCCTCGAACCTGAGTCACTGGAATTCCACACACATGTGAAGTGCATTGCCAAGAATCCCCCGAGAAGACCAGTGTCTCAGTATTGCAACATTGAATTTCCATTCTGCCAAGCAGAAATCCATTCACCTGCATATCAGAGATCACATTCCAGTATGCTCTTGATAATCTACGTACCTCTAAACATCACAAAGGGTCCAGAAGTGGACTTCTAATTTTAAATCTTCGAATTGTGTACATGAACGTTCACAGTAGCTACATCTCACGTTTTTACCCCTTTTCTTTCGCAAAAGACCTTTGATGATCCATTTCACATGACTCTATTCATTATAACTTATTAAAACCTCTTACAACTTTTCGTAATGCTTTGATTTCATTTTGCTACTATCAGGCAATTATCAGATTACGCAGAAATACGTGGCTTCTCATTCCTACTTTTTGATTGCCGAAAAATTATCAAACGTCGAACCTCTGTAAAAGTTTTCTTTTTTTATGGAATAAATGAATCTCATATTCGGATTCAGCGCGAACAATTATATCAAAATACCAAATATAAAAATTTTCACTTCAAATTTCCAAATCTGTGGCAGTAACCAAGAAGCTCCGACGTTGGCTAACAACTTGAACAACATCGTTAAGACTCTCAGTTTCAAAGCTAAGTAGTCCAGAAACAAGCATGAGCAAGATTTCTGGCTTCGCAATGAGACGTTGGAGTTCATCTGCCCTTTGACAGGTTTTGTTTTGCATTATTAGGGCGTCAAAGAAAACCACTCTCTTCACCTAACAGGATTGGTTGGTTTGCCAGTTTAGCTATCAACAGCCCGACTATGCGACAGGTTGTACTGGGTTAAATGTTCCCAGCATCTCTAAGAGTACCCTAACGTACATATATAGAGAGAGATGTGACTGCATTATTCAGTGTGTCTTTCTGATATTTACGGCGATACGGCGTGATTTGAGGGAAATTTAGTTGCAGTTTCTAGCAAGTTGAGTGACATAGTAAAGGTTCCTTTATTGGCTAAAAAGCTGAAAAAGTTTGTTAGCTGTCATAACAATGATATTTTTACGTCATAGAATAAAATTGCTACGTGACGAAAGGTGAACTTAATATTTTGTTTGCCATAGCTTCGACGATAACTGTATTTCTGCAAGTTTCATTGTTAATGCTGTGGATTTAAATCTTGTGACTGCGTTACATGATGATCATATCAAAAGGAAAATATTATCTAACTCGGCGAATCTGCTGGAGTAAAGCTAAACCATTTTGATAAATTGAAGAATATAAAGGTAAAACCTTTTGAATTTTTGTTATCAAAATGATAATTTTAAATCATACTTTCCTAATATTGGTTTCAAAATTTGGAACAAGGCTAGCAATTTCGGTGTGGTGATTAGGTTAAGTTGGTTACATCGACTCCATTGCTAAACTAGTACTTATTTTATCGACTCCGAAAGGATGAAAGGCGAAATAGTTTATTCTAGCGAGATGAACTGGCATAATAGTTAGATTCATAAGATGAAATGTTTTGTGGGATTTTTTCTCTTTTATAAATTTTTAGATGGTTAACTGAATCTCTTTCCATGTTTAACAGTATCAACAGACTCTTTGGTACATTTAATAGAGCAGAATTCTGTTGCAAGCTTTTGGGTATGATCGCCATTTTGACGTTAATTTCAATCCTTCCTTCCAGGCTCTGAAAAACCAATGAAAACAAGGCCACTACCCTACACTTTTTTCATCGAACAATAAAACCATTTTCTGATGGTCTGGTAGTGACAAACGATACAAAAAACGGAAGCAGACGGAAACAAAACTTGAAAGTAGAACCCTAAACATTTCCTGCTACTAATATATATATATATATATATATATATAAATTAGCCTATCAGAAATGTGTTTGCTGATCAAATGATCTCAAAGAACACATTTATTTGCTTGTATAGTCGTTGTTTAGCCAGGGTCAGGCTAACTCAAAAACATCAATTTACACCAGCAATTCCTCTTTGTTGGAGTTGATCAAATGACGTCAAAGGACGCAGTCATTTGCTTGTGTGTGTTGTTGTTTAGACAGGATCAGGCTACACTGACTAAATTTATGATCAAAATCGTACCGGTCACTCAATTTTTTGAAGAATATAATCATTACTTTGCTAAGCGTCAATTCTTATCAGCCAAGTATACCATAAAAGGTGTTCCACATAATACCATGCCATTGTTTCTGTACATTTAGCACCAGGTTGATAAGGTTGTGCCTGCTACTTGTACATGATTGTAGACTGTTACTGGTAAGGCAAAATCTTGCCAATACTGCATGATGCTATAAGAAGGAATGATTTTCTTGCATATTGTTTTATTCAATAAATCTAAATAAATTTAGAGATTTTGCTGGAAAATGAATCTTGACCAATGTGGTGCGAAAAGTGTATCGTGTGGTTAAGAACTTTGCTTTAGCAGTATCTAGTAACTGGTTAGTTCAATTCTCCTCCTGTGCACAATCTTGGGCAAGTATGTTTTATAATCATTTGGAGGTTGACTAATACTTTGTGAATTAAATTCAATGGAGCGAAATTAGGTGAATGTCCCACGTATGTATATACATATATGATAATATAATGTGAATGTTAAAGAGATATAGTCACATTTCCTTCTTCCTGCTGTCCACAAATAAACTATCAGCCCAAAGTATGGTGCCCATCATCATGCTCTCTCAGCATTCGAATTCTTCCTTTTCCATTGAACCTTGAGCAGGAGGATCAAGATGGTGTCTATATCTATATACAACTATATATTGTATCTAAAATCAACAGTGGCTCAATTGTAAGTGATAGCTGTAGTTTTGCAACAAAGATTGTTAAAACATTGTTAAAAGTATTTGGCTACTTTTAAGATAGCAGAGTAAGAGATACTTTCTCAGAGCCTTGTAAACATGAGACTCAGTTAATGAATAGTGTATCTAATTTGATAATTGGCAAAATGTTACCATTAAACTAACAGAGTATGAGAAATAAAATATAAAAGAGAAGGTGCAAGCAAACATGACTATATGCTAAGAAGTTTGCTTTCCCACTACATGGTTTTAGGTTCAGTACCACTGCATAGCACCTGGGGGCAAGTATCTTCTTATGTAGCCGTGAGAGCCATGTGAGAGGCTTTGGTAGGCAGAAAATGAAAGAATCTTGTATATATGTTTACACACACACACACACACACTACTACTACCACCACCACCATCACAACAACAACAACAATAACAATGTGAGGAAGTGCATTGTGATCAGTCTTATATAACAACTAGCAGTATCGCCCGGCGTTGCTCGGGTTTGTAAGGGAAATAACTATATAAGCATTTTTAGAGATGTTAAGTATAATAGCCATCTCAATATGGCTAACCACAAAGGGGGGGGGGGTTACTGTAGCTTTTTACGTTCTGAGATTTAATAATAAATTTTTAGAGAGTTACTTCCCTTATATATGCCAAAAATACATTATAAATGGGAAAAATTGATGGTAAATTCTTTTTAAAATCGTAGACTCATCGTAGACGCACGCTAATACCCAGAAGGGCTCGATATGAATCACGACTATAAGATACCCGGTTTTGGTTAAACTGCACCGCAAAATGTGGGAGTAATTAGGAATCTAAATCGTAGGAGACAGACAGCACACAATCTTACTTTTATATATAAAGATATCTGATAGTCAGGTCAATGGTGTTATATATATATGTGTGTGTAAATCCGTGTGCATGTGTGTTTGTGCTTGTGTTTGTCCCCCACCACTACTTGACAACTGGTCTTTGTTTACATTCCTGTAACTTAGTGATTCGGAGAAAAGGGACAAAGAGAATAAGTAGCAGGCTTGAAAAATATATACTGATGTTGATTCGTTCAACTAGCAAACCCTTCAAAGTGGTGCCCCATCCTGGAGAATATTTATTAAGTTCACTGAAATTGAAATATAGACTTAATATTCTGTTAAATATGAATCCAAATATTTCAAAGCAGTGCCTATATCATGGTCATATTCCAGTTGATTAAACTAGAGAAACAAAATTACTACGATAAACCTAATTATATCTTTTTCAAATCTGTTACTTGTTTCTGTTTTTGTGCACCATTTTGAAAGAGCTAGGCAAACAAACTGACTCCATTTTGTATTTTTTTAAAACTGACACTTATTATTACATTACTTCTTACTAAACTGCTAAGTGATGGGGATGTAAATGAACCAACAGCAGTTGTCAATTGGTGATGGTTAAGACAAACATAAAGACACACACTTGTATATATATATATATATATATATATATATATAAAGATAATCCAAACAAGAAAGCACAAAAAACACAACAACGCGAGGACGTGGAACAAATATAGTATTATTGAACGCTCAGGAAAGAAGGAGGGTTTAACGTTTCGAGCGGAGCTCTTCGTCGGAAACATAGGAGAACGAAAGATCCAGAGAAGGGAAGACAGAGGGAAAAAAATCGCCAACGGTACACACGCGGTCACATTTATACATATATATATATATATATATATATATATATATATATATATATATACGTATACTATATGTATGTATCTATATATATATATATATATATATATATATATACACACAAGAACACACATATGCATTGATCTATCTATCTATCTATCTATCTATCTATCTATCTATCTATCTATCTATCTATCTCTCTCTCTCTCTATATATATATACCAGAGTAAGCATATAAATGTGAAACAAGGTGGGAAAAAGAATACTCAAATACCAGAAGTAGAGTAATATGCTTTATTTAAAAGCAGCAGAAATATAACAAAAGCCGTTACTCAGAGTTTCACGTTTCCGTCCGACGAACGGGAACGGGAAATTCTGAGTAACAGATTTTGTTATAAATCTGCTGCTTTTAAATAAAGTATATATATATATATTTGCATATATATTTATATATATATGTGTGTGTGTGTGTGTATGTATATTACAGGTGTCTTTCAGTTTCTGTCTACAAAAGCCACACATGAGGATCCAGTCCACCCAGAACTGTAGTAAAAGACATTTTCCTAAGTTGCCAGACAGTGAAACTGATCCCAGATCTATCTAGCTACCGAACAAACTTCTTAATACACAGCTACCAGAATTATCACAAATGATGAGAAAACATTTACCTTATCTCACAATTACATATATCAAAATGTAAATAATGGTATATGCTAAAATTGATAAAATTCCTCCATAAGCAGAATCTTACCTTTATCTGGGATTCTATGAAAGGGAATTTAAACAATTTTCCCTCATTTCATACAACTGTAGAAATATATAGCGTCTACCTTTCATTAAAATGATAACAGCATATAATTTGCTAGATTAAATGTTTTCTTTGGTTTCTAATAGCAATATTAAAACTCCAAGAATGATAAAGATAATACTGGTATTAATAATTGTTATAACCAATTATTGCTTTCATGCACACATACACAACACACAAGCGTTATGTGCATACATATGCATTTATGCATGCATTAATGTATGTATGCATGTTTGCATGTATGTATGTACTATGTATGTATGAATGTATGTATTGTTATGTAGGAGAAAGATGTAGATACACACTCATATATAGGGAGAGTTCAGAAAAAAACAAAATATGAAGACAGGTGGTGTAGACAACAAATATGTATTAGTTTAACGCTCGGGAAGTGAAAAAGTCTTTAACATTTCGAGCTTACACTCTTCCACAGAAAGGAATAAGGAAAGAAATAAGGAGAGAAAATAAAGAATGTGTAGTGGCTAGCAATCCATCATGGCGAATACCGGACAGAGGGGTCACACAGGAGAACTAGGAAGAAGGGGAGATAATAAAGTAGTGGTGATCCAAAAACGAAGGTTCGCGTGCATGTTCATAAGAGAGTATGTATGTGCGTGTGGAAGAGGGCTGACTCCATTATTTATTTTTTTTAAACTGACACTTATTACATTACTCACCTTTGCTAAACTGCTAAGTTATACACAAATATGTGAATGGATATATGTGTGTGTGTGTGTTTCACTGCGTATCCATATAAGTGTATGTGTGTGCGTATGTATGTATATATATATATATATAAACCAGCTTAGAGAAGAAGAAGAAACGAAACGAAATGAATCGAATCGAATCGACGCGAGGGCGCTCATACAATAGTATAATAAATAAAATATATACATACATACAAACATATATGTACGTACCTACATCTACATGTATATATACATGCATATATAAATATATATACGTGTGTACAGGACACCACAAATAGACGTAAAACTCAACGAGAAACGAAAAAGTAAAAACAGCATGGAACGGACCATTTTTTTAACAACGAAAAAACAGAGTACAAGACAACTACACAAGGATAAATCCCCTTCATCAGCTGTCCCTAGTTCAACTCCAGCGTGTTTCGAAGGTGAGGACAGAACACGTCTCGTCGAACTAGTCTTTCCTGCGAAAGAATTAAATAATATTCCTTTGCAGAGGGGTAAAAACAAGGAAAAAATGTGACAAAAACAGGACGTAAAAACAATACTATTAAAAACAAATACAAAATAAAAATACAATTACAAAAATTACAGTACAAGAAGGAATAGAAACAGGACAGGAAAACAAATAATGAGGGCCTATAAGCCTAGACGAGGAAAAACCTTTTCACGAGCGCAGGAAGAAACATGTTTACTTGAAGAAGGCCGCCAGCGAAAGGACGTTCGTCGACCCAGCTGTGAGAGAAATAAGGAGGAGTGAGAGAGAGAGAGAGAGATAGAGAGGAAGGAAGCCAAAGAGGGTGAAAGAAAGAGAGAAGAAGGAGTTATAGTTTCGCGTCATAATTATATATAAAAACCAGCTTAGAGAAGAAGAAACGAAACGAAACGAAACGAAACGAATCGCTTCGAAACGACGCGAGGGCGCACGGTCATACAATAGTGTAATAAATAAAATATATGCATACATTTCCTCGTCTCGGCTTATTTTATTTAATTCTTTCGCAGGAAAGACTAGTTCGCGAGACGTGTTCTGTCCTCACCTTCGAAACACGCTGGAGTTGAACTAGGGACAGCTGATGAAGGGGAATTTTCCTTGTGTAGTTGTCTTGTACTCTGTTTTTTCGTTGTTAAAAAAATGGTCCGTTCCATGCTGTTTTTACTTTTTCGTTTCTCGTTGAGTTTTACGTCTATTTGTGGTGTCCTGTACACACGTATATATATTTATATATGCATGTATATATACATGTAGATGTAGGTACGTACATATATGTTTGTATGTATGCATATATTTTATTTATTACACTATTATATATATATATATATATATATATATATATATATAATATATATATATTATATATATATATATATATATATATATATACTGTCAGCAGGTGTGATCTGGAGATGATCACTATAGAAATCATGTAGAAGTACTCAAGATTTTAATTTAAATTCTGCAGTTTTTATCAAGAACTAAGTCCATTGGTAAGAGAAATCCAAGTGAGCTGATATGGAGATAGTGATTTAGATAAATACGATTAGGCTTGGAATATATAAATATACATATGTATATATATACAGACATATCGATATATCTTTATCTATACACAAATACACACACACAAATATGAGCAAAATATTCAAATGTTTACACTCAAAGTAAGATGTTACTATTGTTAATATCATCTGTGGTGAATAATTTTAATATATAGTATTAACATCAGCAATAGAAGTAGTTCAAAGGTTTAATAGCATTATATAGCTATGAAATTTAAAATGAACATAAGGATGCAGGAAGAGCATCAACCTGTTTAGAAATAAGTGCTAATTCAATTGCCAGAAAGCACCAATATAATAGAAAATAACAGTAAGTGAGGAAACAACAAAGAATTACGACATAAAAAACATACCTGCAAGATTATGCCATTCTGATGCTTATATACCATGGTTTCGGATTCTGGCTCAGAGGGACTCAAGCTTATTCAGTTTTCGTCATAATGTGACCTTTCAAGAATTGTAAAGAATATAATTTTTTTTAAATGTGAGGAGGGGAAAAAAAGAAAATTACATTGTTTTTTGCAAAAAAATAAAAATAAATATATACAAAATAAATATATACAAAAATTAAAAAATAGGTACTCCGATACATTGTAAAGTCTTTGTGTATCTTGAGTTTAATGATTGTTCACGAAAAAATTACATTGAAGTATTGAGATCCAATGGGATTAAATCCATGTGTTGTTTAATTTAATTAAGGGTGTCTCTTAGGTGCATGGCAAAACAGGAAGTAGTAGTAGTCCAGTTTCTGTTTTGTTAATAAGGGGAGACAACTCTATGGGTTTTAAGCTCTTCAATTTGTGTTTATCAATTTTTTGTAATAAAGGGTGTTAAACCTTAAATTATAAAATTATCATTTTAGCTTCATTTGCATTATCTTTTTTATATAATTGTTTGCTAACTTAACATTCAGATTTTAACACTTTATTTATATTGTTTTCTAATTATATAAATTTACATAAACAATTTATAATTACATTTCAGATTGTTATGTCATATATAATAAAAACAATAATAATAATAACAACAATAATAATAATGATATTTAAAGAATATAAGTTTTAGCTTGAGGTGATGACTGCATGGTATCCTTATATATTTGTGTTAGTCCATCCATGAAGAATGAGGTAGAAAAAAGAAGTATGATCAACGAGGAGTTTGCATATTAAGATGCGTTTTGAATTTTTCAATAAAGAGATTCTCCTTGTTAATTCTCTCCTGTGTGGTGATTCCGTCTTTACATTGGTAAAAGGGGAATATGTAGAATTTGGGATTTTTGTCTTTAGGGCATGTGTCTATGCGGTCACTCAGTGGGATTTGCCGGTATTCCGGGAGATTTATTTGTTCTTTATGCACCGCTACTCTTTTACGTAACGGGAGGCTCGTTTGTCCAACATAATTATGTTGGCAACCAGCGCATGTGAGAACGTAGATAAGGATCTCGGAGGAACAGGAGAAGTTGGTCTTGATTTTAAACTTCGTTCCTTGTTTGAAGATAAATTCAGAGCCTTCAAGTAGGAAGGGGCAGATGCCACAGTTTGGGCGTGCACATTTTTTAACTGCTGGGGTAGTGAAGTTTGGCATTTGTCAAGAGTTTTTTTTTAAGATTTGTGTTGCCTTAAAAAATTATTTTTATTTTTTTGCAAAAAACAATGTAATTTTCTTTTTTCCCCCTCCTCACATTTAAAAAAAATGTTATTTTCTTTACAATTCTTGAAAAATCACATTATGACGAAAACCGGTTTGAATTAATATATATATCTTTTATCAATTTTTCAAAGACTTTTCCATACACCCATTTTCATTAAAATTTTCTTTCAATTTAGCATTCTGCCTTTTTACAATCTTTCCTTGCTATATATATATATATATATATATATATATTATATATATATATATAGAGAGAGAGAGAGAGAGAGAGAGAGAGAGAGAGAAAGTAAACATCTCTTATATAAAATCCGTTCTGTCTGTCTGGGTGTGTCTTCTAGGATCTCGAGCATCCTCCATCCGATTGCGCTCAAATTTAATATGTAGATGCCGACGGTATCAGGGCGTGTATAAGTTTTGAAAAAATTACAAAAATCAATTCCAGGTGAGAATGCAATCGATTAAGCCGTTTTTGTCCTGCTTTTCTTCCGTCAACCTGTACTTAACTGCAAGTTCCATTTTTGTTGTTTTTTGTACTGCTTTAAAGCACGTTTCTTTCCTGCCAAGCTTACTGTTTAAACCATGTTTATGTTCTCCCAGTCAAGACCCTTATCATTACAGGTACTTTAAACTCTTCGGTTGCATATTTGTGGGAATAAAATCGTTTTTCTTTGGAATAGAAAAAAGTCTATCTTTATTTCTTCTTTTGCTGGTGTCTCAAAGTTAGGTTAAATCAGTGTTTCGCAAAAGGGAGGCCTATGGGACGGTGGACAAGTTGTTTTGAGAAAATCTGGTGTAAATGTTTAACAATCCAGCACCGTCTATTGGACGGGAGGCATTTTGCTCGTACTATATAATGTACAATTATAAAAATATTTATATATGTTGACAAGTAAATTTACTTTCATATCGAGCATAAAATTACAGAAAACTAAAGGGATAATACATAGTTTCTTAACTTGACATTTGATTCCTCAACAATACTCAACAAATATGATGAGGCCCTACGTACATGCAACAACTGCTTTTTCATACGTCCTTCAAATTTTACACAAATCGAGATGCAACCTAAATAACCACACAGTATATATCCACAACACACTGTAGGTAATCCGCAATAACCCTACTTATCTCCATTTTAATTTTTGTTCTATAATTAACTCCCCTATCTTACTTTAAGAATCGCAATCATTTAATACTACATATATGAGCATACAAGCGAATATATGTGAGTGGGTGTAAATGTGGGTACAAGTATTTTATGTTTATATGTATTCTTATATATATTATATATCTATGTATGTATATGTGTGTGTATGCACATATATATGTGTGTGTGTGTGCATATGTATGTGTATGTGCATATATATACAAATATATGAGTGTATATATGTGCATATATGTATACATAAGTACCTGTAAGCACGCATGCATGTGACTGAAAATGCGTGAGCACCTATGTGCACGTATTTGCGTGTGCGTGTATATATACGTGTATGCGCACACACATGCATGTATGAATACATCTATGGATGTGCATGAGCATGCATGTGTATATATGCATGTGTATGTATGTGTCTGTAATATATGTGTGTGTGTGTATGTATACATATTTGTAAATATATAGTGTGCGTACATGAGTACATATGCCAACCTAAGGTTATATCTTTGAATTCTTCCCTTCACCTCAAATTTTACTTCCAAAACTACTACTCTCTTCGGTATCACCCCACCCATAGCTTTTCTCCATCTTTTCTCTACCCATCCCTTAATGCAGCTCTGTAATATCACATCTACTCACATATCTCATATTCTTTTACTCCTTACCTTTTCTTCTTTTCCTATCCCTCCCACGCACCTCTCCCATCCTCCCATCACATTATCTTGACCACCAATTAACACACACTTTCTCACTTCTTTCACCCGTTCTTCACTTTTTCACTCTTTGTTCTTTCTCTCTCACTTTTTTCTTTTTTCTTTCTTCCTTCCTCTCATTTTTTTTTCCTGTTTTAAATTTGACCTATCTCTCTCTAATCATACACTTCTCTCTTCCCTCCATCTATCCGCAAGTACTACTAATGCATTCTCAAATTTTCCTTCACACCACAAAACCCTTTTGAACAAGCAACACTGATTCTACGGTTTCATATTTGAAATGACTAAACATGAACTGCTATTGGAACTTACCATGTACAGGAAACTTTTTTTACCACTTCTATTCACCAATTTCCTCAAATAATGGAACTGCAACAATAATACCTTTATATATCTTATTTCTACTTTCATTCTCTTATTTCCCTCTATATTCTCTATGTCCTCCTTTTCCGCAATAATTCAAACTCAAATATTTTCTCACACCATCTCTGATGAAGGGATATCCATAATATCCCAGAGACAGCTGTAAAACTGTTTCATTATAAATGTCTTGAAAACTCCTCACAATCTTGGAGCTGTTATCTCATTCTGTCTAATATATATATGCATGCTAATACAAGATGCACATTAGACTCCTCACTCATATTGTTATCAAACCAAGAGTTTAATCCATAGCACTTACTTAGCATTACCGGCGCTCTTTCGGTCATCTAGATACCAATACCTCTCATATATATATATATATAAATGTATTTATGTATGTATGTATATATGCATGTATGTATGTTACGACAAGTCACTTTCGAGTGCTACTGGCAACATATAATCCAGTACAACCTGTTGTATGGTCGGGTCGTCGGCGACTAAACCGGCAACCCCACCAAGCTTGCTTGGTGAGGAGGGTGCTTATTGGACACCCTGCGGGATGAAAAGCAAAACCCGTCAAAGAGTGGAGGAACTCTTGAGAGTCAACGGCCATCCAATAAATGTTTTAAGGCTGTATCATGCGCGGGAACATAGAAATAATCGAACTGAATACCCGATCGCGCAGTTAAGCCATTGGGAGTGAAGGACTCCTAGCCTTTGTTAGGGCATCCTTCTAGGAGAAGGTAACTCAAGTAACTGGGATAACTCTGACATTAAGACCTGTGGCTCAGTCGTTACCGATGATGTTGACTTGTTCTTCTTTTCTGATTATGGCTGCTGTTGCTTAGTGAGTGGGATTGACTCAGTGCACAGCCTTTCCTCACTTAAAATAAAATCTTCTTGCACAGGCATTGCACGATAACAACATTGATTAAGCTTCGTGCAATGGCCATACTTGATAACGAGGGGGTAGCCACCATGTATGTATGCATGTATGTATGTACGTATATATGTATGTATCTATGTATGTATGTATGTATGTATGTATGTATGTATGTATGTATATATATATATATATGTATATACTCACATATATTCGCTTGCATGCTCATATATATATGTATTTATATATACATATATATATATATATATATATATATATATATATATATATAATATATGTATGTATATAATAATAATATTTGGGAGTAAATCCAAACTTACAGGGAAAAATTAGATTTAGGATTAAATCTAATTTTATAGTATAATATATTATATTAAATTAGAGATAAAACCACTATTAGGCAAATTTAACAGTTAAAATCATTAGCCAATACATAGAAATAACATTTATTAAAAAATATAAAACATAAATAAAAAATATAAAATTCCAAATTAAATTTTTAAAATTATTTAAATAATTTAAACTTATAAGTTTAAAATATATATATATATATATATATATATATATATATATATATATATATATATATATTTATTATTATTATTATTTTATTTTATTTCGTTTATTTTTTTTTCATTATTTAAAAAAAAATTTATTTATTTATTTATTTATTTTTTTGTAAATTATATAACTATCAAAAGTATTAAAAGTTTAATATCTTATATTAAACTTTTAATATTTTTTGATAGTTATATAATTTACAAATATATATATATATAAATAAATAAAAAATATATATTTTAATTTTTTTGAAAAAAAATTTAAAAAATTAATAAATAAATACAAAAAAAAAAAATGAATAAATAAATAAATAAAATAAAATAAAATAATAATAATAAAAATATAAATTTTCTTTTTAAACTTATCTTTAAATTATTTAAATAATTTTTAAAATTTAATTTGGAATTCTATATTTTTTATATTTATATTTTATATTTTTTTAATTAAATTCATTTCTATGTATTGGCTTATGATTTTCACTGTTTGATTTGCCTAATAGTGGTTTTATCTCTAATTTAATATATATATGTATATATATATATATATAATATTATTAGAGACAAACCACTATTTAGCAAAATTGGATTTAATCCTTTTCCCTGTAAATTTGGATTTATTCCCTAATATGTATTATATATATATATATATATATATATATATATATATACAAATTAAGATAGGGGTTGTAAATGCAACCCTCCATGGGATAACATAGGGCACTAGCTTGAGTTTTTGCTATACCAATATGTAATATGTGACAGTCTATAATTAGTATAAGTTGTTTATCCCGATGAGCATATAAGGTTTTTTTTACGGTTGGTTTGTTGGGGGTTGTTGTATTTCTGCTGCACTAGCGTGGGCTTGGGTGGTGCTGCACCGGAGTTTGTGCGCCCGCGCACGCATGCGCGAGCGAGTCCGCGCATGTGCTTCAACGTGTACACTCTCGCGCGCTGCGCTTGCGGACATTCGCGTGTACTTCTACGCGTGTTCTGGTGTGCATCTCGGTGATCGTGTGTGCGTGTGGGCCCAGGCATGAATTCGCGTGTCCGTGCGGGGGCGTGCATGCACATGTATGTGCATGTGGGTGCATTTCGGCGTATCCACTTATATTTACTATATTAGGTTTATCTTTGTGCTCTTCTTAATTTGTATTCCATATATATATATATATATATTTATTTATTTAATTATTTATTTTTATTTTTGTTTATTTGGCACTTACTAACTTATAATTAATTTAATTTAATTTATAATTAATGAACCTATATCTAATTTAATAGTAACTTCTGTTTACTTTTTGTGTATGTATATATACGTCTTTGGATGGGCAGACATATATTTTAATTTATGATTTAGTGGATGTGGGTTGAGGTACGAGGTGTGTGAAAATGTGTATGTGTACGTATGTATGTTTTTGTACGTATAGGTATGTTCATGGGTGGATGTACGGATGTATGTTTTTCTTATACATATGAGTACGCAGGTGCGTATTTGGATATGTATATATGTATATGCAAATATTTATTCATGAGTGGATATAAGTTTAGGTTTTATTTGTACGTATGAGTGCACAGACATATATTTAAATATGTATATATGTGTGTGCGAATGTTCCCTGATACAGTATATGAGAGTGTATTAATATTTATGAGTATATGCGGATGTGCGTGTGAGTGTGTGTTTGTGTATAGACACTGCTGCCTGTACTGATTTGTCTATAAGCCATGCGATGATAGACATACACCCTGCAATCTAGTGAATGTGTAGGGATGTGTCGGGGTGTATTCGTGTGTGTGTGCATGTGTGTGTGTGCATGTGTGTGTGTGCATGTGTGTGTGGGTTTTTATATGGACGTGTGGTTTAGGGTTGGATGTGGATGTGTTTGGTTTTCTTGTGAAGTGTGGTGGAGGTCGGGCTGCTCTCAACGGACCAACCATGTTGAAGACAATGATAATTTAAATTCAAATCCAATAGTGTATTTATGTCATAAGGAAAATTACTAAGTGGAACCCGGACATACATATGTGCCACTTTGGATCCTAATGTAAGCGTTATTAATAATATTATGAATGATAATAATGGTAGCATTAATGGTATTGACAACGATAATGATGCTAACTTTAATGACACTTTGGAAATTAGTAGGAAGTAATATAATGTGCTATTGACTATGTATATTTGCATCTAGGTACTAATATGTGTATGTTTATTATCACAATATTAAGTTGAAAAACTGAAACATTGAATGTGGAACATATATATATGTTTACTAATTTATATTATTTATTTACATTATTATGTATATGTATATTTTTATATGTATAGGAGTGTGAGTATATACACTCATATGTATATTTCCGAAGAGGCCTTATGATATATTTGTAAATGTCTCATTTATATCTAATATATTGACCTACCATAAAAGGCTAATATTGGTAAAATGAGACATACTTATCGACATGGCCGAAACAGCTGTAAGATGTAATCTATACTTATATTTATATTTACTTATATTTATATTCTCTTTTTTATATATATATTCTACTTATTATACAACATTACTCTTTTATGTACACTTTTTTATGTACATTCCTTTATGTATACTGATTTGTTCTGCTTTTTTATGTTTAACCCTACAGTCTCTTATGTGGTGGTTTAATAAAGTATGTGATTGAGTATTATCTGGTAATTGATATTTGATTTAGATGTATTTCTCCATTTTCTTATCTTATGTTTGTATATATGTATATATCATACTTTTATATATATATATGTATATGTATATATATAGATATATATATACACACATATATACATATACATACATATCTATATATATATATATATAATATATTAATAAATAAAATAAAACATATGCATATATATAAACATATATGTACTTACCTACCCCTACATGTACATATACACGCATATATGAGTACAGGGCACCAAAAGGACGTCGACCACAATGAGAAACGAAAACATAGACACAAACCAAAGGAACTGGGCATTTATTTAAAAACAGCAAAAAAAATAGAGTACAGGACAATTAACACAAAGAAAAAACCCCTTCTTCAGTTGCTAAAGGTTTCATCTACTCTATGTTTCGAAGGATAAATATATATATAAGTATGATATATATATATATATATATATATATATATATAAGTATGATATATATATATATATATATATATACATACATATATATATGCATGTATATATATATATATATGCATATGTGTGTAACTACATATGTATGTATTCTTGTTTATATGTATGAATGTAACCATTTGATTAAGAATAATGAAAAGAAATGAAATAGAAACATTTTTATTGCCATGTTTCAACACAATTCCACATCAAGAATCTTCCAAAACAAACTCAATAAAGATGCGTGTGTGTGTATGTGTGTGTACTATGCACACACACTCATACACACATTCAGATATATACCTATATATGCATATAGACACATACACACACATGCACACTTGCACACACATACATGCATTCTTACATACAACCACCTATATATGCATATGGAGAAAGATGTACATACAAGCCTAAATTAGTTATATTTTTGTATATTCTGTTTGATATAGTTTGATAATATCAATACATTACGTTATCTCTCTTAATAATTAGAAAGTATACAATTAAAAATTTGAATTATTTGCTTAGAGAACATATTTCTTTTGTTCCGTGTTCTGTTTTGTATTAAGTAACAGACAATAAAGACAGCTATACCTTTTGTTGTATTACACAATTTCTAAAACAATAAGAGCTGGAATATCTTCTGCACTATATTTGAATAAAATAGCTTTATTGTCTGTCAAGTGTTTACTTCTTCTTTATGATTCGTTAGATTCAATACCATTCTCCACCTCATTTATAATTATTATTATTGATATTTTTACACTTACTTTGCAAAGTGATTGGTACATGCATTATCCTGTCCTGCCTACTATAAACATCAGAGAAATCTTTTTTCAAATCATAGCTTACTAACTTTTGGCTAATATAAACTTATACAGACTGTCTGAAAGAAAAGAACGAAATGGATATGTATGGAATGCTTTTGCCCATAGGTCTGATTATTAATAAAGTCTGGCTTGATTCTGAACAGTAAAAACACATTTCATCTCTTTCTCAATGTGTTTTTAATGTGTCGCTTTCTTTTATAAGATTTAATTATCAAGCAAAAATGGTATAGTGATGTCTAGAATGCTTTAGGTCATAGGTCTGCTTGGTAACTGATGATGTGATTATAAGCAACATACACATTGTTTTTAGATATATAAATATTACTTTCTTTTCTTGTAACAAGATCATACATATTTCTGGTATGGGAAACTGAATAATATTAATTCCTGACAGAGGGACAAGGCCACAAATTTATGGGATGAACATAATTGATCAGTTTGACTCGGCATCTACTACTAGGCTATTTTTTATTGAGCCGAAAAGACTAAAAGGCAAAGATGGTCTCAGTGACATTTGAATTCAGAACATAAAAGGATACAACAAAGAGCTTCACAGCATTTTGTTTGACTTGACCCCTGTGAATCCTCATTAAAATTTTTAAGCTATTCATAATGCATAATTAATTCGAAACAATGTGGATATAATCTGAATGGGAAAAGCTCAGAGCAAGTTCATGATGCTAAATTTATATCCAACTTCAGCTCCTAAATTGTTTTCTTACAATAAATTTTGACTGTTATAACCAATATTTAATCATATTATTGATGACCTCTTCAAATCGACTTTTAAATCTATTTCAGTAAAATCCATAATTGTATCTGTTGTAGCTACTTGGTAATATTGCTTCCAAGGCCCAGGTATAGCTGTGTATTTAACAAGTTCACTTCCCATCAAAATGGCTTCAGTTTCAGTCCTACTTTGGGAAAGTGCTTTCTACTGTACCTTTAGGTCAACCAAAAGTCTTCTGAATGGATATGGTAGAAGGAAACTGAAAGAAGCCATATATATATATTTCTTTACTGCCCACAAGGGGCTAAACATAGAGGGGACAAACAAGGACAGACAAAGGGATTAAGTCGATTACATCGACCCCAGTGTGAAACTGGTGCTTTATTTATCGACCCCGAAAGGATGAAAGACAAAGTCGACCTCGGCGGAATTTGAACTCACAACGAAACGACAGATGAAATACCGCTAAGTATTTCGCCCGACACGCTAACGTTTCTGCCAGCTTGCCGCCTGTAAAGAAGCCATATATATATATTTATGTGTTCTATGTTTGTATGTGTGTTTCCTTGCCATGACATTATGCAATAGATATACATCATACAAGCAGCAGCCCTACTTTCAAATCATCCTTGAAAACATACCTAGCGATGAAGAAATATTACCTTGCTTGGAAACGGTAGGGGTTGGTGACACAAAGGGCATCCAGTTGTAAAATATCTGCTTCAATGAATTGTGTCATACTTATGTGAGCATAGAAACTAGTCGAGAAAAATGATAATGATATTGATGATATTGATGATGATCATCATCATCATGGAAGTATAATATTGTTATTATTTATATTAATTATTGAAGATATGTGCAAGCTGTATATAAATAAAATGATCATATGTTGTAGACTTTCAACAATAACATGTAAAATTGTTTTAATGGTCCTTTGAAAGCATGATCTTGCTTGTGAAAATAAATACTGATTGTATTGCTAATAGATCTGTGATACAAATAGACGATAGACAATAAGCTCTAGTTGACAATATGCCATGTGATGATGATTGTGGAAGGTAGTTAAAGCAGAAAAAGATCAAGAAAGACGAGGGAGGAGTTACAATGTAAGAATGAACTTAGAATGCTGGCTGTTATTAATGTAAATACATGAAATGAAATGGGAAATGTTATATCATAGATACATCTAATAGAAAACATTCATATAATAATAGTGATATTAATTATTTCTAGTATAGGCACAATGCATGATGTTTGAAAAAGTGGGGGTTAGTTGATTTCCTTTTCGGCTAGTACTTTACCTTCCATTCTCACAGGGATGAAAAGCAAAGGATTTGAACTCTGAATGTAAAGGGATATAGCTTTGGGTAGCAGATTTAATTTTTTGTCTTGTTTAACCTTTTTACTCCAGAAAGCAGATATATCCACTCCAAATTTCATTACTCTTAACTTTTGTTGAAGAACATCATTTTTGAAACCATTTTTTATTGAGATATATCAAGATCACTGAGGCAACGTGACTTGGATAAAATATTAATTCTATTTTTTTTAGTAGATATTTAACATTATTACTGGATGAAAGATGAAATTTAATATCACAGTTAAAGGGTTAACATCATCGTCTGGCTCTTTTATACTTTAATGATTTCTAATTCTACCAACTCACTTTTCTTGAGTTGATATTGATGTTGTTGGTGATGATGATGATGATGATGATGATGATGATGTTGACAATGACAACAGTGATGGTGGTGGTGGTGATGAAAATGATGATGATGATGATGATGATGATGATGATGAGGAGGAGGAGGAGGAGGAGGAGGAATGTCATAATTTCTGTTCACATTGTAGACCCAATGAGAGAATTTGGAACATTAATCAAATTTCCTTTAATTCCACTTATTGAATTATTTACACTCAGATAATCCTAAAGCAATAAAAATTTAAAAAGTATCATTCATAAAATTCCTGATACCTTGTCACTGAACAATTTCCATGTGGAAATAGGTATGCAGTTTTAAGTGCTAAGAGACAATCCTGTTGAATGCAATATTTCCATTTCACATATAACTGATTTTGAAATAAAATACTTTCTATATTCCGCATCATCTTTTAAAAAACAGCAGCCTATTTACAACATTTCAAATATATTTCAATTTGGATAGAACATACTTGACAGGATAATACTCCCTTACTCTCCAAAAACATCCTTTATTGCTCCTGTCATCTAGTTGATCCAAAATTCTAAATAGGATGAAATGAAGGAGCTTAAAGTCTGTTGAAGTAAAGCCATTATTTTCTCAGTGGGTATCATTATGCAAATATGAATTCAGATAAGTGTGTTATTATGAGAATGTAATCAAGAATGCAAAACATAAATACGAGATAAAGACTTTGTGTAGCATGTAAATCATTGATATAGCTGTTCTACAGTTAGTATTAATGTATGAATACATTTAAGAGTTTTAAAAGACACTTTTGTTTGTTTATTTATTCGTTTATTTCTTTCGGAGAATTTATTTATTCAGATATCCATTTTATTTCTCATTTATTGTCTTTTATATCTTGCTTTTTGTTTTTTTTTATTGGTTTTCTTTATAATGCTTTAATGTTCAGCTGTTTTTTTTTTGTTCTTGAACAAGGATTCAATAAAATTATATGTATGTATGTACACTTTAGAAGTGTGGCAATGATTTTAAAGTTTCTGCAGATTGGAATGGAATTAGATTTCACAAATAAGGAAGAAAATCCAGATGAGCTTATGGAAGAAAATTATCATTGAAGACATAAAACATTCTTTTGAAGTTAAGACTCTTTATCTTTCGGTTTACTGATTTGCATATAAAGGAAGACATAATGCAGTGGTCATTCATTATTTCTGTGTTCTCTTATGTATGTAAATGCCATTAGGTGTTATTGTAATATTTACTTACCCATTATCATTGTTTCTTTCGATAATTCTCCAATAATACTTAATGGAACTATCTCTTCTTAAGAAAAGAAAATAATGAAAAAGCATGTCTTAAAATCAATATTCAGAATAAACATTTTGTGGCTCTTTATCATAGAATATCTCAAATAACATGACTAGCTTTGAATTTCTTCATATTTTCCTTCTAAATTTTGGTTTTAGTTTATATATTATTTTATTCATTTCTGTGGTTAGATTAGTAGAAATATAAAACAATGTTGCAATCATGAAATATTATTTTGAATTCTTTGCTATCAGTGAGCAAGATTAAGTACATTGTAATCAGGAGATTAAGCATATTGTAGTCAACCCCCAAACATTTTATAAATCTTATTGAATACTTTTGGCATTAACAATACATTTTAAGCAACAAGTAAAAATTGTATGGTTTACTATTTTTGTTATTTTAAATCTTTTATTGTAATCTTTATAGTTTTAATTCTTTCTTAAAAGCTTACACTTTAGCAAAATTACTACTATATACTAATAATTTTCTTTCACTCTTACTATACTTTCTGGTATAATTCTGCTTTTGTTGTCTGTTTATATCAAAAAGTTATCTTTAATTCAGTTTTGTGCTATCCTCACCAATTGTCATGAACGTTGGGTAGTGTCTAAAAGAATATGATTGTGTATAAAAATGGCTGAAACAGGGTCTCTCCAAAGGATCTCTGGAACAATGTTATTCAACAAGATGCATGGTTCAGTGATCAGGAATTATCTCCAGGTTGAGCCACTACTTCACAGCATTGAGAGATCACAGCTTTAATACTATCGACATGGGGTTTGAATGTCATAGGGAAGAATGACAAGATCTTTCAGAATGTCAGCCAGTAGGAAACTTAAGGGTAGCCCAAGAATGAAATGGAGGGATAATATCCATACTTTCAGTTGGTCATGCTTGGGTATGCAGATGGAAAAGTATAGTTGTCTCTGATTGGACCCTTCGAAGGAGGTGTCTGAGGACTCTATCTCAATGAACCTCCAAGGAATTGTGGGTGGAGAAGAGAGATGGGGGGATGGAGGGATGTTATTTCTATTTTTGTGCTAAGCATTTTCATTAGTTTCTCTGAAGCATACATGCTTGTTTTCAGACTTTTAGTTAACCCTTGCTTCATATGTTCTGAGCAATTTAAAGCATTCTTTTCACGAGTTACTCTGGTGGTTGAAAACATTGGGAATGTAGGACATATATGTTTTATGGATGCCAGGTTAACAAGTCCTGTGTATTACATATGATGTACAAGACTGGCTGAGGGTTAATGTTGACACTTACAGAACTTATGCTGGAAAAGTCATACCTTGAAATTTGTTCATTCTTATGATTGCTCATTTCTTAAACATTGTTATATTAATTGAGTTGGTATCATCGTAAATCACTAAACTGAGAGAATTAGTTTCAGTACAGATGAACCCCAAATATAATAACCTAATCAATTTCTACATATAATTTACTCTCAAGCAAATATTTGATAGTGTAGAATATACTAGATAACAATAACACCTTCACTATAAAGCTATAGCTTCTGTTACATTGGCAATTTTCTAACGTGAGTGAAAATACTCATATATTTGTTCCTCACATTCTCTCCTTCCTCTCCTTTACTATGAAGAGGAAGAACAAATATCTGAAACCTTAGATAATTTCACTCTTCATGGTATATCAGCTCACTTAACTCTTGCACAAACACTCCTATGGATTAATTTTTGTTGGTGCACTTACCACTATTTCTTGGGTTTCTTGGTTTTACTGTTTAGGTATTATTACTGTTAAAGAAGAAGTTGTTTCTGTAGAAAGCTATATAGCATGGTTACAGTGTAAACTGGTTCATTTGTAATTAAGCTATCTGACAATTCCAATCTATGTTGTGTTTACATTAAATATTATCCACTGAAAGAGCACATGATATTAATTTTGTTTTATTGTTGTTCAATTTATCTCAGAAAATTTAGCTAATACATCATGACTTTTATATTTTATGTTTAATATTGATGTAAATAGTAATATATTGTGATTGAATAATGATTATGCATTTCTATATGCAGTGTCTAACCAGTTAGGTAAAGCAACAACAAGCTAGAATATTATTTACATTGATAATTGGTTTCGAGAATCATCTAAATTACTGGCTTAAATAGATATATTCTGGCTTATAGAATGTCATTTTATCCAGGAACATCTGGAATGCATTTATATTAACATAATTCCCATTGACAAGAAGTGAATAAATGACAATTTATAGAATTTTAATAACTGATTCTGGAGATATTAAATTTTAAAAGCAAGAGGAAGCTGCCATCTCTATTTAAATTCAATATTCCTTTGTGATGTGGCCTTTCTACCTAAAAGAAAAAAAAAATTATAAATACATATACATAAATACATTCACACATTCTCAGAAATGCATACATAATGTATTGCTTATTATGGAAATATACATAACTTGTATTTATGAAACATGATATAGCTAGAATTTCTAATTGTATTGATGCTGTTGTGTCAATCAAATTTATACAAAATGATACAATAGGATAAAATTTGGGGCTGTCATTATATTCTGTTGAACTATTTCTAACTAATGGATTCCATTTTCTTGCCTGTAATTTAAGTAAAATCCAAGTATATGAATAAACTAAGAAAAAAAAAAGCAAAAACAGCAAGTTATATTGCAAAATTGTTCAAGTGAAATTGTTGAGTTTCAGAATCATCATTAAGAAATTATGAAACACCTTAATTAGGTGATGAGCTAGTAGAATTGTTAGCACACTGGACAAACTGCTTCGTGGCATTTCATCTATCCTTACATTCTGAGTTCAAATTCCACTGAGGTCAACTTTCCCTTTCATCTTTTCAAGGTTGATAAAATAAGTATCAAGTGAGTACTGGGGTCATGTAATTCACTTACCCAACCCATGAACCTGCTTGCCTTGTGCCAATATTTGAAGCCAATATCTAAATAAATTACCATATTATATATCCATTAAATATTTTATGTTTTCGTAAAACTTGCTCATACGTGAATATACTGCCCCAATTTTTTAACAGATTTTAGTATTAAAACTGACTTGACCAGCATATTACTGTTACAGCAGGAGAGAAATGTTTTACATTTTAAACTAAGTTAAACTTCATATTACAGTCAAACAGATAGCTTTCACTCTTTTAGATGAGATAATATTTAAAAGCGTTTAATCATTATATTACTAAAAGTTATAGTTCTCATTGTTTTAGATTGGATAGATTTGACATTAAAACCTACTGTTAGTGAATTAGCTTTTATTGTTTTAAGTTTTGTTGATACATTTTACAACATTAAAAATTAATTTCGTGATCACATCACTATTAGAGGGTTAGTTTTACTGTTTTAATTTAGATAATACATTTTGCAATGTTGAATGATCTAGCTATCATGCTACTTTTAGTGCATTAGGTTTTATGCTATTTTGAATTAGATATATCTTAACACTAACAACTGGCTTAAACCACTGAATAATTATGATTTATATTCATTACAACTTACAGCATTAACAATGTCTTTTCCAGTTCCTTCTGAATATTAATAATGAGGTAAAAACTGATAATGTATGCAATACATTCTCTCCTTTTAAATCTAAGCATCATTGATATTCACCTATCTTGAATTTTCATGAGAATATATCATTCCATTGACAGTAGATTTTATTTACTTATGACATATTATCTACTAAAATATTTTAAACCAGTTCAACATATATAATAAATTTTTTATTGCCTGTTTTTGTTTTTGTATTTTAACAGGATATAGTGATACTTTGCATAATATATCAATATTATACTGTCTGTGTTGTTAAGTTTTCTTTGCAGCCATGAGAATCAGGTTCATTCCAAGTGTACAGCTTGAATGTCTTCAGCTATAGCCCCAAGCTGACCAATGCCTTGTGAACAAATTCAGTAGATGAAAGTGTGTGAAAGCCCATTGTGCGCACACACACACACACACACACACGCACACACACTCACACTCACACATAGTTACACAACTTTACAATTGATGTTGGTTCGTTTATGTCCCAATAATTTAGAAGTTCAGTAACAGATATCAATAGAATAAGTACCAGACTTCAAAAATAAATGTGTTTCATTTTAGTCAACTAAAGCCTTTCTGGTGGTACCCAGTATGACCACTCACCAATGAAGGAAACAAGGTAAAAGTTAAAATATAATATCCATGAAATCTGTTTTCCTATTTGTTATTGCTCCTTTACCCTAGGTCAACCATGATCAAATCAACATGTAATCAAAGGCACTCCATCCATGATCTTCTAACCTTTTTCAAACAGAGTGCATATAGAATTAAATTATCACATATGTCCTTCCTTTTCTCAGATGAGTGACTGTAATTTCCGAGAAATTCAACTGCTATTTCTCTTAAGTCAAGTGGTTGTTCACCCTTTCTTCCTAATCTATTTGTGTTCATGTTATTATAGAATTGCTGCTAAGGTGGTGAACTGGCAGAAACATTAGCCTGCTGGAGAGAGAAGTTGTGTTGATGTATGTATGTGTGTGTGTGAGGGAGACAGATGTTGTGTGTTGATGTGTGTGTGTGAGGGAGAGATAGAGTAAGTGACAGTGTTCACTAAAAATAAAACTGTAAAATGTTTTTTTTCTTATACACGAGATATAGTATTCAAATTTAGGATGTTTTTGAAAGACACTAACTTTATAATCAGATTATATATATACTTTCTCACACAACAATTAAAATATATTATTTTAAATCCTGAAACATGTGTCCCTAGATGCAGCCCGGCGGCTGGGAGTATTTGTCTCCCCTTCGTAAATGTATGTAAGGACACAGGAAAAATGTGTCTAAGCCATCAGGAGGCGTCGATGCTTCTTAGGGCTAAACAGCGGTGGTGTACCCCCCTACTGTCACGTGTTCGTGTTAGATGACAGTATACAACCATTCTATCGCCCCACCACCATACATGTCTCTACAAGAGATTAGAAATTTAGTATTCCTATTTTAAATCATTATTTATTTTAAATTGTTCATCTTCTCCCTGCCCCCTCCTCTCTCACACACACACACATTACTTTGGACAAGAAAGAGTGTTTTTATTTTACATTGAGGAAAAAGTGTTTTGTTGAGAATCTATGTATTTAAAACATAGAAACATTAAGTTTCTGAAAAGACTTGCATTTAATGTTTTGAAAAGAAAGAGGCTTGGAGAAGCTATTATGAAAGACTGCTGAATGTAGAGAATGAATGGGAGGAGGAGACCCTGCCAAATGTTAACCCAGTAGAAGGACCAGCTATCCGAATAGACAGCTCCCTAGGAATTTCGTCCATCTTTACATTCTGAGTTCAAATTCTGTTGAAGCCAACTTTGTCTTTCATCCTTTAAGGCTCCGTAAAATAAGTACTAGTCAAGCACTTATTCCCTCACTTGAAATTACTGGTCTTGTGCCAAAATTTGAAGCTCTTACAGGATTGCTATAGACCAGATTAGTTTTAGTTGGTCAACTTCTAGTCATTCTGCTTTCTGATTGCTATATATCGACTACACTTAACTGAGATTGTCTAATATGGCCAAAACATGTCTTAAGTTACCACTGTAGCAATCAAAGATATACTCCTCCTGTACATATCTCATTGTTAGTCAACTGGACTTTCAATATTCCATCAGTCAACTGAACTTTCAGTATTCCTTCATTTGTCACTTTTTCAGTTGGGTAGAATTTTCTATTGATTAAGCACTGGTTGTCTGGCGATGGTGATGGACAAACATAGACACAAAGATACCCCCCCCTTGCTAGTAGTACCCTCCATCATACCTGCAATCCCCTCTCCCTGGACTAACACAACCAGTTTAGCTGACTCCCTACTTAATCTAACATTGGAATAGCCATATTGCAACACTACTTGAATGTACTTTTTTTTTACAATGACCATAATGCTTATACTTACAACGCCACTAACACCTACTCCCACCTCCAATAGAGGCAAAAATCTTAACACATTTGAATGTTTGAATGATGTCAGGTCGGAATTGAGAACAGGTGAAGCATGCCTAAATAACGAACAGGACAAACTCTTCTTTTCTGGCGCTAACATCTCTCCTCTCCAATCCTCACTCTACATTCCTTTCCCAGTTTTCAGGGTTGGCACTGTCAATGTAGGCACACTGAATGGTAGGTCTAATGAGATTGGAGATGGCTGAAAGGAGACATGTCGATGTATGCTGCATAAAAAAAGTTAAGGTGGAGAGGAGTTTCAGCTAGGGTCCTCACAGGTAAAGCACATAGGTATAAAATCTTCTGGCAAGGTAACGACAATGGCGTAGGGGGTGTAGGCATACTCCTTGTGGAGAAATGGGTGGATAAGGTCATAGAGGTTGTCAGAGTATGTGATAGAGTACTTAAGTGCAGGCTAGTCCTACAGAACAACACAGCTACAATTATCTCTGCCTACACCCCACAAGCGGGCCTGCCAAATTATCAGAAGGACCATTTTTATGATACTCTTCTACAGGCTACCTCAAAAACGAGTGACAATGACCTAATCCTTGTGGCTGGAGATTTTAATGGGCATGTTGGGCAGCAATCCAGTATCTTCACCAGTGTACACGGGGGGGGGTGTCCTGAAACAATGAGAGAATTAAGCTACTGGAGTTCTGTGATGCATGTAACCATTTAAACTATAACACTAACTTCAGGAAGTTGACCAACCACCTGATAACCTATCAATCAGGTGACTGCTAGCAAGATTGATTTCATCCTCACCAGACAGCGCGTAGCAGAGTTGCTCTTAAATACAAAGACCCTCCCAGGTGAAGAATGTACAACCCAACATAGACTAGTCATTAGTGACTTTAGACTTGAGACCAGAAGGATGCAAAGAAGCAGACCAATCTAAAAAAGAAGGATTTGGATGCTGAATAACCCTTCTCATGGTCAGAGATTTAGGGACATCCCCATCAAGAAATTTGATGAGAGGGAGGAGGAGCTACAGACCTCAGAAATAGAAGGTAGCTGGGAATTCCTATGGGATAGCTTACTGAGTGCCACAGACCATATCTGCATATGGTGCAAAGTCTCTTCGAGACCCAGAGTAACAGGGTGGTGGAATAATACGGTAGACAAAGCCTTTAGAGCAAAGAGACAGGCATGGAGAGTCTGGAAGGGTGGGTGTTGCAGGGAACTGTACCAGATAGCCAGAAGAATGGCTGGGCGACAGGTATACATAGCCAAGGGCGAAGCAGAAGAAAGAAGTTTGCCAATATTCAGTGACGTGAGGACCAAAGAACTGAAGTATTTCGGATTGCAAGACAGTGTGTGAGAGAAAATTGTGATGTCATAGGAGAGAAATATATTCCCATGGATGATGGTGCACTTTCTTTTAATGGTTCAGAAAAGAAAAGAGGCTTGGAGAAGCCATTATGAAGGACTGCTGAACGTGGAGAATGAATGGGAGGAGGAGGACCGGTCAAATATTGACCCAGTAGAGGGACCAGCTTTCTGAATAGACAGTACTCTGGTAGATAAAGCAATTAAGGGTATGAAGCCAGGAAAACCCTAACACTAAACCCCAACCCTAAACCCTAACACCTAACACTAAACACTAACCATAAGCTCTAACCCTAGGCCCTAATCCTAAACCCTAACCCTAAGCTCTAGCCCCAAACCTTTACCTTAAACCCTAAACCTTAACCCTAATTGTAACCCAGACCAGGTCATTTCACATCATGGACTACAGATACTGTGGTAGACTGCATTCTAAAGCAGCACCCATTTTTGCTTATATTTACAGAGTGATTATTTTATGATAGACAAACCTTAAAATCTTAAATGATAACAAATATGTATAGTGCTTTTTATCATCATTAGATGTGTGGCACCTTGAACGTTATCTCCATTCTTAAACAACTGTTAGTTTATATACCACACATGCTTTTACTGTTTCACTTAATTTCACCAGCAATACAATATATAATTTCCTTAAATAAAATATTTTATAATTAATTCTCAATGGATTACTTTGTTTCCTTTCATGTGAGGGAGAAGAAAAAATGTACTATTAAATTATGCAATTGTATCTTTTGAAATCACAGTTTTCTTAAGTGTTGAAATGTGTGGAATATTTCAATCAACTAAAGATTTAGTTTGCTTTCATTATTTTGAAAAAAAAGTCACTTGTTATCGTTTGTATTATTAATTAAACTTTCAACACATGTAGAATTAACATCGGCCTTTCATCAGCAAGAAAAAAAAAAACAAAGTTGATCCAATTCTAGAAATTTTTGTAAACATCTATGCATTTATTAGAAACATTAATCATTGTGGTATAAGATTAATCGAGTTTTACATTTAACAGAAAAGAAGGAAGTTAAATAATGAAGAAACCACAAATGTAACTGCAACAAATAAAATGTTTCCTTATTTACATAAATGCTAAATGAGTAAGAAATATTGGAGGATTCTTATAGGTGTAGCAGTGGCTGTGTGGTAAATAGCTAGCTTACCAACCACATGGTTCTGGGTTCAGGCCCACTGTGTGGCACCTTGGGCAAGTGCCTTCTACTATAGCGTCGGGCCAACCAAAGCCTTGTGAGTGGATTTGGTAGACGGAAACTGAAAGAAGCCCGTCGTATATATGTATATATATATATGTGTGTGTGTGTGTACGTGTGTGTCTATGTTTGTGGGTATGTATTTGTCCCCCCCCCCCCCAACATTGCTTGACAACCGATGCTGATATGTTTACGTCCCCATAACTTAGTGGTTTGGCAAAAGAGACCGATAGAATAAGTACTAGGCTTACAAAGAATAAGTCCTGGAGTCGATTTGCTCGACTGAAGGCGGTGCTCCAGCATGGCCAAAGTCAAATGACTGAAACAAGTAAAAGAGTAAAAGAGTAGGTTCTAAAGTAATGAAAAGAATGCCATGTGGTACTCTCTTGCATTATTCTTCCTTCTGGGTTCAAATCCTGTTCAGGTAGACTTTGCCTCATATCAATCATGTTGATAAAATAAGCACCACATTAGTACTGAATTAATTTAGTTACGTTTTATCAGTCAGATCCTATGACTTTGAACCTGTATTGCAATTTATTTATGAGGTGGGGAAAGAAAACTTCCACACGAAATTTTTGCTTCTCTTATTTTTTACTTGCTTCAGTTACTGAGCTGTGACCATACTGGGGTACCACTTAGAATATTTTTAGCTGAACAAATCACCCCCAGGACTTTTTTTTAAAGTATTCTATCGGTCACTTGCTGAACTGCTAAGTTACAGGGACATAAACAGACTAACACTAGTTGTTAAGCAGTGGTCAGACAGACAGACACACACACACACACACACGCACACACACACACACACCTGGTTTCTTTCCATTTCCATCTATAAAATCCAATCACATGTCTTTGGTCTCCCTGGGATTATAGTAGAAGTCACTTGCCAAAGATACTGTGCAGCATAACTGAACAGGATACCATGTAGTTTGGGAGCAAACTTCTTACCATACAACCATGCCTATCTGTATAATATAGGGCTAAATTAAATAAATTTATTAAATTTGGGAAAATCATCATTGTTTTCAGTTACATAAGTGAAGATAATGTTTCAGTTATTGTTCTTTTCTTTAAAGCTATTACAGAATTAGTCTTACTAATACCTCATCTCATCTAGGTTGTCCCATATGACACCCCAAAAACCTGAAGGAGACACCCAGCTTCGAACTTGGGACCACACAATTTGCAGTCAAATGCTCTACCACTGAGCTTTATCCCCAAAATTACTTACCGTAGATAATGAACATATTAGCAAGAAAAATAAAAGACTTACTAATATGTTCATTATCTATAGTAAGTAACTTGTCATAAAATTAATATTCATAATTACTAATTAGATTCTTCCATATAATTGCTTCAATACCAAATAAGGAATGCCAAGAAAATGGCTTTTGTATGGTTTCTTGAGATACTAGAAGTATCAGCTGAAACTCTCTTGTATCACACTGTATTATCTTAGAAATATAAAAATGCATTGGATAATGTAATCTCCAATACATTATACCTGAAAACAGGGGTAGCAGCAACAGTAAGAGAAACATCTAATAAGACATTAGGTTGATTCCCTTTGGATGTTGTCAGTATAACAATGTTGATTTGATTGAGGAGCCAAAAACGATCTCTCCATCATCATCATAATCACAGTCATAATCATCATTGCCATCATCATCATCAGCAACAGCAGCAACAGCTGCAGGAATAGCACAAATACTACCATCATCATCAGCAGCTGCATCAATAGCACCAACAACATCATCATCATCATCATCATTGTTGTCCTTAATCCTAATCATCATTATGGCAGCCATGTATTCAATTACACTGTCTCTTATAAGCAATTCCTCCCCACCTAGCTTTTCTACATTCATTAATCTGTAGAGTAACCAGCAAAAACATTCTTCAGTTAAACAAATACAAGTGGTTTCTTCTTTGCTCTTTGCTAAAGAACTTAACTTGCAGTGGCTGCATCTGAAGCATGACATTGGTGATCCAATTCCAAGCAGCATTTTCATAAGTTTCCTAGCTGTTGTTAAGTCTTGCTTTCCTAATGTTAGGCTTCTGTAATTGCCCCTTCTTCAGTGCATTTTCATCGTTATTTAATCATCTAACATTCAAACTTAGCAAATCTGGCCTCTCACACCTACACTTTGTCATTCTAAAAATAAATGTCATTTTAAAAATAACTGTCATTCTAAAAATAAACAATCACATCCTTAAAATCGCAAAGCTATGAGACAAAATAACATGAATATAAAGACATTGTATTTGACAGAGTAATCTGAATGATAAAGGGTTAAAAGTTTCTGATGATAGTTCAGGACTAGTTATTTGCGAGTGAAACCATTTTGCACTTTACTGAGTAATTAGTATGCTATCTATGTAGACTTATGCTTTCAATATACTTGATAAATCTGCAGCTTTCAACTACTTCAAAGCCTTTCTATCCATGCTGAAACATTCAATAATAGCTGATCCTTCAGTTTCTTCCTTTGAGGTAGGCTGTCATGTTCATTATTTAGCAATGTTTTAAAGTGACACTTTTATGCATATTGATAACATTGCATGATTTCAAATGCCAATGTCAATCCATGTGAAAATGCTCTAATGAAGAAAACTCTTTGTGTTATTTCTTTAACTTCTTGTGATTGTAAAAAGAAAGGCATGTCTGTCACTTTGCATGTGAAGATTACCAAAATTTGAGAGATATTTTGTGTTTGAAGTAGAAGGATATTTTGTATTTCATTTACAAAGATGTTTGGAGTATGGAGGATATTTGTTGCTAGTGGAATTGTGACGTCAATGAAAATAGATTGTGAACACAATATCTTGACAATATTCAAAAGGTGTAAGTAGCAAGCTGGCAGATCTTTTTATATGCTGGACAAAATGCTTAGTGGCATTTTGCCTATCCTTATGTTCTGATTTCAAATTCTGCTGAGGCTGACTTTGCTCTTATTATTTCGGGGTCAATGAAATAAGTTTCAGTTGAGCACTGAGGTTGATGTAATTGACTACCCCGTTCCCTCAAATTACTGTTCTGGAGCCAAAATTTGAAACCAATATTCAAGAGGTGTAGGCATGGCTGTGGATATGAGGTTTACTTTGCAACTACTTAGTTTCAGATTCAGTTGTGCTAAGTGACACCTTGCGCAAGTGTCTTTCACTGCAGCCCCAGATTAACTAATGCTTTCTGAATTAGTTTAGTAGATAGAAACCATGTGAGTGTGTTTGTCCCTCAACCCTTGACAACTGGTTTTGGATTGTCTACATGCCCAATAACTCAGTGGTGCTACAAAAGATATGAAAGAATAATCACTATAGTATAAGGTTATTAAAGAAATGGATGAATTAAAAACTGAAGTTTTCGACATCCATCCACCAATAGGTGACCCTATGCAAATTCTTGCAGCTATAGACATAAGGCCTGAAAGTTTAGGTAAGGGATTTCATCAACCCCAGTGCTCAACTAGTATTTATTTTATTGATTCTAAAAGGAAAAGTCAGCCTTGGAGGAATTTGAACTCAGAACATAAAGCTGGAAGAAATGCTGCTAGGCTTTTTGTCAAACATGCTAATTATTCTGCTAGCTTACCTTCTTAGTGAACCTCGTGTAAATAATACTAGCAGTTCATTCTAGGAGCATTGTGTCATGTGCTTTGCTGATGCTTTCCATTCTAAAACCGTATGGTGCCTGAAAGGTCCATGTCAATTTCAGTGGGGCTTCAGGAAAATTTAAGAATTGAGAGCAGAGTCTAGATGAAGCAAGCCATGGAACTGCCTGTGTTTCTTCCTAAAATTCTATTCTTGTCTGTTATTTCTTCAAAAATTACCATAGAAAAGAATATGTATACATACATTTTTCATACCTTAAGTTCCATCATGAGAGAAAAAAAAGAAGAAAAGAAACAGGGATTCGTTTGACATTTCAATATTAATTCATCATTGATGAATAAAACATCAAGTTGGCATTGCAAAGTCTTGTATGAATTAAATATTATGGTACTGCTTTGAAGTTCATACATCCACTGACAATCTCTAAGAGTAATTGCTTGTGTTGCTTTGTTGAACAGCAGGACAGCATTGAAATTGCTACTGAATGGTAAACAGCTTAGAGAAGAAATACTAAGCTGCCAAATGCGGCAAATTCTACCTTTCAAATATAGCTGAAATGATAAAATTTGCTGAACAAACAGCTAGAAGTTAAAAATACAAATCTTTTAATTTACATAGAGGCTTCTAGTACTTTCCTTGGAAAATTTAATCAGTTCAGGATAAATATCGGGCTTAAGGAGTTGATGATTTTCTAAACCTTACCACTGTTGAAGAGGAAATGCATGAGAATGATTTTTTAATGTACGTTGAGCACTTGAAGGAACTATGCAATGATATGGGAATTAGGTTCAAAGATCTAGAAATGAATGTCCCAGATTGGGTGGTAGACTAATATGGGACAAATGCAACTCATGTTGATATCAGGCTTACTAGAAAACCCCATTGCTTTAACAGTAAGTAAAATTATATTTCCTTGCCTTTCCTGCATCTTACCTAGTTGAGTTAGATTTTAGCTGTGTGTCTTTCCTATTATCAAAATGTCACGATCATTTAGAAATTGTTATGTAAAGGTGATCATTTGTTTCTAAAATACTTGCATAACTGCATCACCTACAAAGATGTAACTGAATCTTTACAGTGAAAAAGGCAATATTTATTTATATTTTGCCAAAAAAGATTTTATTTATGTGCTGAGAAACTAATCATATTTTAGATGTTATTAATTTTCTGGTTATCAAGAAAGGTTTTTGTTATGCATGTTACATCAGAAAAATAATGTATGATATGAATGGTTGTTTTGTTGAACCCACAAAATATTCTTTGTTTTTCTGATATAGAATAATAGGGAATAAATATGCAATTAATAGACACTGATACTTTATGAAATTTATAATGTTATTGGTAGAACGCACGTCGCCTTTGGAAAGTTTTTTTTTAAAACTGTATGCTATTAAAAATTTTTGTTCAAATGCTGTTTCATTACAAATTATCAATTTTTAAATATTCATAGAAATAAAGTACATGATAATAAAACTAACTTAAAAACAATATTTAAAATTTCATTATTACATGATAAATTTTACAAAAATATTAACTAAAGTTTCTTAATTTTTTCAAATGTGGCTTGTTTCTAATATTAATTATTTACTCTTTTATTGTTTTAGTAGTTTCAGTCATTTGACTTTGGCCATGCTAAAGCAACGCCTTTAGTCGAGCAAATCAACCCCAGGACTTATTCTTTGTAAGCCTAGTAATTATTCTATCGCTCTCTTTGCCAAACCACTATTACGGTGATGTAAACACACCACCATCGGTTGTCAAGTGATGTTGGGGGGACAAACATAGACACGCAAACATATACACACACACACATACATATATATATATATATATATACATATATACGACGGGCTTCTTTCAGTTCCCATCTACCAAATCCACTCACAAGGCTTTGGTCAGCCCAAGGCTATAGTAGAAGACACTTGCCCAAGGTGCCATGCAGTGGGACTGAACCTGGAACCATGTGGTTCATAAGCAAGCTACTTACCACACAGCTACTCCTACACCTAATTATTAACAAATTGAAGTACTTTTCCATTAAATAAATATCTATGGTTTCACAGAAAATGTAACAGTTTCAATGGGAGATGGGCATGAGCTACAAACACTTGGGAACCACTGGTTTATGTGTTAGTTAGCTTTGGACCAGTTGTCACCATAACTATTTCTCTTTTCACTTTCTTTTCTGTCTTATGTATCCCTTTACATATTTGTCCTTTATTTTCTATCTCTTTTCCGTGAACTGTTCAAGAGGGCGAAAGAGATTCTGAAGTCATTTGGAGGCTGTGGTTGAAGCCAATGGTGATTTTATTGAGTAAATTTACTCTTTAGATATTTTTATGTAATTTTGGTAAATATATCTGTTAAAATGAGATGTCAGTGTTATTTTCATTTTTGCATAAATTAGACAACAGTTAATTCACTGCACCCAATACACACACACACACACAAACACACACGCACACATATATCTAAATACAAAATGGGACAAGAACACAAACCATCCAGATAGTTAGGTGATAGAAGAAAGGACAACAAAACATCCAGATAGACGATACAAAGAAAACAAGGACCGGTCATACGGAGTTTTCTTTCCTCAGTCGAGTTCCAGATTATCTTTGCAATTTCAGCTGGTTATACTTGAGATTACTCCACTCTGGTCAGCCCCATATATATATAGAGAGGCAGGCAACAGGTTGCTTAGCCACTTTTATTTATATACATATATATTCTGTGGAGGCGCAATGGCCCAGTGGTTAGGGCAGTGGACTCGCGGTCGTAGGATCGCAGTTTCGATTCCCAGACCGGGCGTTGTGAGTGTTTATTGAGCGAAAACACCCAAAAGCTCCACGAGGCTCCGGCAGGGATGGTGGTGATTCCCCTGTTGTACTCTTCTTTCACCACAACTTTCTCTCACTCTTACTTCCTGTTTCTGTTGTACCTGTATTTCAAGGGGCCGGCCTTGTCACTCTCTGTGTCATGCTGAATATCCCCGAGAACCCCGTTAAGGGTACACATGTCTGTGGAGTGCTCAGCCACTTACACGTTAATTTCAGGAGCAGGCTGTTCCGTTGATCGGATCAACCGGAACCCTCATCGTCGTAACCGATGGAGTGCTTCCACCACCATACATAATCTATAAATGTTATGTGAACAATAATGTTCTGAAAAGACAAAGAGTTTAACTTTTATTATCATATGTAGATGCATATGTATATGTGTGTGCTTGTGTGAGTCTATGTGCGTGAACATGTGCACGTGTGTGTGCGTGTGTGTGTGTACATGTAAAATTGATAAATATAATCCAGGAAAAGATTTACTGTTTCATTTTGATTAGAATACTAGCTACTGCCGTGCAAAAGTTCTCACAGCAATTCACTACATCTATTACTTCTGATGTTATTCTCTCCCAATCCATTTGTTGTTCTGGTTACCCTGAAAGCTGCATGACCTGAGTGTGAAACACAGCATTTTATTATATGTATAGAAATAGAAATACAATGAGAAATAGAGAGTGTGATAGAGAGACAGACAGAAAGAGAGAGAAACACAGGGAGACAGAGAGACAGGACCAAAGAGAAAGAGAAAGTGAGACAGACAATTAGACAGACAGACAGTCAGAAAGACAAAGAGAGAAAGAGAAATGAAAGAAACAGAGAATTTGACATCATTTGCATGTACCACCATTATCCCTACCCTCTTTCTTTATTGCTCTCTCTGTCTTTCTCTTTCGGGCAGAAAATGAAAGGCACAGAGAGTGAGAGAAAGAGAAAAGCTTGCCTGACATTGTCTGACTTCACAAGTTTTCATAGAATTTAAGAGAGAGAGAGAGAGATACAGAGAGAAGGCGGGAGAGTCTTGACACTAAGTGACTTAGTGAATAAGAATAATATATATAGTTTTGTATATATATATATATATATATATTATATATATATATATATATATATATAATATATATAGAATAATATATATAGTTTTGTATATATATATATATTATATATATATATATATAATATATATATAGAATAATATATATAGTTTTATAATATATACAGTATATAGAATAATATAGAATAATATATATAGTTTCTAGTTTAGATGAATATGCATGTGTGTGTGTGTGTGTGTGCATATGCATGTATGTGTATGAGCTGCAACATGTGTCTGTGTGTTTTTGCAATTGTGCACATGAGTATATATATATATGCGTATGAATGTGTGTTGTGTGTGTGTGTGTGTGTGTGTGTGATATATACACAACTTGCACAAACCTATATCAAGATTTGCAATAGATATTTATTTTTATATAAACTGACACCACTTCATTTTTCTGTTCGGCAATAACATGAATTACTTAAAATATCATTCTCGTTTTCAACCTCTAAGCAATTTCTATCCCCGTATGAGGTATGAAATAATCTGTCCTCTGTGGCACAAAACTAAATAAAGAATTCTGAAAAGCGGGGTAATTGCTACAGTCTTCTTCTTCTTCTTATTATTATTATCATTATCATTATTATTATTATTATTATTATCATTATTATTATTGTTATTATTATTATTATTACTATTATTGTTGTTGTTGTTGTAGTTGCTGTTATGATGTATATTCGTGAGGTGAATAGAAGATCTGTCGTTTTGAGAAGCGTTTTATTTTTTGTCATTAATTTAATGTCGACAGTGCAGACAAGAATATTTTATTATTTGTCAAGAAAACCAATTTAATTCCCTTCGAGAGCTCCTCAGTCAATCAGTCCAAGAGTAGATTATTTGAGACAATGTCACATTTTGGAAAGAACCTACCGAAATATATATGTTTATAATTAATCAACAAGTTTCAGTAACGAACACTAATTCGTAAGCACAATCTCAAGGCAGTAATATCATGTCTGGTTTTTATGATAATAATAATAATCATATGCGATTTTGCCTATCACATTTTTCTGTTGTTAAGTCTAATAAAGTTTTCGAGTAATTAGTAGACACAAAGATTCTCTCCAGATATATATGTACGTGTGTGTATAAAGTAAGTATGTGCACAATATTATATATGTGTGTATGAGGGTGTGCAATGTAAATATGCACAGCTTGCGGTAAGAAATTTGCAAGTCTCTTTTAATATAACCCCAGGCACACCAAAGCCTTGTCAGTGAATTTGGTAGATGGAAACTGAAAGAAGCTTATGGTGTGTGTATATATATATATATATATATATATATATATATATACACACACACAAGTACATATATGTATACATATAAGTATATATATATATATATATATCGACACACACACATGTATTACATATATATGTGTAAATATATATATATATATATATATATATAAAGTACCACATTCAGATGGTACTTCTTATGTGCCACTGGCATAGAAGCCAGTCTGGGGGCACTAGCACCAACCACATTTGGATGATGCTTTTTACGTGTCACTGGCATGGGGAGCCAGTCAGGTGGCATTGGCATCGATCCACACTTGAATGATGCTTATTACGTACCACCAGCACTGGTGTTAGTCCAGCAGTACTGACATCAGACACAACTACCATTTCAATTGTGATTTTAATTTCACTTGACTCAATAGGTCTTCTCAAGTGCAGTTGAAGGGTACTTTTAAATGGTCAGATTATGTGACACTAGTATTAGCCTTGGCTGCGATCTCACTTTACTTGCTGGATCATTGGTGACAGTTCGCTTTCACTTGACTCAACTAGTCTTCTCAAGCACAGCGTATTGCCCAACAATTCAAGGTAACTTTTAAATAGGCTGGATATGCAACAATTGTATTGACCACAGCTAACATCTCACTTTACTTGCTGGTCTTCTCAAGCACAGCATATCTCCAAAGGTCTAGATCTCTTGTCATTGCCTCTGTGAGGCCCAACATTTGAACGTCATGCTTCACCAGCTCATCCTGTGTCTTCTTGGGTTTACATCTTCTGCAGATTCCCTCTACTCTTAGGGTGTGACACTTATTCACACAGTTCTCTTCATCCATATGCAGCACATGACCATACAAGTACAGTCGTCTCTCTTGCATGCCACATCTGAAGCTTCTTATGTCCAAAATTTCTCTCTGGGCACCACTTACACTTTGTCATGTATGCACACTGACATTAAACATCTAGCAGATCATACTAGGTTCATTTCTTTTGGGCCTACGTATGTCCTCAGTAGTCATTGCCCATGTTTCACTGCTGTGTAGCATCACTACTGTGTAGCATCACTACTTGCACAAATGCATTATAGAGTCTAGCTTTCACTCTGAAAGAGAAGCCCTTTGTTACCAGTAGAGGTAGGAGCTTTCTGAACTTTGCCCAGGCTATTCTTATTCTAGTGGATACACTCTCTGTATGTGTGTGTGTGTGTGTGTGTGTGTGTGTGTGTGTGGTCGTCTCGGTACTGGAGGTGGTGAAGATTTATCTCTGCATTTGCGATATTAACAAGAGTATTTTGCACCAAAAACCAGTATGAGAGTTTCTCAATAAAGCAGTATTGTTTGTTCTAAGAGAACATCTATTTTTAGTGGAGAAAATATTACTTCCCCGTCTCTCTTTACCTCTCTCTTCCCCCCTCTCTCTCTCTGTATATATATATATGTGTGTGTGAATGTATGTTTGCATATATACACACATGGACACACCATTTTACATATACAATATTTATGTGTATGAGTTGCTATCCATTTCATGCTGTCAAAACACAATATACTGGTAAGGTTATATATCAAACCTTGTATTTCCAAGTAATCTTTCTTTTAGACTCAAATATACAAAATAGCTGATCCTGTTTTGAAGGCCAACTGAACACCATTCACTATTAGGCGGAACATCATGGAGTGATCCATACAATGTGTTTATGCATCAAAGCGATGCAGGCTTTGTGTAGCTGAAAGATCTCATGTTTTTTTGTTGTTTTTTTTTAAGAATGGGCCAACTTAATTTCAGATCTGAAATTAATATTACATGTAAACATATAGATAAATTTTCTCTGTTGAACTGGAGGACACTGCCCTCTCCAGATTAAGCATGCAGACTCACAAACTTTGATCTTCTTCCAGTTGAATTAATTTATCCCAACTATATTACTTCTGATTTGAAAACCATCCTGATCAGTTCTGATCTGAATGGACAAAAAAATGCAACTTTGATTTTCTTTTTTGTTTTTCCTTTTTCATTTATATCATTCACTTTTTTGCTCTTTTTTTCATTTCACTTCTTGCCTTTACTTTCCTTTCATATTTTCTCATGTTTTCTTGAAGAGTAGCGTTCTATCTCAGCAAATTGTTTCTTCAAAGAGCAACTGCTTTTCTTCTTTTATCAAAGAAGATCAGCCATGTTGTATATTTGAGTATGATTCCTTGGAAACACAATGCTCAATATATATAAGTTGCCAATTTCTTGTATTCTCATAGCATGAAACTTATACTTACTTGTATTTAAATACTTTGTACATTGAAGGGTATTCATTTCTCATTGGACAGAATACATTTTTGTTGATCCTATCAATAAAAAAACAGTAAATTAATTACATTTATATGCTCAACTAACCCATTCAATGTGGTGTTTCAGCATGGCAGTAGACCAATGACTGAAAGAAATAAAAGACACAAGAAAGATTTTATATTTAAGTGTACGTGTGCACGTGTATACATATGTATATATATAAATATATATATATGAATGTGTGTGTGTGTGTGTGTATATAAATATATAGATGTGTGTGTGTGTATGTGTGTGTATGTATATTTTAATTATTAGTTGAGGGAATAAAATCCAAACTTACAAGGAGAAAGAATTCAATTTAGAAATACTAAATCAAATTCCACACAATAAAATATATATAAAATATTAGATAAAAAACCACCTTTTATCAATTCAAAATGAATAAATAATTAAATTACACCATCTAGAAAATTACATATAGTATAAAAGTTAAAATTAAAATAACAATTAAAAAGGAAAGATTAAGTAAATTACAAGAATAATATAATGTATATAATATGTAGAAAAACGACATGTGTTTCTACCGATTATATACATTAAATTTATTCTTGTAATTTACTTAATCTTTACTTTTTAATTGTTATTTTAATTTTAACTTTTATACTATATGTTATTTTCTAGATGGTGTAATTTAATTATTTATTCATTTTGAATTGATAAAAGATGGGTTTTTTTCTAATATTTTATATATATATATATATATATATCATCATCATCATCATCATCATTTAGCGTCCGTTTTCCATGCTAGCATGGGTTGGACGGTTCTACTGGGGTCTGTGAAGCCAGAAGGCTTCATCAGGCCCAGTCAAATCTGGCAGTGTTTCTACGGCTGGATGCCCTTCCTAACGCCAACCACTCCGTGAGTGTAGTGGGTGCTTTTTACGTGCCACCCGCACTGGTGCCAGACAGAGCTGGCAAACGGCCACGAACGGATGGTGCTTTTTATGTGCCACCGGCACGAGGGCCAGGCGAGGCTGGCAACGGACACGAAACGGGGTGGTGCTGGCAACGGTCGCGAAACGGAAAGTTCTCTTACATGCCACCGGCACTGGTAACACATCTGCAATTTCCATTGATCGATTTATGGAGAAATACATCTTAATCAAATATCAATTACCAGATAATACTCAATCACATACTTTATTAAACCACCACATAAGAGACTGTAGGGTTAAATATAAAAAGCAGAACAAATCAGTGTACATAAAGGAATGTACATAAAAAAGTGTACATAAAAGAGTAATGTTGTATAATAAGTAGAATATATATAAAAGAAAATATAAATATAAGTAAATATAAATATAAGTATAAATTAGATCTTACAGCTGTTTCGGCCATGTCGATAAGTATGTCTCATTTTACCAATATTAGCCCTTTATGGTTGGTCAATATATAGATATAAATGAGACATTAACAAAAATATCACAAGGCCTCTTCGGAGATTATGTAATATAACTCAGTCTACATATATACCCACATGGGTGTGGGTGCATACCCACAATACAACATATATATATACATATGAGTGCATATACTCACACTCCTATACATATAAAAATATACATTTACATAATGATATAAATAAATAATATAAATTAGTAAACATATATATGTGTTCCACACTCAATGTCTCAGTTTTTCGACTTAATATTGTGATAATAAGCATACACAAATTAATATCTAGATGCAAATATACATAGTCAATAGTACATTATATTACTTCATAATAGTTTCTAAAGTGTCATTAAAGTTAGCATCATTATCGTTGTCAATACCATTAATTTTATCATTATTATCATTCATAATATTATTAATAACTCTTACGTTATGATCCATAGCAGAATATATGTATGTCCGTCTTCCAGTTAATAATTTTCCTTATATATATATATATATATATATATATATATATATATATATCGAGAGAGAGAGAGAGAGAGAGAGAGACCGATGTTTGCATTCTTGATTGTCATCTGCCATTATAGCCCAAATGAGCTGCAGCTTTTAGGGTTTCATTAGTTTCCCCAGGAAGCACCAAGCTGTCTTTGGAGGAATCTGGGTTTCCAGACTTCTTCTTATTGAGTTTTTGGTGAAACCTCTCAACTGTCTCTTCCAATGTTAGTGGTCGTCCAGATCCTTTTGCCCTGCACATACAGCCCTCCTCTTTGAATTTTTTGTGCCTGTACAAATCTAAATTTTTAGAGAACTCACTAATGTACGCTGCACAGTCTCGTTTGACTGTGTTTGAGCATACTCCAACACACAAAACGCCTTTTCTCTTCCAGTGAATGACATTCCTATACTTGAAAAGATAAACATATCAAACATTAAACATAAAATCTTAACCTCTTTCTACACATGCTGTTAAAATTTGAAGTCATTTGAACAAGAACTGGCAAAGTTATTAGATTGTGAAATGATATCAAATATTTTGAAACACCCTGTATATTAACAGAGAATACATAGTGTACCATAGATATGTAAACAAAGAATTGCACATACTGTTTTGAAAACGAAACTCAGGAGGCAAGTGTGTGCTATTGTTTTGCATTTATAATAAAATAAATATATACAAATTATAAAAATAGTAAAAAAATATATACAGTACTGTTTCTACTCACGTATCGCAGGGGTTTTGGAATGTGACACCCATGATAGACGAGGGATTACTGTATATATATATATATATAATATATAATACTCACACATATATTATATATATATATATATATATATATATATATATATATATCATATACATATATTCTGATCTATATATACTCTTCTTTTCTATCTACAGATAAATACTATAGGACTCAATGCACTAATTTATCTGTTGGGAACTTTAAATTTCCTCAGATGGTCCTGACTTAGGATCAGAGCCATAAAAGAATAATTATGGCTTGGAAGTGAGACTAGTTGGACTTCTCCATTGCTGAGTTATGGGTTTGAATTGTAATAACTGAAACAACAGATTTTCTTCATTGTTCCTCGCTTTTGAAGAGAGAACTTGGTCTGCTATCTATGGAAGATGATATCCAATTCAGGAGTCCCTAACTACTGGGTTGTGGTCCAGTAAAGGATCATGGATCATTTGGTACCAGGTTACACACAATGAATAGATTTTAAAGTTTTGCATTGCAATATTAGAAGAATTAAAGTGTATAATATACACTGTAGTATTTACATTTGCTTTATATATATAATAATTGGTTTCCAATTTTGGAACAAGGCCAAGAAGTTTGAGGAAGGGAGCTAGTCCATTATATCAGCCCTAGTACTCAACTGGTACTTATTTTAATGACCCCGGATGGAGAAAGGCAAATTTGACCTTGGTAGAATTTGAACTCAGAACATAAATTGCTAAGCTTTCTGCCCAGTATGGTAACAGTTCTGCCACTCCCCATGTTGATATACATAACAGTTAAATTATAATCATGGACTTAATTGTTTTGTTATGTGTGTGATCCTTCAGTCTGTGGGAAAGTAGTTTTGCACAAAACTGGTCTGTGGTGCGAAACTAAAGTTGAGTTTTGTTGATCTAAAATGATATGAAATGAAAATACATACCTTCTATTGCTCTACCATATAGCTTAGTATCCCATCTAGACATAGCACATTACATAGTATCATAGTCTCATCATATGTTACAAAGTATTATAGTATCAATATACTGTATGTTCCTGCTGCATTAGGTTTCTTGTTGGTGGTTGTTAGCAATGGTTGGCAACACTAGTAGTCAGTACCTGGAGGGTATTCTCATTGAATGAGCAAGAAGGTGCTGCCTATTTTGCAATTGGATTTGGACCAGTTATAGCTAATGTGACCTTTCTAAGGTATTGTGGCTAATTGTTTGAAAATTTTTGCAAGGAGGCTTCTTTCATTGCACAGTATGGCAGATCTGCTCTTATGATGATTAATATTGGAAATTGTTACAGTGTGTGCACTTCCTTGTGAGTTCACAGCTGACAGTTCTAGGTGAGTAAGTGAGATCCTGATTATGGATGCTTCCATATGTCCAGGGCTGATGCACTGATTAATTGGCTGGCTAGCTGGTTTGACTGTCTAGATGGAGGGATGGATGGGCAGATGTTTGAATAGGCCAATAGCTGGCTACACAGATGGAAGCCTCAACAAATAACTAGCTGATGGTTCAATGGGTATCAGAATGGATGAATGCCTCTTTCCATTTTGAAATACTTGAGACAGTTCCTTCATAAACGGAATTCTTTTAATAGGAATGCTTGTTACTTATTATCCCAAGCATGAAGATGCAATTGTCACAATGTATTATGTTAAATGTGTTGATTTTGTATTATGTAGGTAATTTAGATACTTAATTTTGTATTTCTAGAGCCTATGCCAGTATATTTCAAACAAAATGATATCAGTTTTCTGTATTTTAATTGTGATTCAGTTTACCTATGATGAAATACCTATTAATCATTGCAATCTTGACTTATGTATATTTTAGACTACATTTTCAATTTGGTCTATGTATACTATTGTGCCCCACCACAAATTTAAGTCCTCATAATATACAGAAAAATGGATATTTTTCAATGAAATTTCTATTGATAACTTTCAGATGATGTAGATTACAATTATGTAAGAATTTAGTGAGGGAATAGAAATGGATGGCTATACACACACATACATACTGACACATATCATATCTACAAACTGAGAGTTGAAATTCTGTAAACAGTTTTGCAATGTGTGTCAGTGTATATGAGTGTGAGCCTACCAATAAACTGTAATAAAATTGTAATTTAAATCAACAAATACCAGTAGATATTTGTTGAAAATTTCATTAAAAATAACCATTTTCTGAATGTTATGAGGAAACAAAATCAATGGGTGCACACTTTTAGTTTTCTCTAACTTGTGATTGAGTATACTTATGATCAAATACGTACGAGTCATGGAAATTTTAACATGTGTATAGTTTAAGTCTACTTTCAATGTTTTCCATTTTCAAGATGATGTTTTTACTTGTTGGGTACTATTTCTAGTAGGACAAGTATTTATGTTCTCACATGTAGTTATTTCTCTCTTACTAGCTAGAAACAATCTGATAGATATTTAAAGCAAATTTACTTATGTAAAAGTGAAAATTCGAATCCTATATTTACAAGAGTTTGATCGCATACATTTCTCAAAAAAAGTTTGGTTGTTGTACAGCAACAAGGAGTATATTACAGATAATTCTTGATAGTTTTGTGCCACATTATCCATATGGGGAAATTGGACAGAAACTATGTTAGAATCAATGAAATACCTAAAGAATAAATTATGGATAAATTTCATATGTTGGCCATTTATTGATTCCCACAATATATTCTGTTTCATTTATGTGAATATATAGCTCATTAATATTGCAGTTTTGCCTACATGAAAAACTTAATGTATCTAGACAGATGATTTATTTTCAATGGCCTCTGAGAAAATATTTTCACATTCTTGCATTAGAGATTATTTTATACTTGGACTGGGGATTTGCAGATGACACAACTCGATATTTCTATAGTATTTTTATGTTTTATTTTAACATTTGTCTGAGGAAGATACATAAAAAGATGCAACATTAGAATTAGTCTTTATATTTTTCTAATACTGTCCCCTTTACATAACTGCCATCTATCCAATTACTCATTGCTCTTTATTCTGCATATTCTTTTACTCAATGAGGAAGTGTATGGAACTTACTAGCTAGTTTCTGAAAACATCACTTTTATTGACAAGGATGGTTCTCAGATTGTTGAATATCCTAAGATTTCTTTAATTTCAAATATATTTTAGAATCCTTAGTTATTCAAGCTAATATCTTAAACATCTGATTTATAAGTCTTGCTTTAACGTTACTCTTTACTCTTTAACTCTTTTACTTGTTTCAGTCATTTGACTGTGGCCATGCTGGAGCACCGCTTTTAGTCAAGCAAATCAACTCCAGGACTTGTTCTTTATAAGCCTAGTGCTTATTCTATCGGTCTCTTTTGCCGAACCGCTAAGTTACGGGGACGTAAACACACCACCATCGGTTATCAAGCGATGTTGGGGGGGTGGGACAAACACAAACACATAAACACACACACATACATATATATATACATATATACGACAGGCTTCTTTCAGTTTCCGTCTACCAAATCGATTCACAAGGCTTTGGTCGGCCTGAGGCTATAGTAGAAGACACTTGCCCAAGGTGCCACACAGTGGGACTGAACCCAGAACCATGTGGTTGGTAAGCAAGCTACTTACCACACAGCCATTCCTGCACACTTACCACACTTCCATTCTTCATTTCAAATTCAAAAACAAGATAGTAGTTTACTTTAATAATGCTACTATTTTGCATTATATTCAACTGTATGTTCTTTAGTTATTGCAGCATGAAAAACTCAAGTTGGTTGAAATAATTTAATATTATTTCAGTTCTCAGGGGACAACTTTGGCTTATGTATCTTAAGTACACTACTAAGAGTGCTTAATTGTATGTTTGCTTTGTAAAATCCTTTTTGTGGAACCTTGTCAGTAGTGACCAGATCACAATATGTGAAAAAAAATTTTGACAACAAATAATAAAAGTTTAAGAGAAGATTTTGTGAGTTCCACACTGTAATTGATTTAGTTTCAATAAATGGTCTCAGATTAAATCACTTGTCAGACAAATACATTCTCTTCTTTTATTTTAATACTTGTGCTAGTCATTTGTGGGTGGCCATGCTGGAGCACTGCCTTCAAGGATTTTAGTTGAACAAATCGACCCTGGAACTTAGATTTTTAAGCCTAGTACTTAATTTATTGATCTCTTTTGAGATATATATATTACTCTTTACTCTTTTACTTGTTCAGTCATTTGACTGCAGCCATGCTGGAGCAGCGCCTTTGGTCAAGCAAATCAACCCCGGGACTTATTCTTTGTAAGCCCAGTACTTATTCTATCGGTCTCTTTTGCTGAACCACTAAGTGACGGAGATGTGAACACACCAGCAACGGTTGTCCAGCAATGCTAGAGGGACAAACACAGACACACAAACATATACACACACATATATATATATACATATATACGACAGGCTTCTTTCAGTTTCTGTCTACCAACTCCACTCACTATATATATATATATATATATATATATATATATATATATATATATATACGATGGGCTTCTTTTTGTTTCCATTCAGCAAATCCACTCACAAGACTTCGATTGGCCTGAGAGTATAGTAAAAGACACTTTCCCAATGTGCCACATAGTGTGACTGAACCCAAAACCATGTGGTAGGGAGGCAAGCCACATGGACAATGACTCTGAAAATAATTATTGGCCTCGGTTGCATCTGCATACAAATGCTGCATTATATAAGATGTGTCTTATGATGAAAAGAAATCTCTTTAAGCTAGAATTACAAAGGCAGCCAGGTGAGGTTACTATACAATTAAGATATATTTCAATGTTTTGGTGATGAGCCTTTGAATTAAAAGAATAAGGAACAAGAGCTGGAGATGATCCACAACTTCGTAACAATGGGTTGCAAAAGTGCTTAATGTTATGATATATATAGTTGACATGAAAGGTGTTATGAATGGGATATATGCAGTGATGAGAGTTGATAAGCTCAATGAGTAAAGTGCTAAGACTAAAAAAAGCTTCTGAGATGACATACCTCAGTGTTTATGCAGTTATAGAGCATCAGTGTTTAAGTGTTTGTTTACTGTGTAAGAGGACTTTATTTGAATGTAGGCAAAAATTTATATATACATGCTACAAGTGAAATCGCCATCTATATGTAGAAACTGCAATCCAATTCTACAACTTGTGTAGGATTAGTAATTAGTTGCTAAGTATCTCTGGCTAATAAAAGAGAATCTATCATAAGCAGTATGTGCTCTCCTTGTTTCTATCTCTCTCTCTTTCTCTCACTCTCTTTTTCTACATATACATACATGTGTATATACATATATATAAATATATATATATTATATGTAATATATATATATATATATATAAATATATAATAAATATTAGGGAATAAATCCAAATTTACAGGGAAAAATCAGATTTAGGATTAAATCCAATTTTATAGTAAAATATTATATAATATTATTAGAGACAAAACCACTATTTTTGCAACCAACAAGGAAAGACTTAATCAATACATAAATTTTAATAAAAAGTCAAAAAAACCGCCACTACAATTGTTTTTCTTGTTTTGATCGACAATCTTCAGGTGGACTTCCAATCTAAAATATCAATATTTTAAATATAAAAATAATAATTTTAAAATAATTAAAGTATTAATGAAAAAATATAAATATAATCTATTTATAACCTATATATAATCCATATATAATCAATATATAACAATATATAAACTAAAATAACCTATCAACAATTAAATATAAATTAAAATATAAAATATAAAATATAAAACAAAACAAAAATAAACTATATATACACCCATACACATATAACTAATTTATATATAACCATATCTAAATACATACACTAATCACACCACTATTAATATAATCCCTATACATACACATAAAAAACGTCTAGGCAACGATAAATAAATAAAATATAAATACTTCAACACAATACTTATTCATACTCCCTCACACACACATACAACCCACATTACCGCTCTAGAAACGGACATCACTTTAAATTATAAACGGAGAAATGGAATAAATGGATTAAAATTATATTCACTTGGTAAAACGAACACTACTTCAAATTATGAATGAAATAATGCAATAAAACAACAGACATCGCAAATAACACAAACTTACTACGAATTCCTTAATAAAACTACCATGATAAACCAAAACTCAAAAAACATATAATGATAAAGTCTCCCTTTACTAAACTCTATCATACCTATATAATCCTATATAGCAATCCCCCTAACCTAAACATTCACACACAAATACACACACGTAAACCACACACCCACGACATATACAATACCCACCCACACTTACACATACCTATACATACATATAACCTCACATATCCTCCAAAAACCCACTCAACACCACCACACAGACAAATAAACACATACATCCCCAACCTAAATAGCAAACCCATAAACACATTCACACACAAATATACATACGTAAAATACACACCATATACATATACATACTCACCAACTCGATATATACAACAATATTAACACACCCACATTCATACAGATAAACAAACTACACAACCAAAATACGCACACACTTACACACAATCCCAATACATAAACACTCCAAAGAAAAACAACATTATTACACATAATACATATATAAAATACATCGTAAGTAACCAGAATATCAAAAATAACAATATGACCATAAGGGAAATAATATACATACTTTCAAGTCAGTTTCAATTATTAAGTGAAATTAAATTCTAATCCGTTAAAAACATCAAACCAAATTACGTTACCATAGGAACATAACTTATGTATAAAAAATAACGCGCTATGGAAGCAACCTCACTTAAAATTATGAATGGAAAATAGAATAAATGGAATTAAAATTATATACACGCGGTAAACCAACATTATTTAAAAAATTATGAATGGATTCTTTTATTAAAACTACCATGATAACTAAAACTCACAAAACAATAATGATAAACCTCCCTTTACTAAACCCTATAACATACTTATAGCAATCCTGGGATTGTGTGTGAGTGTGTGCGTATTTTGGTTGTGTAGTTTGTTTATCTGTATGAATGTGGGTGTGTTAATATTGTGCATATATCGAGTTGGGTGAGTATGTATATGTATATGGTGTGTGTTTTACGTATGTATATTTGTGTGAATGTGTTTATGGGTTTGCTATTTAGGTTTGGGGATGTATGTGTTATTTGTCTGTGTGGGGTTGAGTGGGTTTTGGAGTATATGTTGAGGTTTATATGTATGTATAGGTAATGTGTAAGTGGGGGGTATTTGTATATGTCGTGGGGTGTGTGGTTTACGTGTGTGTATTTGTGTGTGAATGTTTAGGTTAGGGGGATTGCTATATAGGTATGTTATAGAGTTTAGTAAAGGGAGATTTTATCATTATATGTTTTTATGAGTTTTGGTTTATCATGGTATTTTGTGTAAGGAATCGTAGTAATTTGTGGTCTATTTGCGATGTTTGTTGTTGTTTCTGCATTATTTCATTCATAATTTTTAAGTAGTGTTCGTTTTACCAAGTGAATATATTTTTAATGCCATTTATTCCATTTCTCCGTTTATAATTTTAAGTGATGTCCGTTTCTAGAGCGGTAATGTGGGTTGTATGTGTGTGTGAGGGAGTATGAATAAGTATTGTGTTGAAGTATTTAGCTATTTTATTTATTTATCGTTGCCTAGACGTTTTTATGTGTATGTATAGGGATATATATATAGGTGTGTGATTTAGTGTATGTATTTAGATATGGTTATATAATTAGGTATATGTGTATGGGTGTATATATAGTTTATTTTTTTTTTTGTTTTATATTTATATTTTATATTTATATTTATATTTAATTGTTGATAGGTTTTTTTATTTATATATTGTTTATTATTGATTATATATGGATTATATATAGGTTATAAATAGATTATATATTTATATTTTTTCATTAATACTTTAATTATTTTAAAATTATTATTTTTATATTTTAAAATATTGATATTTTAGATTGGAAGTCCACCTGAAGATTGTCGATCAAAACAAGAAACAATTGTAGTGGCGGTTTTTTTTTGACTTTTATTAAATTTTTGTGTATTGATTAAGTCTTTCCTTGTTTGTTTTGCAAAATAGTGGTTTTGTCTCTAATAATATTATATATATAAATATATATATTATATATGTACCCACCACCTATACCAGAAATTTATTCTCAATAGCAGAAATCCCTACAGGACTCTGCCTTGCTATTGTACCAGAAGACTCACATACCTTTATCCCTCCTTCTAACAATCACCCACAATACTGCATGTACCAAAAGGTGATATGTTACTTAAGAAATGTGGCAGTATCTTTACCACATGTCCCACACAAG
>NC_043000.1:54324838-54344838 GCF_006345805.1 Octopus sinensis
AAAAACATTATGGACAATACAGGACAAAACAAAGAGTATGTGTCTGTGTGTGTGTGTGAGCATTTGTTGTTGTGAGGGTTTTGCACATAAACAAGATTAACAAAATTCTTTTAAATCAACAAATTGTGATCCTAAATAGGGAGGAGATAATCCTTTCTACTATATACACAAGGCCTAAAATCTTGTGGGTATGGGATAGTCAATTATATTTCGACAGCTACTTAATTAATCAGCCCCAAAATGTTGTGAGGCAAAGTTGACCTTGATGGAATTTGTACTCAGGATGTAAAGCCAAAAGAAATTCTGGTAAGCAGTTTTGTGTGGCATGGTACTGATTCAGCCATCTTAATACCAGCAGTCATTTGAAGTAATGGAATAAAAGAGAATTATATTTGCTGATGCTGCTAAACATCGTCTACATGCTTTCTTGTTGTAGAGAAATATGTCAATATACAATGGAATATTGTATCTCTATTGCTGCATTCAGTTCTCTTCAGAACAATAATGTATTTGAAATCTCTAATTAGGTACACTTCTATGCAAAAACATTTAACATATAGCTATTATTTAGAAGCTTTCTCTGAAATTTAAAATTTTCAATAACAACTTCATGAATAAATTTTTACATTGGGATTTCAATTGCATGTTCCCAAAAGAAGAAATTTTGCTTGTAGTTGCCACTTTGTTACATGTAATGTTTGCCACATAATAATTGTCAGAAAGACAATGAAGAGTAGCACTATCTTGTATTCGTATGAAGAGGTGACATGAAGAAAGAAGCAAAAAAGAAAATTGTCTCATTCTTCTTGGATAAAGAAAACAAAAATTATTTTAATTGACAGATTTTCTTTAATTTTAATCAGATGCATAGGAGGTTTCTTATGTGCATATATAATTATATCAATGTATATACATGTGTGCATGTGTTTATGTGTGTGTATGTGTGTTTGTTTGCATATATATATATATATATGTGTGTGTGTGTGTGTATCTATATATTTGTGTGTGTCTAAATATATTACTATATATTCATGGGTTAATACGTACATGCAGGTGTGCATAAATTGTTAAATAAAAAAATTATTGATGAAGAAGTACAAAAACCCACTGATGGAAATCAATTCAAGCATCTCTTCCTTATCTATTAAACCTACTATATTTTGAATTTCAATATATCAACTGTTGACACTTGTGTGTGTGTGCGTATATATATCTATATGTGTATATATATGTGTGTGTGTGTATATGTATATATATATATACATGTTTATATATACACACATATATATATATATGTATATATATCTATATATGTATATATATCTTTATATATATAAAGCTGAGAATGTGTGTCTGTATGTCTGTCTGTCTGTCTGTGTGTTTCCCTAAAATTTGAGAACTACACAACCAATTTCATTCAAATTTTACACATGCCTTACTTAGGGTCCAGGGAGTGTCATCGGCAAAAGAATTTTAAACTTTTTTGCCTAGGGCAAGCCCACAGCAATATCATATCTTCTCCACTACGGTTCCCTAAAGCTTGAGAACTACACAACCAATTCCATTCAAATTTTACACATGCCTGACTTAGAGTCCATGTAGTTTCATGGGCAAAAACAAATGTTCAACTTCTTGCCTAGAGCGAGCCCATAGCAATATCATATCTTCTCCACTATTTCAGTATTACATGTTAAAAGTGAAACAAAAACGTTTCTCTATTCTATGTCAGATACTTTCACTATAACAATAAAAATAGAATTATATGTAGTAAGTAATAATTAAAATCAAACTAAAGTATAATATAATTGTAACATAACAAAAGTAAAAATAGCAATTGGTATAAAATTGCATCAATGATTTGAACTTGAATAAGTGGTTTCACATGAATGGGAATAAATTTAAAATAAAATTAGCGTGCAGAAATGGAATAGTCCAGATGGATAATAAAAAATTAAATTAAAGAAAAGACTATTGTCTATAAAGTATACAATGTAGAGAAAAAAGAAGATTTGAACACATGGAGGAAAGCACCTTCGAAAAGTGTCTTGGTGCGACTAATCAAAGGCGGTAAATTCACCACAATAGAAGCAAGGTTTGAGTCAACGGAGCGTGCGAGGGATAACTCGACTCGAACTTGCAAAGTAGAAATATTTTATTTTTACCTTTATATCTGGGACGTAGGACGTCCCGGAAAGACATTTGAAATGCCCTTCCCCCATCCCCAGAAGTAGAGGTAGGCTGGATTATAGCCACACTTCTATACAAGAGGGAGGACAAGATACAATTGATTGAAATTACAAGAGACGGGCTAACAATTCCAGTCTGTATATATTTTGAGTATTGTTATCACTAGCGATATCAAGATATAACTTTGTATTTTGTATTTTATGTGTAGATGTATATATATAGATGTACATGTAATATGTGCACATATATATACACATATATACATGCACTAGCACTATGACCCGGCAACGACGGGTCTTTAATGCTAGTATATATAAATATGTATGTATATATATATATTTGTGTGTATATATATATATATATACATGTGCGTCTGTGTGAATAAATATATGTGTATATAAACGCATATATATATATATATATATATAAATATATATATCAATTAACAAGAATGAAAATAACACTGACATCTCCTTTTAACAGATATATTTACCAGAATTGCATAAAAATATCTTGAAATACTAAAGAGTAAGTTCATTCAGTAAAATCACCATTGACTTCAACCATGACTTCCGAACCTTCTGCATCTCTTCTGGAAGGTCTTCTTCATTAAGTTGGTGAATGCTGCCATAATTCTTGTCTTCATTTCATCTATGGTATTACAAGGAATTTTATTGGTCTCCCGCTCAAGTGAGCCCCACATATAATAATCAAGGGAGTTGCAGTCTGAGGACTTAGGTGGCCAGATGTTAGGGGTAATGTGGTCACAGAAATTGTCTGACAGCTATGTCTGGGTTCTCCTGCTTGTGTGGCATGGTGCAGAGTCCTGTTCCCAGACATAGGATCTTCCAGCAGTCACCCTCTTGACCCAGGGCAGTACTACCTCCTCCAGGCACTTGATGTAGGACTCCATGTTGAGTTTGAGTCTGTGTGGAAAGATAAATGATGGCATAACATCACCATCACTAGTGATCACTCAAAAACCATGATTTTGACTGGTTGTTCGATTTTTATCACTCTCGGCATGATTTTTATCGTTTGCGGTATGATTTTTATCACTTTTTCTGTGATGCTTATTACTTCTGGCACAAATGCCTAGCAGTACACGATGTTACTTCAAAATTTCTGGCTGATTGAATTACATCATGGTGCTGTTTTTCTCACACATGGTGCCCAACTGACACTACTATACTGTGTAGTTGACAAAATCAAAAACAAACAACGTGCATGCATGAAAGCAATGCTATAAAATGACAACAATCTACCCATCGCACACTGTATATACATATATATATATATATATATATATATATATATACATATATATACATATACATATTTATGTACCTACATATGTACGTGCATACGTACATATGTATGTATGTATGCATGTATGCATTGCATGGGTTGGATGGTTTGACCAGGGCTGATAAACTAGAAGGCTCCACCAAACTCCAGTCTGATTTGGCATGGTTCTTCAATGGCGGGATGTTATTCTGAATGCCAACCACTCCAAGTGTGTAATAGGTGCTCTTACATGCCACCAGCATGAGTACCATTTGAGTGATACCAATATATGCTACGATAGCGATTTTGCTTGGCTTGTTTAGTCTTCTTCTCAAGCACGACATAATGCCAAATGTTTTGAACTTCACCTTTGTGAGTCTCAACACTTGAAAGGAACTCAGCAACTTTGCCTCCATGAGGCCCAGTGCTCGAAAGGTGCTCTTTATGTACTACTGGCATTGGTGCCAGTTGCATGACACCAGCAAGACTATGGTTTCACTTGTCCATAATTATAATTTCCCTTGGCTTGACAAGTCTTGAACACAGCATATCGCCAAAGGTCTCAGTCACTAGTCGTTACCACTGTGAGGCTCACAGTTTGAAGATCATGTTTCACTACATTGCCCCATGTCTTCCTGGGTCTACCTCTACCACAGGTTCCTCCACAGAGATCAGCTCTTCTATATGCAGCTGTCCTCGTCCATATGTATCACATGACCATACCAGCACAGTTGTCTTGCACACCACAACTAATGCCCCTTATACCTAAATATTCTTTCAAGATGCTTACACTCTCTTGAACATGTACATTGATATTGTACATCATTTCTAATATTCTGCAGGACCATATCTATCCATGAGGAAGTATTACCATGCTTAGAAATATTTGATGATTGGTGACATGAAGGGCATCCAGCCATAAAAAATCTGCCTGAAATAAAGCTCTGATCAACCCATGAAACCATGGTAAAGTAGATATGAAATGATAATTAAATGATGTGTGTGTATGTGTGTGTGAGTAATACATCTTTTTTTGTACCTCGTTTTGTTCCAGTTATTTGACTGTGGTCATGCTTTGGCATTACCTTGAAGGGTTTTAGTGAAATGAATAAATCCCAGAACATTTTTTCCTTTTCTGAAACTTGGTATTTTTACTATCAATCTCTTCTGTTGAAATTCTATGTTATGTTGGCGTAAAGAAATCAACTTCGTTATTAAGCAGTGATAGGGGACAAACACATGCTCAAAAACACACACTTATATATTATATATATGAGAGGTATCATTCAGATTTCGGCTACCAAAACCACTCACAAGGCTTTGGTCAGCCTGAGGCTATAGTAGAAAACACTTGTCTTAAGTGCCATGCACTGGGACTTAATCTGGAAACAAGTGGTTGGGAAGCAAGCTTCTTACCACACAGCTCCTTTTATGTGTGTGTGTGTGTGTGTTTATATTTTTGTATACCTATATCTGTTTATATAAACATACATCCACATATATGTACATAATTATGTCTTTCTATCTACCATCATCTTCATTTAACGTCTCACTTCCATGCGTTTGTCCCCCACCACTGCTTAATAACGAAGTTGATTTCCTTACACCCCCCATAACATAGAAGTTCAGCAGAAGAGATTGATAGAATAAATACCAAGCTTCAGAAAAGAAAAAAGATGTTCTGGGGTTTATTCATTTCACTAAAACCCTTTAAGGTGATACCAAAGCAAATAACGGAAACAAAACGAGGTACAAAAAAAGATGTATTACTCACACACACATACACACACATCATTTAATTATCATTTCATATCTACTTTCCCATGGTTTCATAGGTTGATCAGAGTTTTTATTTCAGGCAGATTTTTTATGGCTAGATGCCCTTCATGTCACCAATCATCAAATATTTCTAAGCATGGTAATACTTCTTCATGGATAGATATGATCCTGCAGAATATTAGAAATTACTGACACCACTTTCATGGCAAGCCAGAGAGCTGCACAAGGCTGCAGTTGTCTGTTTATGTATGGTTTCTATGACTGGGAGCCCATCCTAAAGCCAACCATTTTAGAGAGTGTACAGGGCTCATTCTATGTGGCACCAACGTGTGTTTATGTATGTATGTATGCATGTATGTATGCATGTATGTTTGTATGTAGGTAGGTAGGTATCTAGGCAGGTAGGTAGATAGGTAGGTAGGCAGATAAGTAGGCAGGTAAGTAGGTAGGCAGTCAATTAGGTACATGTAACATATATTGTCTGTTCAGTGTAAAAAGTAGATAGTAAATACATTCAACAGCTTTTACGTCATTTGTGAAAAGGATAAATCCTCCCTAAATACGTTTGTGTATAGTACCAAGATATCTATATAATGATGCTAAAATTACTGCATGTGTTTAGTAAATACATTTTCCAAAAGTTACTTCATGCAATACATACATTCTGAAGCAGAAAAATAAAATGAATAAACCATGTAAATAACTCGACATGTATAGAAATTAGTAGAGTCTGCTTAAACTAATTTATTGCTAACATAATTAACATCATGAACACCTTTCTCAACATATTAAAGCATCGTTTTCCTTCCTTGGCCAAGTATTGCTTCATTCTCATACTGCTTTTTGATATACATATACGCAAACAAACATCTATGTGGAGGCACATGACCTAGTGGTTAGAGCAGCAGACTCGTGGTTGAGGGATTGTGGGTTTGAATCTCAGACCGGGTGATGTGTGTGTTTATGAGTGAAACACCTAAGCTCCATGCAGCTCTGGCAGAAGGTAATGGCGAACTTCTGCTGACTCTTTCACCACAACTTTCTTTCGCTCTTTCCTCCTGCATCGTGCAGCTCACCTGTGATGGACTGGCATTCCATCCATATGGGGAACCTATACACCAAAGAAACTGGGAAACTGGCCCTTATGAGCCAGGCATGGCTTGAGAAGGAACAAAACAACAAAGAAAAAAATAAATATCAACTAATTTCTTGTTTTTGTAAGTTAAATACTTCACATGTAGCATGTAACAGGACATGTATATATCCTGCTAGAACTGTAATGATAATACTGGCTTCAAACTTATTTTATCAACCTCAAATTGATGAAAGACAAAGTCGACCCCGACAGAATTTTAACTCAGAGCACAAAAATAGTCAAAATGCCACTAAACATATTGCCTACTGGGCAAACGATTCTAATCTTGGAATGTGATAGAATCTGTGTACTGCTATCACTGGCTGCTGTTTTTCAAAGATATGTCAACAACAACATTTGTAAGATATAAACAGGCCATATTCACTTGATGTACATGATAGGCAGAGACACAAACTATGAAATATCTAAGCTGTAAATCTTGAATGTCTACAAGAATTGTATTGATTTCTTTTTCACAGTAAAGTATTAAAAAAAATTACCTGGAATGTATGATGAACTTTTTGACCAGGACCCCAAAAGTGTGACGTGCATGAAATTGAACAAATTAACTTTCTTCATGTTAATTCTACTGAATTTCTGTTAATTATTAATTCCTCTGCATTTCTCTAGTGTGGCATAAAAAGCTTCATATAGTATTCATTTACACTGACCTTGAAATTTAAAAAATGCTAATGAGTTTGGTGGACAGAAATGTCTATGGTCACAGTTCTCATTTACCTGGTAAAATGAACATGACAAAAGTGGATGTAACATTTTCAAGACCAATATTTTCTGTATCTTCTGAATAGTGTAGGTCTTGAATAAATTGTTTCAATATTGATACCTGGTCAAAAATGGACCATTTCAACATACTTTCACAGGTATATAGTGGTTCTCTGGACCATTCTAATAATTTTAGAAAACCTGCTTTGGTTTAAGTTTCAGCCGAATGATCCATGTAAAGGTATTTTTGTTATGATACCACAGCAAGTTTGAAAATTTGGAATAACTTTAAAGAGAAATTGTTTCGAAATTAAAGTCATGTAAATGGCCTCATATATACTCATTCTATAGCATATCTGGTTGATTCTTGAAAAGTATCCTATACTCCAGACTTAAGTGTTTGAATAAGTTTATAAACATCTGAAATCAAAAGCTTTTCTGCATTAGATCTGTTGTCACCTATTGGTGAGGTACAAGTCCAAGAATTTAATTTTGAATATATAAATTAAAGAATAATTGTCAAAAGTACTTAGATGTTCAAGCAATAACTTTATCAGATAAATTCATATTCATTTTTTCTTTCCATTTGGTACTCCATTGTTCTATGTTTGAGAGGATTTAAAATTTATTCAAATTTCAAAAATGATAAGCAAAAGTTACAGAGGAAGAAAAGAGTCCCCAAATCCCATAAAACACACTGGTAGGAGTCATCATCATCATCGTTTAATGTCTGTTTTCTATGCTAGCTTGGGTTGAACGGTTTGACCGGGGTCTGGGAACGGTTTGACCAGGCTCCAGTCTGATCTGGCAGAGTTTCTACAGCTTGATGCCCTTCCTAACGCCAACCATTCCATGAGTGTAGTGGGTGCTTTTTATATGCCTCCAGCACAGGTGCCAGGGGAGGCTAGCAATGTCCACGATCAGTTGGTGCTTTTTACGTGCCACCGGCACAGAAGACGGTCAAAGCATCACTGGCATCTGCCACGTTCAGATGGTGCTTTTTACATGCCACCGTCACAGGTATCCCAACTATAATTTCCATTTGATTTTTTGATGTTGATGTACTTGACTCAATAGGTCTCCTCAAGCACAGCAGAAGGTCTCCTCAAACACATATCAGTTCATATAACACTGGAAAGTATTAAGACACTCAAGAGACTTTGAAAATTCATGTCTTCAGTGGATGCAAATCTAATGAGTGGAATAAGTAAAAAATAAAAAAATAAATTCCACTATTGTATGCCCAGGCAACAAGCAGGACTGTTTCCAAGAATGTGAGCCTTTTTAAATTGAAAGGATTTTGCCTGTGTTATTCAAGATTTTAAAACTATAGTAAAACATTTCATTAAATTCTCATAAACATATTGTGCAGAATGTTATGATTTTGCTTCAGTGGCATTCTTTCTTTCAATAAATCAGTCTTTCGTATTTGTAACCATGCATATACCATGAATACCTGGTGTTCAGATAGTTTAGGCAGTGTTGAAAAACAGGTATTCAATAACACATCTTTAAAGTTCAAATATGTATCATGTGTGTGTATGTACATTGATATAAATATGCATATCAGTTTATACATATATGCATGCATATATATATGTGTGAGTGTGTCCGTGTGTGTGTGTGTATATGTATATGTGTATATACGCACACATATGATTCAATTTGAAGAGCAAGCAAAATGGATGGATTCTGCATGTACAAACACTTACATATACATATGCTTATACATACATATATATATATGTGTGTGTGTGTGTATGTATATATATATACATACATGTATATATATATGCATATATATATATATATATATATATACTTATATACATATATATATGTTTATATATATGTATGTATATATATGTATACATATGTACATATGAATGTGTGTATATCTGTGTATGTATTTATGCATTATGTGTACATAACTTAATACAAGTATGCAAAACATCCTCCATTAAATTGATATTTGCTGAGAAAAACTTGTGAATTTTTAATAAAAAGTTTTTTTTTTATCGAAGTCAGGCAAAAATTGAGAAAGACACGAAATATTATTGGCAATTGCCAACATCAGAGAACACTGAGGAAATTCAACAAATCTCTCTCATAAGTGTGTATATAATATATATATGTATGTGTGTGTGTGTAATATGTAAATACGTACGCCTGTGTGTTTGTGTTTGTGTTTTATTGTGTAGTGTGTGCATACAGATATGTTGATAAATAGATGGGTTGACAGATAAATAGTTGTGCCTGCTTTTGCTGCTGTATTAATTTCATCCCAAGGAATATTTTCATATAACTCTGTTGTAAGCTTCAAAGACAAATGTTAATTTATTTAAACTTACAAAAGTGTCCAGGATTCAAATATTTCTAAAATGTTTTATAACTGGCCTTCTGATGCTAAATTTGAATAATTTTCCTTCAAATTTTTTATGTTGTTTATAGATGTCGACTGATTTTGGAAAATAATGACCTGTGAACATTGCCTTGTTGTTACACATTAAGGATTATTTCTATGACACATAGCATTTTCTATTCATTCATTGATTTATTAGATAGAATGGTTATATTGTATTAGATTATCTGTTATTCTGTGCTTATGCTTATTATAGTATATCTTACATGGCTTCAAAAATTGAACAACACTAATGGAGGGATAAAGCTTTCATGGGGTATAATTGAAGATATTTGTCCATTTATTACTTTATGTAATTTAGAGGGGACTGAACCCAGTATTCAGTCTAAAAGTAGATACTTCTGTTGCCAAAATATTCTTTAACCTCCTACACAAAATGTTCCACATACATCAAATACCATAAAGTTATTCATGGAAAATATGTTATCTTCAAAATTCTAGCAAAATTCTAGGCATAGGAGTGGCTGTGTGGTAAGTAGCTTGCTTACTTTCGGTTACCCAAAATGCAACACTAGTTGGTCTGGACTGTTACAGTGACAGGATGTGAGTTTTTTTGGGCTCTGTGAATAGAAAAAAGAACAAAAAGAAAATTGTCAATTATGGCTCGCTATAGTGAGCAAAATACTGGGTTCTCATGACCGTAATGGTGAATTGAGAAGTTTTGCTTGAAAATTCTTTTTGTAAATTCTAGTGGGCGTATATCGCCAGAAAAAGTATAATTTTTCCAAACTTCAAGAACTTCCCTGTCTGTGCTATTTGTGATGTTTTTCTTTTACTTTTCCCTTCTTCTATTTTTTCTTTCTTTCTAAATTTTGTTTCATTCTTTTCATTACTTTAATTTCAGTTTCCTTTCCTCCTCTTTTATTTTGTTTTATTTTTATTCGGTTTAATTTTTAGGCAGACAGTCTTTTGAACTGTTTTTTAACATGGCAGAGAAGGAACTTAAAAAGAAAAACTCTGTCTTAGGATGGGAAATTAACCCGCCTAAGCAGTGGTTAAAAGATATGGAGCAGAAGACGGTGGTGCTTAAAACTTATTCTAAAGTTCTTAATTCCATCACCGTCTTCCCAAAAGAAGTTATAAAAAATGAACTTAAAGACTATTTGTCCTCTTTAAAATATATATCCTGTGGTGTCAAACATGCAACCATATGGTTGCTGATTGACAATGGGGAAAAAGCTCGCCAGTTTGCGAGTCAGCCTTTAGAAGGCAAGGAAATTCTGTTCCTCCCGTCATATTGCGGGAGGAAATTAATAAGAGCCTGGGTATGTGGGTTGCTCCCAGGCACCGAAGCGGATTGGATTGAAGATACCATCCGACGGGGACTGGGGGATGGCAGGCCCAGGCTCTTTAAATGTAAGGGTATTGCTGGTAGCCGATTGGGAAGGGTCAAAAGCGATTTTGACCCTGTGGATCCCATCGGCCGCAACAGATCTGTTTTTTCCAGATATCTTGAAAATGGCTGGCTGCAGATATCTGGTGATACTTGAGGGACGCTGCCCTCCCCCCAAGTGTCACTTGTGCCTCCAGCCAGATCACATTAAGAGAAACTGCCCCAAGGACCATGGTAAGGTCCTGGAACAGTCATTAGATGCCACCTCCCCTACCCGGACAAAGAGAGAGGTGGATGTGGTCGAGGAGGCTTCAGCCTCCTCAACTCAGAAAGGATTAGAAAGGAAGAAGGCTTTGGGAGGCGGGGGAGAGTCTCCGGAAAAAGCGGAAGAGCTCCACTCTCCTGAAGTCAGGAAGAAAAGAAAAAAAAGAAGGCAGAAGAACAGGTCATTTCAGCGGGGAGATGATGTGCTGTCTGCATGTTCCGAAGTTGTGCCACCCACAGTGGAAGAAACCACCCCCACCCTTAAAGATGATCAATTAATTATCTTTTTCTATAAGGGCAGGGAGTTGGAAAAATAGTAGAAGAACATAAAGAGACAGTAGATATGCCCTTCACACGGGATCCCGAATGGCCTCCGCAGATAGCTGTGGAGGTCATAAGCTTTGCCTTGTGGGAAAGGCTTAAAGGATTTGGGGAGGAGTGTCGCATGTAGCTGGGTGGCCCTTACACGACTTACATGGGAAATGGCGGGATACAGGAACTCAAGCGGCATTGAAGATAATGAATATATTGATGGATATATCGAAGTGTAGGAGGTGATAGACCCTCGTTATAGGGTTTGAAACCTCATCTTATTGTATTATTTATTTGTAGTGGTTTATAACCTCAATTGTGTGTTTGTTTAAAAAAAACATGTTAAGTAAGAGGTTTTAGTGCCTCCTTCTTGTAAGAGGTTTGAAACCTCATATTGATTTTTTAAAAAGAGAAAATATGTTTTCGAGAAAAACCCAATTGGCTGGTGTTGGGTTTCGTCTCTCATTTATTCATTCTATTTCATTTTCATTCATTAATGTGTTTGTCCAGCCCGCAAAGCTACACACTCTTTGTACCGTCTATGATGACAAATTTTATGAAATAAAGTAGCTTGCTTCCCAACTACATGGTTCCGGGTTCAGTCGCACTGTGTGGCATCTTGGGCAAGTGTCTTCTCTTATAGCCTTGGGCCAACCAAAGCCTTGTGACTGGATAATAATAATAATAATCATAATTAAAACAGATAAGTAATACATAAAAGTTAGAGAACCAAATGTACCCTAGAAAGAGGAGTCAACAAATGTACCCTTTGCTAGAAAGAGGAGACAACACTCCAAAGCCACAAATTACTCATTATAAATAAACACTCATAGTTAAGGCAGAGAATATAAGAAATATAGCCCTTACCTTTGCAAAACTACAGACATCTCAGTATCAACTGATTTCAGTTTTTGTGCCAAAAGCACTTTGGTGAAACCAATTGATACTTATCTGTTTGTACTTTTCTTTGTATTTTTGCAAAGGTAAGGGCTATATTTCTTATATTTTCTGCCTTAAGTGTGCGTGTTTATTTATAGCAAGAAATTTGTGGCTTTAGTTTGTTGACTCCTCTTTCTAGCAAAGGTGGCATATTTGGCACCCTAATTTATATAAATATATATATATATTATATATATATATATATATATATATATATATATAATATATATATATATATATATATATATACAGGGGTTGTACAAAATAATGGAAACACCTTAAAATTTCAAACAAATTTATTTTAAAATGGGGTAGGACCACCTTTGGCAGTAATTACAGCTTGAATTTCATGAGGTATGAACTCATACAAAGTTTGAATTGTTTTGAAGGGAACTTTTTGTCCATTCTTTAGCTAAAACATTCTCCAGTTATTGTTGTAATGGCGGTGGAGGATATCAACTCCTGATTTGTTTTTCTAACATGCACCATAAATGTTCAATAATATTGCGATCTTGGGACTGTGGTGGCCAGATAAGACGTTCAACTTCACTAGAATGTTCCTCATGCCATTAAGTAACCCACACATCTTATGAATTTTTATTTACAGGAATTTTCCTGATGACTAAATAAAATAAAATTTATCTTTATTTTGGATTACAAGATATTTCTAACATATATAAGGAGCAGGGGAAAAGAAAACCGGAATATTTTCTAATACAAATGGTAATGTGTCTTTCTGTCGTACAAAATGTTTCTGGAAGAAATTCAAAGAACTCCGCAAGAGCGCCACTTACAATCTAGATCTCATAAACAATTTGTCTTGGATAAATTAGATGTCTCCATATTCTTAGCATGGATTCTTCAACGATATGACTTCAATAAATTAAAATTTGTATCTGACAAAAACTATCAAGATTTGTCTGTGTTATCCAATAGGCTGTGTCAGCTGAGTTTGGTGTATGGTGGAAATCTGGTAATATCTATCAATAAGTTTAGTATGCAACGGTTATTTGTAAAAAGTGTCTGTTTCTACTTTAAGGTTAATTTTTTTAATCAGTATATTTAAGAATGGAAGCTCCTTTTGGTTGTACTCCATTGTGAACTGTATAGTTGGGTTGATGCTGTTCAATACGTTTTTGAATTTTAGGAGTTTATCTGTGTTATCACTCAGATGCACTCTGCATCAACAACAGATTGCATTCCCAGAATACAGAATGATACCCTTTAGTGAGCATATTGAGAAATGCGCAAAGCAACTACTACCACAATTTTTAATCTTTCCATTCTATCAATGTGCTATTGGAACACCAACACAAATTAGATTAAACAAGGAAGCATTCTTCATTGAAAAATATAAGCCTGAACTTAACCATCCTAACATTCTTATACATAGAAACTCATTTCATTAAAAAAAGGGAAAATAAATATAAAGCGATTATCTCCCTTATACCGGAAGAAATTGCGTATTACCTCCCCCTGCCTGGAACTCTTCTTTGCACTGCATAACGAAGACATGACACGATGTAGGTAAAGACATTTGAGAAGTTTGAAAAGTTAACATGAAACCGGTAATTTCTTCAAAAACTATGTTACTATATGCAAAATTTTATAACATTCTTCTAACATAACGACTTAAATATATTCTTTAACCTTATAAAACAAGCCTTCTGTAGTTTTTCACTCTTTTCTATTTTATATATATCCAACCACGTGCTTTCGCACACCAACTTTCTCACCTATATATATATATATATATATATATATATATATATAATATGTATATATAAATAATAGATATATGTATATATATATATATATATTATATATATATATATATGTATATATAAATAAATATATATATGTATATATATATTTAAAAAAGGAGATGTGGAACACGAGTTGTGATATATAAAAAAAGGAAATGAAGAAAATGCTGACAAAATAATTTAAGTAAGGGAGAGTGTATTTAATTAGGTGAAAGTTCTTTTTACCGGTTGCGCATTTGTTATGCTTATCAAAAGATATTTTTTTAAGAGAGATAGAGTTCCTTTCTGATAGATTTTTTTTCTCTTAGCAGATAAGAGGAAAAAATCTATCAGAAAAAATATCTTTTGATAAGCATAACAAATGCGCAACCGGTAAAAAGAACTTTCACCTAATTAAATACACTCTCCCTTACTTAAATTATTTTGTCAGCATTTTCTTCATTTCCTTTTTTTATATGTATATATATATATATATATATAGATATATATATATATATATGTATATATAAATAAATAAATAAATAATATATATATATATATTATATATATATATATATGTATATATAATAAATAAATAAATATATATATATATATATTATATATATGTATATATAAATAAATATATATATATATATTATATATATATATATATATATGTATATATAAATAAATAAATAAATATATATATATATATATATATATATATGTATATATTAGTTTGGAAGATAAAAACTTAGTGCATCATTTTAACCATAATCAATTGACATGATGCCACATATGAAAATATATTTACTTCAAGTACTTTATTGTGGAAATTCACAATCTATTACTGATTATCACAGTTTTTTTAAAAAAGAAACTGAGACTTCTAACTATAGTAGCAAACTACACTCAACTTTTAAAACCTACTTGGATGATAAGGAGCAACGAAGGTAATCCTAAGTGTTTTATCAAATGGTTGTGATCACAAAATGAAAAGAAAATGCTGAAGCTAGCTGAAGGGAAAAAATTCTTATTCTGAAGTTTTCTCTCGTTATTCACTTGAGATTTTATCTTTAAATTCTAAAATTGGACAACTACAATGATATAGATTGTATGCTTAGATACTATCCATGACAGAATATTTCAGGTAACAACGTATAAATTGTCTCCAACAAAAACTTTAATAAACAAATCAGCCGTCCGGAGATTTTTCATCTACTTGGCATATTGCAACATTAATGGCCCACTCAGATAAAAGAATCAATAGTGTGCATAAATACAAATTTAGTACCAGTAAGTGATGCCTTCTTTTTTGGTTATTTCCTAAAATAATGTGAAGGACACCCTTGCAAATTCACTGAAGCTTATCTTTCAAACATTTATGGATGCTGAGAAGCTATCATCTCTGCAAAAAGTAAGTCATATTACATTGATTCACTAAAGAAATCAGGCAAGTAATTGAAACGTCTGTCACATATACCTCACCATCCTGTTTTAGGAGACATCTTTTTTTAAAAAAAAAGAAAAACTATTAACCTTTTGGATAAAAATAACATCTTCACCTACACTCAAAATTGTTTTGTACTAATAGGTGCCAAACTTAAAACTTTTGATTTTCAATGATCTAAAGAAGTTTTACAAATGATTCTCCTTAACGCAAAGAAGTATGTTATTTATATTTACTTCCTACTAAGACTTAGACAAAATTAATTAGAATTGTCTGTAATTGTATATTTGAAAATATCTAATATATTTAACTGAAATCCTTGACAGAACTGAATGTTAGTTAGTTTTGCATTTCTTACATGTTGAAAGACATATGTTTGTCTGTATAATTGTCCCTTCACCCATCCTACCATCTCTCTCTCTCTCTCTCTCTTTACCTATCAATCTATTCACATATACACACACACACACACACACACATAGGTATATATATAGAGGCGTAGGAGTGGCTGTGTGGTAAGTAGCTTGCTAACCAACCACATGGTTCTGGGTTCAGTCCCACTGCGTGGCATCTTGGGCAAGTGTCTTTTGCTATAGCCCCGAGCTGACCAATGCCTTGTAAGGGGATTTGGTAGATGGAAACTGAAAGAAGCCTGTCGTATATATGTATATATATATATAGATGTATGTATGTGTTTGTGTGTCTGTGTTTGTCCCACTAGCATTGCTTGACAACCAATGCTGGTGTCTCTACGTCCCTGTCACTTAGCGGTTCGGCAAAAGAGACCGATAGAATAAGTACTGGGCTTACAAAGACTAAGTCCTGGGGTCGATTTGCTCGACTAAAGGTGGTGCTCCAGCATGGCCACAGTCAAAAATCTGAAACAAGTAAAAGAGTAAAGAGAAAAGAGAGTATCCATATCAATCAGGATATGGGCATCTGCACTTTTACACATACAACATAAGCGAGATATTACATATGATACATGCCATTTTTATATATTATATATTATATCATACATTCATATATAAAGAAAATTAATGTTCTTAGCTGTATGCCACATTTGATTGGCTCCTATACAATTTGTTGCAATTCTCAAGTTGGGATATTTCCTCCTTAATGGTGAGTGTGTATGCAGCCTTATATGCAAAATCATTTATTGAGGCAAACCTAAACAACAAAAATACAACTATTAAGAACAAACTAACACTTGCATACCATTATTTCTTGAATTCGCAACATTATTAATATATCTTGATATTTATTGTAATAGTGATTAGGTACAGGTGTGACTATGTGGTTAAGAGGCTTGCTTTCCAGCCATGTGATCTTCATTTCAGTCTTACTGCATGGCACCACAGGCAAGTATCTTCTACTATAGCTCAAGGAAACTGAAAGAAGCCTTTCGCATCTATCACAGTCACTAACACACACAAACACACACAAGCACACACACACACGAACACACAAACACAAACACAAACACACACACACACACACTGAATAGTGATAATCTAAGGATTAATGCTATCTTTAATCATTAAAAGTGTTTTCATATATTGAAAGTAAACTTAGGTAATAATTTATGTGGCCCCTTCATTGCTTCAGATCTGAAGCTTGGCATACTTTGGAGCCTACTGATATATCAATATATGATTTACTCATTAATACAATTTATTAACATAATTACACAAATATAGCTGATAAGAGAAGAGGGTAGGGATGTGAAATGACAAGAAGATAGACTAATAGATAGACAATAGTTTTATCCATGTTCTTATATTTGGTTGTTTGAACTTTTCCATGTAAGGAAATTGCTGAAAACATGAGCAGGAAGTTATACACAAGTTATAATTGTGGGAATCTTACTCACAGGAGATGAATGGAAGAGGACTGGCTTGAACATTTTTTTTATTTCTTTATTGCTCACAAGGGGCTAAACATAGAGGGGACAAACACAGGGATTAAGTCGATAGCATCGACCCCAGTGTGTAACTGATATTTTTTAATCGGAATTTGAACTCCGAACGTAACGGCAGACGAAATACCGTTAAGCATTTCGCCTGGCATGCTAATGTTTCTGCCAGATTTGATTGATCAAGTCTCAGGTGATAGGAACCTCAGTAGGGAACAGCTGCCAAAAATAATGGGAAATCAAGAATTGAGGAGAAGACATTGTCAGGAATGTCCAATCATGGCTCCAATGATGATGTACGGCTATTGTAATGAAAATGCTTGCTGGTTCAGTGCATATATATTTGTAGACTTGCTGGACGATGAATATACCTTTGGATTGTTCATTGAGTATTTACATCATTTTGCTGATTATTTGCAGTGAATAATCCACTTCATTCAAGTGATAATATATTTTATGGAGCATCGAAACTGCTTAAATTCTGAAAAGTTAGGTGGATTTCTATGGTTTTAGCAGCCAAGGTTTCTTTTCTAGCTTTCATCTCTGTTTTTCCCCCTTTCCAAGAAAGTTTCATATGATATTTGCAGCATCTGTGGGCAGTACTTTAAAATGGTAATTTTCTTACCTGCTGTCTATGTAAACAGTTCAAGATTATTTTTCTCTCTCTTCATGATTATCTTATCTCTAGGGATGATATTTCTTTGAACACAGTCAAATATTTACATTGGAATATGTTTAATTCATATAGCATGAAATATTTACATAAATACTTTCAGTTTTATGTAATTGTCTTTCATAAACAGGGTTGAATGCACTTTATCTTACATATTTCATTCTCTATTGATTTTTATTGTGCCTTGTTGAAATTCAGCTTTGGAAATTTTAGTGTCTTTCACTAGTGTAATATGTAAATTTAGCTACAAGATTACATTGGAACATTAGTAATTTTAAAACATTATGATCGGAATAGAGTACAATAATTATATTTACATCATGGAGTGTATACATACATAATTACATACATACTTATATATATATATATATATATATATATATATATATATACAGACACACACAGACATATATATATATATATACATACTTATATATATATAAATGTATGTATATGTCTTTGTATGGGGGCATGCATGTATATATATATATAAATATTCTTTTACTTGTTTCAAACATTTGACTGTGGTCATGCTGGAGCACCACATTAATGGATTTTAGTCGAATAAATCGACCCCAGGATTTATTCATTGTAAGCTAATACTTATTCTATCACTCTCTTTTGCTGAACCACTAGATCACAGGGATGTAAACACTGCAACATTAGTGGTCAAGCAATGAACACAGAATAGCTGTAGAAACAACTGAGAAGATTGGGAAAATTACCTTAAAGGGTGGTAAGAGAATTGAACCTTGCATTTCTGATATTCCAACTGAATGCTAGTTATTATAGACTGCATTTGTTGACAGGTATTTCTCAGTTTATTGGTACAGATTTCACCAACCTAAACCTGTTTACAAATAATGTAATATTACCCCATGAAGGGAAGAAAGCTGGCAGTATTAGCGGTATTTCATCTGCCACTGCGTTCTGAGTTCAAATTCCGCCGAGGTCAACTTTGCCTTTCATTCTTTCAGGATCAATTAAATAAGTACCAGTTATGCACTAGGGTCGATGCAATCGTCTTAATCCGATGTAATCGACTTGTCCTTGTTTGTCTCCTCTGTGTTTAGCCCCTTGTGGGTAGTAAAGTCTGTCTTTACGTTCTGAGTTCAAATTCTACCGTGTTCAACTTTGCCTTTCATCCTCTTGGGGGTTGATAAATTGAGTACCACTTGTTGATCTAATTGACTGGCCCCTGCCCCCAAAATCTCAGGCCCTGTACCTAGCGTAGGAATGAGTATTCCCCCATGACTAGTCATATTTTTACAGATGATTTGGAAATGAATGACATTCCTTGTATGTCAGTGACACTTGATTAGTGTGATATCAAGTCAAAAAGACAGTAACATACATGCATATATATACACATATACAATTACTTTCTAATAAATCCTTTCCATTCATAAGGCTTACTTGCCCAAGGTGGCATTTAGTCGGACTGAACATGAAATCTAGAGGTCAGAAAGCAAGCAACCCTTACCACAGACCCGTGCCTGTGCCTACATACATATATTATTGAATATGGGTGTGTATGTATGTATGTATATATATGTATATATATATATATGTATATATATATATATATATATATATATATTATATATATATATATATATACAAAGGGAGAGGAGGAATAGATATTGATATTTATAATTATATATATACACATATTTCTATCTATATATCTATCTATCTACCTATCTATCTATCTATCTATCTATCTATCTATCTATCTATCTATCTATCTATCTATCTATCTATCTATCTATCTATCTATCTATCTATCTATCTGTCTCTCTCTCTTTCTCTCTCTCTCTCCCTCTATATATATAT
>NC_043000.1:54349838-54547338 GCF_006345805.1 Octopus sinensis
GATAACATCAGTGGTGTGGAGAGGGGATGCTGGTATGCATGGGTGACTGCTAGCCTTCCACAAACAATTTTTCCCTGACTTGTGCCTCGGAGTGTAACTTTCTAGGTGCAATCCCATGGTTATTCATGACCGAAGGGGGTCTCCTCCTCTATTACTTAGTTATTAGCATGGGCATTCATTGTCATTATTTCACTAGAAATGACAACCCTACTATTTTGGTTCAACTACAAACATAATGTTTATTCAACAAATATTAACGTATCCAAAAGGTGGCAAGCTGGTAGAATTGTAAGCATGCTGGATGAAATGCTTAATGGTATTTTGTCCATCTTCATGTTCTGATTTCAAATTCCTCCAGCGTCAGCTTTGCCTTTCATCTTTTCAGGGTTGATGAAATAAGCACCAGTTGAGTATTAGGGCCAATGTAATCAACTTAACTCCTCCACCAAATTTGCTGGCCTTGTACAAAAATTTGAAATCAATATTAACAGATTCAAATAAATTATAGACTAGTTTTCCTGAGCCTTCAATACTCAATTAATTTACACTATTCTTCCACATAGTTTTCCTCTTTAGTGGACCCCATTCCTTTTCATTGCAACAGGCAATGACATTGTTCCTGATCATAAAAATAACCTCATTATTTTCAATTTCATTAATTAGTTAATTGACTATTGTTACACTGAACCATGTTAATGCTACAATAAGTTTTCCCATATTATTAATTAATTTTCTTATCTTAACAGTTGAAGTTTTATGTTGATAAGATATCCTTGTTTCATTCACACTCAATTAGTATCAAGCTCTTATTAATTGTTAATACCAATTATCCTGTAATGAATTCTTGAATAATTTATATCAGTCAATCATTACAATCTACTTACAGTCTAAATAATTCCAGACTCATTTTGCCTAGTATTACTGTCAATTAGAACACAATCAAGTGACAGAGAACTGTTTCAAGTATTTTTGCAACTGTCCAGATTTATCTTTACCTTGCTTCAGTCATTGTTTCAATGCTGGGGCACTGTCTTGAAGTCTTTTAGTTGAATGAATTGACCCAAGTACTTTCTTTTTTAATATTGGTCTCTATAGCCAAACTACTAATTTATGGGGACATAACCAAACCAACACTGGTTGTCAAGATGTAGTATGGGATAAAAATAAGACCAAAGTCACACACATGTATAAACGTATTCACGCATACACACACACACACTCACATATAAATGTGATAGGTTCTTTTCAGTTTCCGTCTAGCAAATTCACTCACAAGGCTTTGGTCAACTGGTGCTATAGTAAAGAACACTTGCCCAAAGTACATAATAGTGGGACTGAACATGGAACCATGTAGTAGGGAAACAAACTTCTTAACCCATATGTATGCTTTTTCCTATACGAAGCTTTTCAGTTATTATAGCATGGAAAAAGTCAAACATGAACAAACTACTGAAGGAAATTTTTCTAACAAGTCATGTAACTTTTTAGAAACACCATAAAAATAGGGCCTATTGACTCTATGGCAAAGAAAAGCACACTGGATTATGTAGTTATGGTAACAATGTTTAAAAAACCTGGGATGGCCATGTCTACAATGTCTTTCATCATACTTTTTCTTGATAAGAACCAGCCTAGAGGTGAAACAAGTGTAATAAGAATTTAATGTAAAATACACGGGCATATGGTGTAGTGGTTAAGAGCACAGGCTACTAACCTCAAGATTCTGAGTTCGATTCCATGCAGTGACCTGAATAATAATAATAATAATAATAATAATAATAATAATAATAATAACAATAATAATAACAATGATGATGATGATAATAATAATAATAATAATAATATAATAATAATAATAATAATAATATAATAACAATGATGATGATAATAATAATAATAATAATAATAATAATAATAATAATAATACAATGATGATGATGATGATGATAATAATAATAATAATAATAATAACAATGATGATGATGATAATAATAATAATAATAATGATAATAATAATAATAATAACGATGATGATGATGATGATAATAATAATAATAATAATAATAATAATAATAATAATAATAACAATGATGATGATGATGATGATAATAATAATAATAATAATAATAATAATAATAATAATAATAATAATGATAACAACATCGAAAAATACCTTGGGAATGAGAATCCAGGTTTGAAATTTCCCCAAGACATATGATGAAGGCTGGAGGTTATATCAGCTGAAATGTTGTGTTAGCAAAAATCAAGATGTGGACAAATATCCATCAAATGTAAATAATGTAAATAATGTTAATGTAAGATATTTTATCATTTAAGGCCAAATAAATATGCTATGAAATGCTGCAATGTTTCTGTTTGTGAGAGAATTTACCAATGAAGACATGAACAGGATATTATTAAGAACTAAGTTGAATTTGCAGTATACTTTGAGATTTTGAAATATATATCATCATTATAGACATTACATAACACCATATATTGTCATCAATACCAACGAAAAGTTATAATCACTAAATTTAAGCCAGAATGAAATTTCTCTTCTTAATGTTTGATTTTGTAATGTTATTGATCATCGAAATCAATTATTTCTCTCCAGCAACTGGATGAATATTATTCCCATTGCTTCTTATCATTCATCTTTGGATGCTCAAACTTCAGTTTAGCAATTGTACCAAAATTCCATTTCCTTCTCCTTCAGCGTCATACTCTGTTTCTTTTCCAGTCTATCAAATTCCAATCTGTCAACTTTTACGTCAATCAGTTGTCACTCGTCCTTTCCACATGTTCAACCCAACCTAGATTTCAATGATTTCATGAACCTAACAATGGCATATAATTTTATTTGTTTTCAGATCCATTACATTGTCATAAGGTCTTTCTATGTAATTCCTTGTATAATGCATTTGTGCATATATAGAGCTGTTATTAGCTTGCTTCTTAGTTCTTTTGTCATATTCTATGTTTCTTCCCCAAAGTAACAATTGACATCCATTTTAAAAGAAATTCAAAGACAAAGTAAATGAAAGAGAAGAACAAAAACTTAATTTAGGATGTGAAACAATTCAGTGTCTGTTCGTTAGTTTTACTAATAAATGTAAATGTCTCATCTAATTAGAAAATAATTAGCTTTTGTCTGACTAAGCATCTCTTTCACCACCTGCAAATAATATTCAGGTTGTACATGTATTCTTAATGTATTCTTAAGGTCTACTAGACTGGCTTAAATGAATAATCTTACACAAATCCAAAGATTCATATTTTGTATTCTTATCATTTTCTCTACTTTTTCAAAATACTGTGGGATGACCTTATTGAAACATTAACAGAAACCTTCTCACTTCAAATTGTTTAAAAGATAAACTATATTAGTTCAAAAATGTATGAAAATTTATTAAATAACATCTCATTTCCTAATTTCATCTACCTCCATATGCCATAAGCAGTACTTATCAAAGAACGCAATGAGCTTGAAGCTTAGAGTAATATACAAATTAAAATAAAATTACGTAGACTAACTGAATTAAATACAGCTTGAGACTTATCACGTTAAAAATATGTATGTATGAGGACACTTACGTGTTCCTGGTAACTAGGTTTACAAATCCTCTGGTGCATGAGCACATATCTCAGTAACCTAATAAACTGATATGAAATTATGCACAGTAAATGAATTAAAACCACTATGAGGCATACATTTTAAGACAAATATAATATTTATAATATAAATTATTTATATTTTAAGATATATGCTTCAAGATCTTTTCAATTCATTTAGTCTGAGAAATATTAATTTAGAAATATTTTTTAAATATTGATTTAAATATCATTCTTACCATCAAATTTATTGGATCCTTCTCTAGATTCTACTGTGCAAAATGTTTTCATGCAGTATTTTTGAGAAATAGTTATATGTATTTCAAGTTTGGATTTTATCTGAATTTGCTGATTTACTTAATTGTATTATATCTGTGTACAAAAAGAATGAATTCAAATGTTATAGTGGTAGTGTATCTATTTCGTGACTTGTTTATGCAATGGCTTGTGTACAAAATGGTATTTCTGTTTAGTGGCTTGTCTATGGAGCCACTTGTCTACATTTGCCTCAGAATGGTCTATCTACATAGTGGCCTGTTTATGAAGTAACCTGTTTAGAAAATGCTTTGTCTCTGTTGTGGCATGTTGTGTTATATGACTTTTATCACATAGGTGTATATTATATATTTAGCTGTCCTTGAATTCATTTTCATTTGATAGCTGAGCGATGAAGTTCTTGATTAGTCTATACCAGGGGTGGGCAAACTACGGCCCGCGGGCGCATGCAGCCCGCCATAGGTTTTCATGCGGCCCGCCGAGAGGAATATTTCACAAAATTTCCTTTCAATCAATTGTGTGTTTATAAGTCTATAACCGCTTTTAAAAATATTTCCACTTGATTTTTATAAATGAGGCCCGCCAAGGTTCCAAAGACGCACTGTGCGGCCCGCGATCAACAAAGTTCACCCACCCCTGGTCTATACACACCAGTATTTATACACCTAGTGTCCAGAAAGATATGTATTCCAACAAATATTACCCATTTTAAATTCATATTATATATTACATATTATACTATATTATATTACATATCACTAGTATTCTTATATTTTTTCAGTCGTTCCCTTAATTAGACTGGGACAATGCACATTGAAGGATTAAATTAATCAAACCATCCCTAGATATTTATTTTAAGTCTCATAATTATTTTATTGGCTCTCTTGAAACCAAAGAGCTAAGTTAGAGGGGTGCAACCAAAGCAAGAACTATGACAGACAGATAGAAACACAGAGTTGTGCAGACACATATATAAAATTGTATTTCTATGCAATGATATAAATATTCTGTTTAAGATGCATACACAACATTAAGAATGACAAACAAGGAAATCCGAGTGAGAGAACTAGGTGGAATTTAAACATAATTGTTAGCATTCTACTACTACTATCAGATTGGAGCCTGGTGCAGCCATCTGGCTTACCAGTCCTCAGTCAAACAGTTCAACCCATGCCAGCATGGAAAGCAGACGTTAAACAATGATGTTGATGATGATGATGATGAAAATGATGATGAAATATGCTGTGCTTGAGAAGACCCAGCAAGCCAAGTGAGACCATAATCTGTGGTCTATGCCAGTGGTATAACTAGCCCATTTATGCATACCTTTCCTGCATTGGACACTAAACTCTGCTTGAGGCAAGTGAAAGCAAAATCAAAATTCGATGACAGCATCACATGACTGGAAACCATGCTAGTGGAGCAATAAGAGCACCATCTGAGAGTGATCATTGCTAGGACCACTGACTGGCTCCCATGCCGGTGGCATGTAAAAAGCACCATGTGAGCGTGATCGCTACCAGCATCGCCTTACTGGCACTTGTGCCGGTGGCAGGTGAAAAACAACATTTCAGCGAGGTCATTCCAAGTGCCACTGGACTGGCTCCTGTGCAGGTGACATGTAAAAAAAACACCATTTGAGCAAGTCTGTTGCCAGTACCACCTGACAAGCCCTCGTGTCAGTGGCACATAGAAGCACCCACTACACTCTTGGCGTTAGGAAGGGCACCCAGCTCTAGGAACTCTGCCAGATCAGATTAGAGCCTGGTGCAGCCATCTGGTTTTCCAGTCATCATCCAACCCATACCAGCATGAAAAGCAGACATTAGACAATGATGATGATGATGATTTTATATACACACACACACACACACACATATATATGAGTGGTCTAAGAGATCATAAGTCAGGGAGAAGATGCACTCATATAACTGTTAGTAGAGAGGGTATATAACCTGAATATTATAGTATCCATCACAGCTAGTCTTACCAATCGGTTTCACACAAAAAATACAATGGAGAGTTTGGTAACTATCCAGTTATATAAATACACTCATCAGAGGTAGCTGACAAGGAAGGGAATATGATGAGCATATTTATATAACTGGATTCTTACCTAACACTCCATTGCATTTTTTGCATGCAACTGATTCGTAAGACCAACCATGATGGATTCTTAATACTATAATATTCAGATTATATGTATATATATATATATACACACACACACACACACACACACACACACACTCACACGCGCGTGCGTGCACACAAAGGGTGTGATGAATATTGTGGAATCTAAATTATGCAAAAGTGAAAATAACACTCTCATCCCGTTGTAACAAGTATATTTACCAAAATTACATAAATTTATCTTGAAATACTATAGAGTAAATTTATTCAATGAAATCACAATTCGCTTCAATCACAGCTTCCAGACAACTTCAGAATCTCCTCCAACTCTTCTGGACGGTTTCCTTGTTTAAGTTGGTGAATGCTGCCATAATCCTGGCCTTTAGTTGCTTTTTGGTATTGCAAGATTTGTTGGTCGCTCACTCAAATGTGCCCCACACATAATAATCAAGGGAGGTTGCAGTCTAGGAAGTTAGGTGGCCAGATGTTAAGGTGATGCAGTTGCAGAAATAGTCTCATAGCCTTGACTGGCTTCTCCAGTCATGCTTGTGTGGCATGGTGCAGAGTCCCATTGCCAGACATAGTGTTTTCCAGTAGCCACCCTCTTGACTCAGGGCAGCACTACCTCCACTAGGCACTTGATGTAGGCCTCTGTGTTGGGTCTGAGGCCTTGTGGAAAGATGAATGGAGGCATAACATCACCATCACTAATGATTACTCCAAACACCATGATGTTGAGTGGACATTTGATTTTCATCACTCTCAGTACACGTCCTCAGATTGCACTGTCCTTAGATTGACACCCAAACACTCTGGAATATTTGTACTGAAGTTTCTAGTGCTAATACCAAGTAGTATGGCATGTCATTTCCAAATATCTGGCAAAATGAATTGCATTATGATGCTATCTCTCCCACAAACAGTGCCCAGATAACCCTACTATACTCTCTCATCAATGAAATCAAAAACAATGTGCATGTGTGAAATTACAAACTGAAAATTACGATAATTTATCAATTGCACCCAGTACATATATATATATATATATATATATATATATATACACACACATATAAATATATATACACATATATGCACAAAAAACACACATATAAGAATGTGTCTTTCAATTTCTGTCTATCAAATCTATGCATTTAGGCTTTGATTGGCCTGGAGCTATAGTGGAAGAAACTTAGATTAAGCACCATGCAATGAAACTGAACTAGACAGCAAGCTATTGGAAAGGGAACTTCTTAACCAGAATGTCTCACCATATTAGCTCCTATGTATTCCTGCAAATAACAATATCAGCAACTCATTATAATGATTATAATTTTGTTGAGGCTTACCAGCATATATATGTAATGTGATAAGTTGAATGAAGAAATACACTTTTAGAATTATGGATAATGATATTTATGAAGAATATGGCTTTTAGATTGTGAAATGTTAAGGAAGATTTTCATCAGAAATAAGAAAAAAAATGATTATATATTTATATTACAACTGACCAATTCGAACTGTGGAGAGACATTATCAAATGTCTTCAAGCCATTCTATCCTTTTCACACTCATTGCATGCATTGCATTATACAATACTGCTTCTCTTTACATGACACTGGTGTCTAATCTAAATGATATTTTTTGAAGTATTTGTGGCTGTCGGAGCACCATGTAAAGACATATTCATTGGTTCACAAGTGCACATATAACTATATATGGCAACAAGTAATAACAAATGCACTCAAAATTCACAATAAATTGTTTCAAACATTATATTTTAGCACAAAATAGGAAGGAGAGATGAGATGAAATAGCTGAAAATGATTTAACATTTTTATTTCTATGTGTAAATCTTCAAAACAGCATGAATCACCATCAGTAAAGTTATTTCAATGTGATATTGTCATATTCTGATAATACCTTTATATATATATATGTAATTTATTTATATATATTTATATATAATAATAATAATTTATATATATTATGTATTTATGTATATAGTATGGATATATATGTGTATGTATTTATATATATAGTATGGATATATATGTGTATGTATTTATATATATAAAATGGATATATGTGTATGTATTTATATATATAAAATGGATATATATGTGTATGTATTTATATATATAATGTGGATATATATGTGTATGTATATATATATAATATGGATATATATGTGTATGTGTATATATATGAATATTACATACACATATACATATGTATCTATATACCAATGCACACACGTGTATGTGTGTACTTATGCATATATATATATATATATATATGTATATATATATATATATATGTATATTTATATATATACATATATTTATGTGCACATGTTATATATTTATATCACTGGCAAAAATGGTGCATGAAAAATAGCAACATTGTTTTCCTTTAACAATATCTGAAATAGCACAGTATGAATTATTATAAGTTCATCTAAATTATATGAAATCATAGACATGTTGCATTGTGTGATAGAGATAGGGGAACAATATTATATTGCCCTTCTATATCACGAATCCTATTCCTATAACCACACCTACTATTTTTGCACGAAATCTTTTGTCACATGAAAGTCTCCAATAGAGACGTGTATTAATGATGATTCTCTCCAAAGATTCTCTTCAAACATTTTGAAGAATGTTAAAAATTTAATGAACCATTGTAAGGGATCACTCACTTTTTTTATGTTCTCTATTTTGGGTTGTCTAAAAGAAGTACATGAAACACATTCTGACAAATATATATACATGTATGTATGTGTGTTGGTACACATACATATAGATGTATACATACATATATATATACATATATACACACATATATATATATATATATATATATATATATATATATACTTCTAACTTTACATACATAGATACATGCAAATATAAATAGATATATGCATATATATGTATATATGTGCATATATATGCATATATATATATATATATATATATATATATATATATGTGTGTGTGTGTGTGTGTGTGTATGTATGTATATATGCATCATCATCATTATCATATAAAATCCATTTTCCATACTGGCATTGGCTGGACGGTTTGACTGCAGCTAGCAAGGCAGAATACTGCCCTAGGCTTTACTGTCTATTTTGGCATGGTTTTTAAGATTGGATGCCCTTCCTAACATCAACCACCCCACAGATTGGCTATATATGTATAAATATATATATATATGTATATATATGGATGTATATTTGTATATAGGATATATATATGTGTATATGGATGTATATATGGATATATGTCGCCCCTCACCTCCCCACAACATCACACCACACTACACTACATCATACGACATTACACATCACATCACAACACACCACCCACAGCACACCGCCCATATACCCATCCCCACATCTTTACACCTCCACATACATACACATATCATATCACAACACACCACCCACACACCCACACATACATACATACACACGTTCAGACCACTAGCCCTCTTTCACATGCACATACATACTCTCTTATACACACACGCACCTTCATGTTGGGGCGAAGTCACTTGACCCTGTTATCTCCCCTACTATCCCTCTAGCGTCTAACGTCTGACCTCTGACTTCTGGCTGAAATCAGAACGCCATGTTGGACCGTTTTTTTTCTCTCCTTGTTTCTTTTCTGTGTATCTTTCTGTCGAAGAGTGTAGGCTCGAAACGTAAAAGACTTGTTTTATTTCTATTCCTGAGCGCCATACTAATACAATTGTTTGTTTGTACATACATACACATATGTTTATATATATATATCTTTTACTCTTTTACTTGTTTCAGTCATTTGAGTGTGGCATGCTGTAGCACCGCCCTTACTTGAGGAGATCGACCCCAGGGCTTATTCTCTGTAAGCCTAGTACTTATTCTATCGGTCACTTTTGCCAAAATGGCTAAGTTACGGGGACCTAAACTCACCAACATCTGTTGTGTCAAAGTTTTTAATTTGAAAAGCTGATGCTGTTTTTGATTCTCTCCAGTAAGAATTATAATTACATTTAAAGGTCTTTTTTTTTAATTCATTAATGTAAAGGGGAGAGAATGATTGTATGGATATGGTCAATCTTTTTTTATTAAAATTCGTTATGTTGTTTTTGATCTAGTTGTATATGGCTATGTTTTTGAAAGTAATTTTTAAGTAAGCATAGTTATGATTTTAAATACAATCTGAAAAAGTTTAAGTGTGGGAAAGGGTTTCTCAATTATAAATATGATCTGAATTTCTTTAAAAAAATCATAAATATGATCTGAGTCTAAAAAAGGGGGATGGGGAAAAAATTAAATGTCAATGAGAATATATCTTTCTTAAGTGAATATATTCACAATTATAAATACAACCTAAATCAAAGGATCAGAATCTACAAATCATAAGGAATCATAAATATAATCTGAATAAGGGTGAGGAAGAAGCCGGAATGTACATGGAAATATACATGGTTTCATACAGGCTAGTTTAGAGAGGGCCAAATATGGGTATTATAACAATACTTCTTCCCACTCATATTTTCCCGGAATTTCGGTTGGGTATAGTATCTTGGCATGGTGTTGTACCTTCGATTTATTTATATTTGATTTGATGGAGCATCCCTGTACATTGATATAGTTTTTTCAACTGTTTAATTTTTGTTGCACTTATTTATGAAATATAGTTCCGTTGTCTTTTGGACCCTTAGGTTGTCCCTTGAATTTTCCATCTCCACATATTTCCAAATGTTTGCTCTTTCCTTTTTCAGCCATTTTATTTTGTTAAGAACCCTTTTATGAAATATAGTACCATTGTCTTTCGGAAGTTTGGGTCTCTCCCTGAGAATTTATAGAAGGGGAAGTTCTTGAATTTTCCTTCCTCACATATATCCAAATGTTTGCTCAGTGGAATTTTCCGTAGTTCCTCCTTTCAGATTTGCAGTCTGTGGATTCTTGTGCATAGCCAAAGGTTTGCCAATTCTCCTTGCATTTGGGGCAAGTAATGCAGTATATGAGATTTTGTGTCTTGCAGTTCATATTTGCATTTAAGTTGAACGAGAACACACTCTTAAATTCTATGTGAGTGTGCTTGTCTATGTAGTTAGAAGTTGTTGTTGTTACATATTCCACATCTGCTATATCTACATTCCTCTACGGAGAATTCTGTTTCATTCTCCAATGTGAATATTGTCTTTGTGAATGGTTTACCTTTCTAATTTGCTCCTCGCTAATTTGTTACTTTCTAATTTGTTCCTCTCTCTCTCTCTCCCTTTTTAAAAACGCGAAGCATACTTACTATAAACCACTTTTTTGATAAATTTGATAAAGGAAGAAAGCGCTAAAAAATGTTAATAAAATATACAATCATCCAACATTCTGACTGCCTTATTATTATCGGATTTATCAAAAAGTAGTTTACAGTAAGTTTGCTTCGCGTTTTTATAGGAAATTGAAACTAATAATGCTTTAAAAAGGGAGACAGAGAGAGGAATAAATTAGAAAGTAACAAATTAGAGACGAAGAAATTAGAAAGGAAAACCATTCACAAACACACACAGGCATTTGTTTAACCGGCACAAACATCTAACATAAAAAAAACACTTTATCAAGTATCCACAATACAAGGGAGGAGGCAGGTTACTTTTTCGGGGTATATAATATCTGTCCAGTAGGAGGCCGATGCGAGGCTGAAGGAGTAATCTATGAGGCTATGGTGATACCTATGCTTAATATCCCTAATAACAGTAATGTAACATTGAAGAGCAATATTATTAGCATATTAACCAGGTATCACACCAATACAGTTACCACGGCCAGAGATAATAACCAAGCCTGGAACAGTATCACAGAGAGCATCACCGGTACCACTGCCATGGATAATGAATAAACCTTACATGCAGATACAGTGATCAGTACAAACACCGCACCTAGAAATAATGATCTCTCCGACTTGGAGGAGGTATCTGCTGTTCCCATTTCCGCCACCTCAGATGAGGACTAAATATTTATCTTCGACACCGGCCCTGCATCATATGTTACCAGGATGCGAATAGGACCACATCCCATGTTTATAAATATATTGTTTCGGCAAGTACTTCGTTCAGAAATGTTTTCTTAACCACCAGTCATCCTTCAGAGTCCCAAGAAGACGGTTTGTCTCATCCCTATCCCGCCATGAGTGGCATCTCAAAGATCAAGGGACCCCGTGTGATGTTAAGTGGAACTTAATTGATTATCTGGGTCTGTGTATCAACGGAAGTGGCCATTGCAAGATTTGCATCGCGGAGAGAACCAAAATTCTTAATGACTATAAGAAGCCTGGCGCATTAAACAGCCATAAAGAAATCTCCGAGTCTATAAGGTTTTCCCCCTCTGATTGAGGGGAAGTACTCCGTACTTATTAACGTTTTTTTGTATTCCTCGATTTCTGAGCGTTTCCTCATATAGATATTTTAAAAGTTTTCTATTCATATAGAGTCTGACGAGCTCTCCACAAGGATTTGACTTTGTAGGTGCGAAACCTTGGGTAACTCTATATAAAATTTTGATATAATATATATGTGTGTGTGTGTATGTTTATGTATATTTATATATGTTTATGTATTTACGTATGTTTATGTACATATATATATATATATATACATAAGTAGATAGAAGAACATAAATCTGTACACTCTTTAGTGCTTTATATGTGATTTTCTTACCTGATAGTAATTCCTTTGAAATATTGAAAATATATATGATGATGTAAGGATCTCAAGCACATGCATTTCAGTATTTAATGCAACTGCTATCTTATTGAGTTCAAATTTTCCCACTCTCCTCTTTGTCTTTTATTCCTCTGAGGGCTAATAACGTGAGGTATTAGGCAGGTACTAGGGTTGATGCGGCGAGCTGGCAGAAACGTTAGCATGCCGGGCGAAATGCTTAGCGGTATTTCGTCTGCGTTACGTTGTGAGTTCAAATTCCGCCGAGGTCGACTTTGCCTTTCATCCTTTCGGGGTCGATAAATTAAATACCAGTTACGCACTGGGGTCGATATAATCGACTTAAAACCTATGTCTGTCCTTTTTTGTCCCCTCTGTGTTTAGCCCCTTGTGGGTAATAAAGAAATAGGTATTGACTAACCGTTTCCACATAGAACTGCTCTTTTGTCTAATTAACAAACAATTATATTTTGGTGTTGACGATGATGTCCAGGTGTTCTATACCACAGCTTATTACCAAGTGAAACTATGGAAAAACTGTTTTTTATGCACAACTTTTAAATAATATATCTGTAGTAGTTTACATAAACTTTTCCTTGTTTTGAATTGGAAAATTTTAAGGATGGAAGCAATAATTTTTCATTTCCGCCACACCTACACAACAAATCTGTCACAGTATTTGAGAAGCATTCTTCAAAATCTTGAATGTAAATAACATGTTAAAGACATTAGACTGGAAAAAAAACAGAAAACATACTCACTTCTACCACAGAATACACACAATTCACAAAAATAGCGAATTTTTGACTGAAGACCGCATGAATAATAATTATATATATGTATATGTATATATATATATATATATGTATGTGTATATGTATATATATGTGTGTGTGTATATGTATATGTATATGTATATATATATATATATATATGCATATATGCATACGTATATGCATATATATATATATATGCATATGTATATATATATGTATATGTATATGCATATATATGTATGTGTGTGTGTGTATGTGTATATATGTATATGTATATGTATATGTACATGTAATATATATATATATACATATAGTCAATCCAAACAAGAGCAAGCAAGGAAGAACGACAACGCGAGGACATGGTATATGTGCTGTGTTATTGGACGCTCAGGAAAGGAAATAAAAGAAAGAGGATTTCACGTTTCGAGTGGAGATCTTCATCAGAAATATAGAAAAACTCCAAGGGGGAGATGGAGAAAGAAAATCGCCAACGATACACATGCAGACACATATTGAAATTACCGGAAGGGAATGGGTGAAGAAAACGTTCTTCCTAAGGCCGGAGAGTGCAAGAGAAGGATGTATGTGTGGGTATGTGCGTGTGCGCAGGTTTGTGTATGTATGTGTGTGTGTGTGTGTGTGTGTGTAATGATTGCTCGTGTATGTGCGTACGTGTGTGTGTATGTGTCGTTGGACTTTGTGTGGCTTGACGTCGTTGGAAGAATTTATAGTAAGAATTTAGGTATGTCTGTTGTGTCTCCCTTCACATGTGCGTGGGAGAATGGTCAGTAGAAAGATGTTTAACTGGTAGTTTGAAATATGTGTGTGTGCGTGTATGTATGTTTTGTGTGTTTTGTGTGCAGTGTGTGTCTGTGTGTGTAGGTGAGTGTGTGTATGTATGCGTGTATGTGTGTAGGTGAGTGTGTGTATGCGTGAGGTTGTATCTGTGGATTAAATGTACATTGCTCTGTGTGTGTGCGTGTGTGCGTGTATGTGCGCGTATTTGTGTCCATGTGTGCATAATTGTGTGTGTGTATGGGAGGTATGTGTGGGTTCATTAGCGTGTGCGTGTGTGTCTATGTGTGTGCGTGTGCATGTGTGTGTGAACGAGAGGTTGTGTGGGGAAGTATATATGCGTCTTTTTGCGCGCGCACACACACACACACACACACACATACACACACACACACACACACACACACATATATATATATATTATATATATATATATATATATATATTCTATCAGGTCATTAGCTTTCGTGCTTTTTTTTTTATATCACTTCACTTTTGTTAAAACTAGACAATTTGTAACCACATTATCTCTTATTCTCTCCTATAAGTATGACTGGTCTGTTAGTGCATGAACTAAAATTCTGCTGAAGTGAACTTTGTCTTTCATTCTTTTAAGGTAGATAATATATAGTACCAGTCAAGTTTTGAGATCAATGTAATTGACTACCTGCTTCCTAACTGCTGGACTTGTACCAAAATTTGAAGTTATTGTTGTTATCCCCCATCATCCTCTTTTTCTTTCTCTCATTCTCTCTCTGTTTCTCTGTCTCTCTCCCTGTATGTATGTGTGTGTATATCTATCTATCTATCTATCTATCTATCTATCTATCTATCTATCTATCTATCTATCTATCTATCTATCTATCTATCTATCTGTCTGTCTGTCTGTCTGTCTGTCTGTCTGTCTGTCTGTCTGTCTGTCTGTCTGTCTGTCTGTCTGTCTGTCTATCTCTCTCTCTCTCTCTCTTTCTCTCTCTCTCTCTATATATATATATAATATTAATTAGAGACAAAACCACTATTATGCAAATCAAACAAAGAAAGACTTAATCCAATACATAAAAAATTTTATATAAATTAAATAAAGTTAAATTCGCCACTACAATTGTTTCATGTCTCTTCTAAGGACATTCATCAGTTGGTATTCAGATCTTCTATTCATAACTTAAAATTGAATAGAAGATCTGAATACCACCTGATGAATGTCCTTAGAAGAGACACGAAACAATTGTAGTGGCGAATTTAACTTTATTTAATTTATATAAAATTTTTTATGTATTGGATTAAGTCTTTCTTTGTTTGATTTGCATAATAGTGGTTTTGTCTCTAATTAATATTATATAATATTTTACTACAAAATTGGATTCAGTCCTAAATCTGATTTTTCCCTGTAAATTTGGATTTATTCCCTAATATTTATTATTATTATATATATATATATATATATATATATATATCATCATCATCATCATTTAACGTCCGCCTTCTCTGCTAGCATGGGTTGGACGATTTGACTGAGGTCTGGCGAACCAGACTCCAATCTGATCTGGCAGAGTTTCTACAGCTGGATGCCCTTCCTAACGCCAGCCACTCCGAGAGTGTAGTGAGTGTTTTTACGTGCCACCGGCACGAGGGCCAGTTTGGTGGTACTGGCAACGGCCACGCCCAAATGGTGCTTTTTACGTGACACCTGCACAGGAGCCAGTCCAGTGGCACTTGCAACGACCTCGATCGAATATTTCACATGCCACCAGCACAAGTGCAGGTAAGGTGACGCGGTAACGATCACACTTGACGATCACGCTTAACGTGCCTTCGGCACGAAGGCCTGCTTGTTGCTCTGGCAACGATCTCACTCGTATTGTACTCTTAGCGTTCCACTAGCAACGGATGCCAGTCTTCGAATTTGATTTCTACTTCGATTTCACTTGCCTCAACTGGTCTTTGCAAGCAGAGTTTAGTGTCCAATGAAGAAAATGTATGCACAAATGGACTGCTTACACCCCTAGCATAGGCCACAAGGTTATGGTCACACTTGTGCTTGTCGCGTCTTCTGCAGCACAGCATATTTCCAGAGGTCCCGGTCACTAGTCATTGCCTCGGTGAGGCCCAATGTTTGAAGGTCATGCTTCACGACCTCATCCCAGGTCTTCCTGGGTCTACCTCTTCCACAAGTTCCCTCAATTGCTAGGGTGTGGCACTTTTTCACACAGCTATCGACATCCATTCTCGCCACATGACCATAACAGTGCAGTCGTCCCTCTTGCACACCACATCCGATGCTTCTTAGGTCCAACCTTTCTCTCAGGGCACTAACACTCTGTCGAGTATGCACACTGACATTACACATCCATCGGAGCATGCTGGCTAATATATATATATATACACACATATATATTTATATATACGTAGAAATTAGTTATCCACCGCTTTGGTGGATAACTAATTTTATGTGATCTGCTTGAAAAGTTAAGATACTTGGATATTTTCCTATTCCTCTTAACATGGAACCAATGGTAGCCTTAATTCATAAATAAAGAAATTATATATATATATATATATATATAATATGTATGTTTGTCAAAATTCTCTACACAAATTATTAAAGAGCTACAAATAGTTTCATACATTTCATGATACATCAAATAGGCAGATTGATAAAACACTCAATGTATCTCCAATCAATCTTTTAGGCTCTATTTATGCGTTAAGTGTATTTTAACAATCCTGGACGCATGACTGTGAGAAAATAAGAAACACCAATGAGGGGGAAATGAGAAGAATGTTCGTGCAAAAAAATTTGAATGAAAAGAAAGGAAAGAAAGCACGCAAATCAAGATTCCTATCCTCCCTGATTGCAGAAAGCACAGTTAATGCAGCTGGTGCAAGACGATATTATAGGAAAAATGTCAAAGTGTATATGTCTACTGGAGGTAAGGAATTGTTAGAATACTGAAAGAAATATTTGCTCTATTCATCCACTCATTTACATTCTGAATTAAAATCTTGCCATGATCAACTTTGATTTTCATCTTTCCATGTTTGATAAAACAAAGTACCAGTCAAATGCTGGATTGATATAATTTACCTATCCAACACCCAAAAAATTGCTTGCCGTGCACTAAAATTTTAAACCATTACTATTATTACTATGAATCAGAATTCTATTTCACTTTAATCTATCAACTTCTTAACATGGAACCAATGGTAGCCTTAATGCATGCTATCAAAACAATGAATTAAGATCAGAAGCCATGAGATCCACTGCCTAGTACTGCATCAGCACAGTGGGGGCTCTACTACTACTACTATTATTGCTATTATTATTATTATTATTATTATTCAGTAGTTTTATTTTTATAGCGTGCTTTCACTTCACTAATGAGCGCAGCTCTGTGTGCCTTGGGTATGTGCTGTGATTCGTTGTGATGCTCTGATGGTTATTGTATGGAAAGTGTTCTGCGTAGGATGTGTGCAGTGCCTAGTAGTGCAATTTTCTTTATGTTATATGTGTTTGTAAGTCCTGGTGTTTTTGTTATGTATTTGTCTGAATATTTTTTTATCATGCCTAATGCACCTACTATGATAGGGATTGTTTCTGTTTTTAGATTCCACATTCTGGTTACCTCTATTTCCAGGTCTTTGTATTTTGAAAGTTTCTCCATTTCTTTTAATTATTATTATTATTATTATTATCATCATCATCATCATCATCATCATCATCATCATCATCATCATCATCATCATCATCATCATCATCATCACCATCATCATCATCACCATCATCATCATCATCATTATTATCATCATCATCATCATCATCATCATCATCATCATTATTATTATTATTATTATTATTATTATTATTATTATTATTATTATCAAGTGAAAGAGCAGTGCATGCTATCAAAATGACACTGGGGTAAAATATACGAAGCCTTGAGGTGAATTATTTAAACCCCAAAAGGTGAATTATTCAAATCCCAAAGAAAAGTCCTCTCAACACATGGCTATGATTCTCCCCCCACTAGTTCTGCTCATGATCAGAGATGCACATATTGTCAGCCACTAAGCGACATGCCCAACTGGTTACGGTCAAGCAACTAACAAGCAAGTCTGTGGTATTGAGCTGAATATTTACTGCAGCCCATCCTTTATACTAAGACAAAACAATGTTTGTGATAACACTTCCAATGAATTAAGATCAGAAGCCATGAGATCCACTGCCTGGTACTGCATCAGGACAGTGGGGGCTCTACTACTATTATTATTGTTATTATTATTATTATTATTATTATTATTATTATTATTATTATTATATTATTATTATTATTATTATTATTATTATTATTAGTCTCTACTGATGGAAGGCATAGTATAGGATAGTATTAGAGATTGAAAATATTGATTCGGATTGTTAAACAATATAAATTATTTGAAATTATTTTTATACCTAATCATTAGAATTATTTTATTTTCATTCTTTAATTCATCATAATTTTAGCTACTTTTTTTTCCCCATTATCATTGCTCCAACTTATTACTTGCTAATTACTCCCAGATTTGGTAATATTCCTATGTTGACTTTCTTCCACTAAATAGGTTATTCTTTTAAGATCAATTATTTCTAATAACTTCATTGGAAATTGTATTCTTAAAACTGAATTTCTTGAAAGAAATATATAATTATATTCACTTTTATATTCTGAGAATTTTTGTTTGTTCTATTGATTTATTGATTGGTCATATTTTAACAGATTACAGCTATTCAATTCCATATTAAAAGTATTGCATATAGTAATATTCTGAAGAAAAAAATAAATATAATTGCAATGAAAAAAATGGCAAAAAATAGTAAACTCTTGAGGCAACTACAGTGACAATGCAGCATTTAGGTGTCATGTAATGTTTCTAATCTGTCTCAGAAAAGAGTTTTAATAACTTTAATAATCTAATGGACTTGTCAGAAAATATCGAGTTTAAAAACTGATCAGGTGGAACAAAGACATTTTTCGTTTTCTTCTAGTGTACCAAATTATTATATACTAGAGGTTGATAGATTAAAGTGAAATAGGATTCTCATTCATATATATTGAACACACAAAAACAAGTAAAAAACAAAACAAAACAAAAGCATACAAATTGGCTTCAAAATACAACACATTCATATATATATGTAAACACACACATATGTATATGTATGTATATATACGAGAGAGAGAGAGAGAGAGAGAGGGAGGGAGAGAGAGAGAGAAAGAAAGAATTACTGAAATATAATTTACCCATAGAAACATGTGTAATTGTCTCTCATCATATATGTTACACTTCAGTTGCTTTTAGTTTCTGCGATATCTTGTTTGTGTTCAATATGCTGGAATGCAAACATACACTAAAATTGAATAAGCTGCAGGGGTACTTTGCTAAATTAAAGCTTTGTTTTACCCATTTCATGGCTATCAAATTAATTTGGTAGATGCTGGAATGGAAAATCAAGCATGATATAAGAGGTATGTTTATTTACTATGTATATATGTATGTATGTACGTATGTATGTATGTATGTACGTATGTATGTATGTATGTATGTATGTATGTATGTATGTATGTATTCATGTATTCATGTATATATGTATGTGTATGTAAGGTTTTGTATGTATGTATGCCTGCATGTATGAATGTATTTATGTATATATGTATGTGTATGCGTGTGTGTTTATGTATGTATGTGTGTATGTATGCATGCATGAGATAGGTAGTTAGGTTGGAATAGATTATTTTACAGATATTTTGAGTGGAATATCGGTAGATTCATTAACAAGTTGGAAGGGGGGAAACCTTGCAGATGTTGTTCTCGTTCTCTTTTAAATCCTGCCAATGTCAAATTTCCTTTCAATTTTTTGTAGATGGTAAATAAAATCCAGTGCAGAGTGGTTAACTAATTGAATTATTTGGTGGAGAAATAAAATGTCTTATATCAGTTCAGTGTTTTGGGTGTGAATTAGTGGTTTATGTATTCAGCTTAGTGAAGGCATGTGGCCTAGTGGTTAGTGTGTTTGGCTCATAATCATTATGTCATGTGTTCAATTCCCAGCAGTGTGTTGTGTCCTTCAACAAGACATTTTATTTCATATTGCTCCACTTAACTCAGCTAACAAAAACGAGTTGTACCTCTAGTTCTATTATGTCACACGTTCGGATGACCTCTACTCAACTCTACTCTACTCTTCTCTCACCGCTACTCAACTGTTCTCTGATGACGTCTAGACTTCTCCCTCTATATCTATGTATTGGGCTAGCCTACTTCATTGTCTGGGGGCATCCACACAACAAGTTCAATGGGTCAGTCTCATCACATTCTGCCTCACATTGAATCTCCCTGAGAACTGTGTTAAAGTTACACATGTCTGTGGAGTGCTCAGCCAATTGCTCATTAATTTCGTTAGTAGGTTGTACTGTTGATTGTATCAAATGGAACACTTGTCATGACTGACACAGTGCCCCTCCTGGTTATTTAGACCCTGACACTAATGACTCTAATGACAAGTATCAAACTTTATTAATCCTGCTTCTCATGTGGCCAATACTGATAAAGTGGTGAAGAGCATCTCAGCAATTGCTGTTATTATTTCATAAACAAAGGCTGCAAGCTGGCAGAATTGTTTGCATGCTGGGCGAAATGCTTAGCAGTGCTTTGCCCATCTCTGTGTTCTGAGTTCAAAATCCACTGAGGTTGACTTTGCCTTTCATCCTTTCAGGATCGATAAAGTAAGTACCAATGAAACACTGGAGTTGATGTAATCGACTAGTACCCCCCTCCATATTTCAGGCCTTGTGCCTATATTAGAAAGGATTATTTCATAAACAAAACTTTACTCAGGTCTACACCTTGCTTAAAAAACTTCAGATGTGGAACTATGAAAGCATATATCTAAACATAAGTTTATGTAACACTAATACAAAAGGAAAGCCATTCCCTCCATCAAATATTAAGAGTAACACCTAATTTCATCACCTTCCAACCACAAAGTATACTCCAATGGAGAAGAGCTGCATGGCAACAACAGGAAATATCTGAGTCCTTTCAGCTCATATTATGGCACACTTTTTCCATTTCTGATATCTATAATTACCTGCAAAGCCTGAGTTGAAACTTTCTTCAACCATGAAATATGTTTTGCACTCATTCGAAATATATCTTATATTCTTTTGTCAGTGAAAGAGTTTGAATAACTGACTATGTAAGACTGAAGCATGTCAGGTGTTATCAACATATGCCAAAGTGATAAGATTCACTCACCTCTACATACCTTTTATAAAAATATATATGGTTGACCACTTCACTAATAGTAATTTAGAATTATTAATGTAGAAAATTACTGTTGTCAACATTAAAGGTGTCATTTGAATTATATAAAATTTCATCAAGTACTACATCAAATATGCTAACCTGCTTCAAAATTTTGTTTTACAGTTTGCTGATCATCATTCTCTCTCTTGGTTCTAGCCATTCTCTCAGGTGGCTCTACCATATCATTGCTGTGTTACACTCTCTTTCTCTTTGCAGTTAGCAAACCACTTTAAAAAATCCTAGTGCAGTAGTCTGTCTTGTTAACCATTGAAAATTTCCCAAACAAAGCAAGCTAATAATAGATAATCACCACCTGAAACAATGTGTCTGTGTATTATGTAAAAAAACAAAAAAAAACAGGGCTCTGTTTGTGGTCAGAAATACACATGTGCATAATACCAATTTTAATGATTCTGCATTGCATATAACCAATAAGATATCTACGAAAAATGAAGTAAATCTGGCAAATCGTGAGCCAGGCTAAAAATCATATTCATTTTGCAGCTCATTAACAAGCAATGGTCATACACATTACTGAAATGATTCTGATGTCGAAACCTTTCAAAGGATTGCATCATAAAAAGGATATCCTGATTTGATACCATTGCATGGCTGCTTGAACACAATTTTTCTTCACACTTACGAGGTATGATCAATAAGTATCTGGACTGTTGCCATAGTAACGAAGCTAAAGCACTCAGAGTAAAGCTGCTTGGCATAGATTGACCTTGAACTCTGCTGTGGATGCACACTAAGGTTTAGCATTCTAGCTCACGTCTGCTATTTACAACAGTGCTTGCAAAGAAGGTGTTTAGCCCGTGATCATCACATTGACCATCACAAAGAAACGTATTAATAACATGCACCAAGTATGGATTCAGGACATCTGTATGCCACAAGCTGACCTTCACTGGGCGATACTTCAACTTCAATTTCCACCATCCATACAGTGTAAAGACAAGGATTTCTCAGTGCCTAAAACATCGAGCAAAGAATATAAGTAGCGATCGTGATACCCACTACGAAGAAATGATCAAGCTCAGTAACAATCTATTAAGCAATAACTACCCCCAAAACATACTGTTCACTCAAATTAGGAAGAAGAGGGAGGGTGAAACCAATAAACTGCTCACAACCTGTCTACTCTATGTGAATGGCCTCTCCGAAACGATACAAAATATATGCAGCCCATATGACATCAGGACAGTATTCAAGAGTAATACAACACTTCGCAAATATCTCCTTCGAGTAAAACCACCAGTAGACGAGAATATGACCAAAAACTGCGTGTAAACTATCCCATGCAGCTGTGGTAGGTTATACAAAGGTGAAACATGCCACTTCCTTAAGATAAGGGTAGCAAACACAAGAGATATTGATAATTGGTTATATCTGATCATATATGGAAAAATGGAGACCACCTCTCCCTGTGGGATGAAGTTAAAATAATAGACAGAGAACACCACTGGAAAATACTAAAACTAAAAGAAGTAGCACATATGCTAGGACACAACAACCTCCTAAGCAGACCAAGTGCAGATATGAATAGCATATGGGAACTGGGAACTGGTATTAAAGAAGGATAGGAAAATATTAGATTTACAAGCCTTAAAATTCACTCCATAATTGCCCACAAGCATATGGTAAAATGGTTAAGAGTGCGGGCTGCCAACCCCAAGATTCCGAGTTCGATTCCAGGCAGTAACGTGAATAATGATAATAATAATAATAATGATAATAATAATAATAATAATAATAATAACAACAACAACATCGAAAAATAACTCAGGTTCAAAATTTCTCAAGGCACCTGATGAAGGCTGGAGGGTATATCAACAGAAACGTTGTGTGAACAACAAACAAGATGAGGACAAATATCCATAAAATGTAAATAATGTAAATGAGGACAAATATCCGTCAAATGTAAATAATGTACATAATTCCTCATCTCTTAAATATAGAACTTTACAACACAAAGAAAGTTGAGCAAAGAATCTGTATCAAATTTTGCCAAAAGCTTAGTGATACCTGCTCAGAGGCCTACACAAAGTTTCCAAAAACTTTTTATCATTCTCAACTTAATCAAGGAGATCTTGCACAACTGAAACCCAAGTGTCTTTTTAGTCAGCTGAAGGTAGTTTTAGCATAGCAGACATGTGTCTTATACCCAAATCTTGAATGATAATGGACTGAACTATAACTAATCTGCATATCCTCTGATAACTCATGGATGGTGATTTCGTCTCACAGCAATATGCACATCTACAATGTTTTTCTTATTCCTGCTGGTAGTGGATCTCCCAGAACATTCGTCAATATCAACAATTTTTCAGCCATCTTGTAATCGACTAAACCACTCTTACACTTGTGTCCAGCTCATACACTCCTCTCTATACACTTTCTGCAACATTGCAAAGCCTTTTGAGCAGGTATCACTATCACAACTTTCTCTGTCAAGGTCAATGAGTTGATGATCACATGCTACATACCCTCATTCCATGCACTGCTGTATACAGCAAGAGTGATTTAGGAAGTTAAAACTTAGTGCACATGCACAGCAGAGCTCAAGGGGAAGCGTGCTTTAGTCTATTGTATCATTAATACAATATCTGAGTTGAATTGAGGGAAACTGCTTAAAAGGTCATGAGATGAATCATGTCTGTGATTCAAAAGTTCACTTTCGGAACAGAGGCTCACATTGATTTATTCAGATAATTATGTTAAGAGTACATGCTTCTGTGGAATGCTCAGTTACTTCAGGCTTTAATTCTGAGTAGGTTATTCATTTGATCAAACAAATAATATACATTGTTAATATCAACAGAGGATTTATATGAATAGATAAACATATGTAAACATGCATATATATGTCTGTATATATATATATATATATATATATATATATATATATATATATATATATACAGAGCTGGCAGAAATGTTAGCACACCAGGCGAAATGCGTAGCCGTATTTCGTCTGCCGTTACGTTCTGAGTTCAAATACCACCGAGGTCGACTTTGCCTTTCATCCTTTCGGGGTCAATAAATTAAGGACCAGTTACACATTGGGGTCGATGAAATCGACTTGATCCCTTTGTCTGTCCTTGTTTATCCTCTCTGAGTTTAGCCCCTTATGGGTAGTAAAGAAATATATATATATAAGTATGTATATATATATATATATATGTGTGTGTGTGTGTGTGTATGTTGTACATAAGTGTGCATGTGTCTGTGTGAATATGTGTGTGTGTACACACACACACACACACGCACATAAATACATATATGTATGCGCATCTTTTATTTTTCATTAAATACATTTATTCATATATTGAGATATATTCACTTTGTTGTTCTGCCAAACCCAAACACACATATACATAGACACATGTATGTGTACACACACATGTGTATGTAAATGTATCTGCATATATAAATATGAGAGTAGTAATGTTTATGTGTGTGGATATGTGGTGGTAGCCATATTAGTTTTTTTGGCAAGAAGGTAGTGGCACACTGGTTGAAAACTGTATTTAAAAAATGATCAGAAATAAGACCTATTTTGCATGTGAAGACAGATGAAGTGAAATAAAATTGTATATAATCATTTCTCTGTTGAAATAAACAAATATTGTATGTTCTTGCTTGTTTGCTTTTTTCTTTTACAAAAATCCCCCCAAAACAGACATCTTGTTGTCAAAAGATGATTTATCATCACTTTTGACAAAATTGATAAAATTTTCCTGATCATAAATTTGGAAGATAACTGTAAATAACAATTATAGTGTTTTGCAAAACGTTACAGCCTAGGTAACTTTTACCTTCTTTTTTCTTTTAGCTATTTGAATGTGATTCAACATAACCCTATGAAATGCAGAACAATGATTTTAAAGTCTTTATTTGATATTTTAGAATTATTTGAGTATATATATATTTAGTTATGAAAGTCAGACTGAAGTTGGATCTGGATAACTTGAATTAAAACAAACTTAAAGTAAAATTATGTGAGAAACAATCATTTCTTGTATTGACAGTGGGGCATATAACTTTGAAAAATGCTTATTTGAGTTAATTTTCTACAGCCGCCAGTGCAAATGCATAGTTTGGCAACCTTTATTGGAAAAAGATGTACTGGCCTGCAACTCTGTTGTTATTTAGCTTCAGCATATTTCTAATTGATCAAACAGCCCCTAGATCAGAGCATTCTGCCCATTGCCACCATACTCTTTTTCTGAGACCAAGTAGCTAAAATTATATTATCCAGCAGTTATTTCGTTTTTCGTGTTGGTAAGGTGTGATTCAAGGGAAATTTGGCTGTTATTATAGAACTTTGACAGACTAAGTAGAACCTTCCTAACTGGCTCGTCTTAATATCTGAGACTGGATGTTTAGGTTTGGATACACAAGTATGTTTCATCTGATGTCTATATATTTCATCTGTTGCACATTTTGAATTTATCCAGATAAATTCAAAATGTAATATCTTTAATGAATTTACACCATATTGTTAGATGTTGCAACCATTTCTACTTCTGATAGCTTCAAAATATTTAATTTGAATGCATCTGTTTTTGAAAGCCCCCAATTTGGCTTATTTTAATATATTAAATGTATAGTTATACAGAGTATGTATATATTAGTGAATGGGATTTATAGAATCAAATTAACACATGTACAATAATAGGACTGAGAACAATAAAATTAGGCACAACTTTATTATGGATTAGTTTATAAGAAGAAAATGAGATACAAGCAAACTTGGTGGAAAGAGATTTAGGTAAGTATATGTTTGTTAGTTAGCTGCACTTAACCAGAAAAGTGCGTTGGCTTGGAAGCTCTAGAAATAGTGTGTCTAAGTGGATGTAGTTTAAGAGTCAAGGGTTATTGAATGTATCATACACATTGTGTTGCTTTAATGAGTCAGTTGAAATTTAGTATCTTTGTTTCCCATTATAAATTTGGTTTATAATTCCAGAGTCTAATTTTATCACTTAGATATATCCCGCTGCATTGTTGGTTGGATTTCTAACATGATAAGTATTTAAAATCAATTTTGCATGTTGATAAAATTGGACTTCTTTTAATGTTCCTCATTGTGAACCTACATTGTTTATGCTATTTATGCATCATCAACATAAAGCTTCAACTCATTGCTTATGATTATTTAATATATAAGTTTCATTACTAAACAGATAGCAAAATTATTCCAATTAATGAAAATTTGAATTGGCTGAATATACTCTAGAGAGAATATTTGATGTTTAGATAATTCACAACTTAAAAAAAAAATCTAGTATTTATCAATTTGTTTCAAATGTCAAGTGATCTAAGATATTTGTATAATTAATTCATAAGGGATATGAATATAGATATATAGACTAATATTTCACTTTATTGTCAATTAACATGGTAAAAAGTTTTAAAGATTTTGGTTATGATAATTGAAACACAATAACTCTCTAGTACTATTAATGTTTGATGTTTTCTTATTTGTAACATAACACCTTAACACAATCATTGATATATTTCACTATGACTGCTTAATCATATGTAGCATTAATGTTGTAGTCATTTAAATTAGAGTGAATCAGTTTTGCTTACTATAATTTATATAAGGTTCGTAGAATATTATTTATATATTTAATAAACAAATAAATAGTCTGGAGTCCAAACCTACATTTAGGTCAAAGATTTTAGTATCGAGTTTGATTGGCAATGGAGAGATGAACATTTGAACGAAGGGAAAAAAGGATGAAGGAAATATTTCGAGTTCTTTTTAATATAAACATCTTAAAAGTGGAATTCATCATCAACATCGTTTTCCCATGTTCACCACATAGGGCAGATGGTTTCATAGGATCTGACATGCTGTAAGGCCACATCGGGCTCTAATGTCAACATTGACACGGTTTCTATAGCTGGATGCCTTTTCTAGTGTCAACGACACGACAGTGTTTACTGGGCGCTTTATTCTTATTCCACTGGCAAGATTGCCAAATAATTTGCTCGAAAAGAAAGGAACAGGAGAGAAAATAAAGGAGGAAAGAAAAGTAAAAGGGAAAGGCAATTTGATTATATGGGGATTAGTATTTGAGAGGTAGAGAAGGGCGACAGTTTTATGGCAGGCGTTGTGATGATAGATATAAAATCTTTGTTAAGAACAAATCTTTTGACTAAGCACATGATATATAAATTATTCTTTGAACATCGACATATTACTGATACTCATCAACCTTGGGAATATGGAAAAATAGGATTTCGATTCAAAATTGTGAACTAATGAATGACTTATCATCAATCAATTGAGATGGCTTTCTTCTGTTTGAACATCTCACCACGTAAAGTGTCAATAAAATAATGGCAGTTTCCTCTAGTTTCAAAATTTGCTTAACATCTAACTTGGATATTTCCATTTTCAACAATTTTCATATTGATTTTAATGCATACATTTTTACTGCCAGTCTTCCTATTTAATTCAAATTTAGTTTGCCTTAGAGAAAATGACCCGAGCAGTTGTTGCATCAGCCTTTTCAAAGTAATTCTTAAACTCTATGCAAATATTCTCTCACTGATTGTAAAGAGGGCAGCTTCACTGTTAACAGCAAAACTTGCATTGATCATCTTTTCATTCTGATTTGAAAAACTGAAAAAGTTACAAATGTTTAGGAATTATAAATACGTTTAGTAACCATATAGGAAAATGGAAACTCAGAATAGCAGCTAATGCTTTATATCGATATTCATATTAATGTTAATACTTCTTAGCGTATGAAAGAAAAGAAAAATATCTTGTAATAAAGGATTAAAAAAAGGAAAGAATAAACGATTTAAATGCTGCGTATTACACACATGTGTTGTAGATGCATTTACATTTCAGAAGAGATTAAGTGCTTACACACACACACACACACACACACACGCGGATACAAAATTTACTGTAAAAACCAAAATATAGAGTGATAGCATATATAAACATATGTGTAAAAGTATATGGTATCAAATCAAATTTAAGAATATTGAATTTATACCACAGAACAGGAAACTACACCTCACAAACGGAAATAATATTTATACATAAGATTATGAAAAAAATATCTATATAAAATAAGTGAAGAAAAGCCGGTAAGTTGATTGAAAAAGGAAAGAAACCGATCTATGATGTGATCTCATGTATGGTGTATAAAGCTTGAACTTATATTAAAAGCACTGCAAGTTATAACGTCTGAATGTAAAATAATTATAGGTTACAATAATTGTAAGAAGCACATACAAAAATAAAACACCCTTTCATCTATGACCTATGTAAGGGATATTGAAATATTCAGGTTATTTAAAACTGATTTGACACACATATACATCCCGTTGACTTCCTCATTCAGAATACATAGCGCCAGTAATAAATTACTAAATAAGTTTGTTGTAACAAATAAACACGAAGAAAAAAAATGATGTTAAGGCAGAAAGCTTGAGAAGAAAAAAAAAACTGTTGAAAGAAACAAATAAAATTATATTTTTTCATATATGTTTAAATGAATTTACACAGAATACCAACAAGTCTTTCAGGCAGAATTCATAACTTATTAATTTTGAACTATCTGCGAAATAGTTTAATTTTCCGTATTTTGTATATAAAAAACCTGTACCTTTATTACATTTAGCAGGAATTGAACTTCTTTGTTTATGTACAGGTGTGTATGTGTGTGTGTCCATCTGTGTATATATTAGCATGTCGTATGTTTATATGTGTGTATATAAATATATATATATGTATATATGTATGTGTTTGTGTTTGTATATTACATGTTACCGGGTGCATCAGTATTTTTGAGGTTATTTACATGAAAATAGAAAATGATGCATAACTCATCAAAGAAACGGTGTATTTGAAAACAAATTATCTTGTGAATCCTTTTATCACGTCTATTGTTTATCATCCCATGAATAATGCGATTTTTCATACTTCTTTTATTTTTCAAAATTAAGATAAACAAAGTACTGTTATAATCTAAAATATACTCTCCTTCTTTTTCTACAATGCTCTTCCATCTATCTAGTAGAATTCCGAGGATTCTCTTCCAAAGATCACTTGTTCGTGACGAAAAATATTCCTCCAGTACTGTTCTGACCTCGTCTACAGATTTCATATTTTCTCCGTCCAAATGATTTCGAAGACTGCGGGATAAATGATAATCAGATGGGGCAATGTCCGGTGAATATAGTGCGTGGGGCATCGTTTCCCATTCAAGCTGCTCCAGCCTTCGGAATGTCATCCTCACTGTATGTGGCCGAGCATTATCGTAAAAGAAGAATACCTTTCGTCTTGAAACCAAAGGTGGTCGTTCTTCTAGCGCTGTTGTCGATGAATGGTTGAATGACCAAATCTAAGCTTCTCTGCTAGTTCCTCAACAGTTACGATGGAATTTTGTTTCACCAGGGTTTGCAGGACGTTCTCGTCGTCCCTTACAGATCTTCCAGGACGAGGTTTGTTTTCTACGCTGTAGTGTCCGGCTCGGAATTTCTGGAACCACCTTTGACATTGGCTTACACTTATTAGCCGATCCCTATGTACTGCATTAATATTCCTAGCACTTACCGTTGCGTTGTTGCCTTTATTGAACTAATAAAGCAAAATAAGCCGAATATGCTCCTTTGTCACTTCCATTACAGCTTTGGAAAAATAACTTAAAATCGAACTGCACTTTTCAAAACTTGCTGTAAGAATAAGGAAAATGTAAAATTACTCCCTACTTTTAAAGCAAGTTGATGCAGGTAGTTTTATCCCGTCTACCTCCGATTTTTAGTTCATGCAATTGAAAAAAACCCGCATTATTGACAGGATGACCCAATATTTTATGATTCTACCGTTAGCGTCAGTTACGTGGTCGGAAGAGTTGACATGCTCGAAGCAGATGAGCTTTATCAATTTTGGATAGTGCTGGTTGTGGCGAACTTGATAGAGTGTATGGTATTTTGGAGTGTTTATTGACTGCTCTCTCCACTACGCCCCGTGCGTAATAGTCTAGTAGAATGAGGTCTGGTAAACTAGCAGGCTATGTGTCTGGGAGGATATGACCATTGAGATTGGAACGCATTGGTGCTTGTGTTGTAGCTTTATATGACGAGACAAAGTCTTGTTGGAAGACGTACGGTCATCTGCTGCATATTCAGTCTATCCAGATCCTCACCACTCTCTGTAACACCTGCGTGTATATAGCGGCATTGACTCTTAAGACCTGTAAAGAAAAGTGAGGCATGACATCTACCTCGTTGCTGATGCCTCCCAGAACCATCACAGTTGCTACGAACTTGGAATGCATGACCGTTGAAAACTCGTTTGTGTCTATAAAAAGTTGTCGTTCCTTCGGTTTATCTTTGTGTCCTAACCGAAGTTTTTCACATCGGAGAAAAGTAAAGCATTCAAAATCTCTGGGTGTTTTAACTTGTTTAGTTAGCACTAAGTGCAGGATCGATCTATTTGATGAAACACTTGATAGTTGCGGTCTAGCACGGCCGAAGTCCAGTGACTGAAACAAGTATATGATAAAAGATAATTGTGTTATATGAACAACTATTTAAGTGGAAAAGTATGATATTTTACCTTACAAACAGCAGAATTGACGGCTTTACTAACTGAAGTTTTCCTCACTTCAACAATAAGTAGTTTCAAGTAGTACAAGGTATTACATTAAAAACATCCAAATAGATTTACAACAGAAATAACTGTTTTACTGATTGTAAATCTGTCGCTATTTTTATCAGCTTGTCTTTTCTTCTTGCAGTCTTCCCAACATTATCTTCTTACTTTTTCCTCACTATTTGAGAGTAACACACTCATAGTGATATTTTTCAATGGCGTGTGAGACAAATTACACTTTGAACAGAAAAATGCAACACTTATTTTTCTCAGTGTTGCTCATCTATATTCAATTTTAAAAATTGATTGCTTTCATTATTATATTTTCGTCCCTTCAAATATATTAATTGAAAACATCGGCGTGTATTTATAAGGAAAATTGGTAAATTATGACATCGCAATAAAAGTCGACGAAATTTTCGAAAGAAATATAAATCAAAGGAAAAAGAAATATCAGACCTCCACTTGAATTTATATCGAAAATTCATAATTGTAATGACGTCATATTAGAACATTTTCCAAATGCTACAAATTATCTTGTTTTATGAAATTACTTTAAAAAATGCTTGCGGCGGACTGAAAAAGACGGTCGCACAGAGTGACGCTAATGATTTTCGGGATTTGCGTCTATTCATTTCAGAAACAGCTTGACGTATTGGTGAGAAGTTAGCGGCGTTGGAGAGCATAAATATTAAAGCTGTGGATGACAAAAATTTAGCTGATATAGAGGATTGGAAGTCATTGAATATTGAAAATGCTGCATCGGGACTTCCGCTGAATGCTCTGAGAATACTGTAAATGCTACAAGGCATGGCATGCATTTCATGAAAACCAAATTTCCCTAAACATGGTGTCTTTGGGTGCGTCTCGAGTGAGGGTGACGTCACGCTACCCCACATCTTTGAACAAAGTGTAAATTGCTCCTCCTCAGGTGTTTGTTTCCAAAATTTCTTCGTTAGATCCACTCGCCACTTCAGTCAGTTCGATAATGCCCACCCAGAGTGATATATCATTCCCAACAGTTTGCAAACACAAATGTAGCCATATATATTGTGATAGCCAAGATACAATTACAAAATACATAAAAAAAACAAAGAAAAGAAAAGGATCAGCTTAAAGAGCTCTGATATTAAATTCACTGCATTTTATGCCATATATATATATATATATATATATATATATATATATATATATATATATAAGGATATTACATATTTTGTTTTCTTTAGGAAAATATGAAATTGATTTAATTTCCGTTTAGTCAATCAATGGGTGCCGAACTCTTTTTTACTCTTCAACTCGGTTTCGCTATTACCATTTCTCAGCTGGAATTAACTTTGACTATCACTCACATTAATTGTACCTACCTCGAAGAATCTCTAAAACTCATGGACATAGTAATTTTCACTCTGATTAATTTTAACACACACAACTTTTTGTAACCTAAGGCAGCGCGCTTGTAGAATTGTTATTGCGCTGAGGAAATTGCTTTATTGGCATTTCTTTGGGCTCTTTACGTCCTGAGTTGACATTCCACCAAGATCGACTTCATCTTTTACCCTTTTGGATTTGAGAAAATAAGTACTATTAGTGCAATGTGACGGATATAATCGGTTAGTACTCCTCTCCCCTAAAATTTTAAATAGAATTAATTATCGTTAAATGAGCTAATATATTCTGCATGAGAAATTTCATAGGACAGGTATATTCACAAATCAGGAGTAAGTCCTAATTTGTATTCTAGCATCCAGATTTTGAATTTATGGATGAAGTGTAACTATCGGAGAATATTCCATTTCCCTATTATATCTAGAGGTTTTGGTTATAACAACGTTTTGTGAGGCTGTTAGGCTCAGTTATCTGCATACTCATTTAGGATCGAAATTTATTTTGTGATCTCTTTGTTGTGCATCTTTTCTGCAATTCAACTGCTATTCCCATTTCAAACCATTGCATTATATTTCCTAAATAAGGCGGCGATCTGGCAGAAGCGTTTACACGCCGGACAAAACATTTAGTGACTTTTCGTTCTGAGTCTAAATTTTGCTGAGGTCGACTTTAGCTTTTTATCCTTCCGGGTTTGATAAGATAAGTATCATCTGAGCGCTAAGGTTGATGTAATCGACCAGCCTTCTCTCCCGAAATTTTAGACCATTGTCTATTGTAGAAATGATTTTATATTCTAAATTTTACGATTGAAATACGCGGTCGGAACTGTTCGCGAAATTTCGACATCTGTGTTATGTGGAATTATTACACATTGTTTCGCCTGACTGTTACCATCAAGATTATTGTATTTTTGAATACTCTATTTGCTTTCAAATTTTTCCTTATCCTTTCCATAAATTTTTAAAGAGTTATGATTTAACAAATTTGTAATTGTATTTTTGTCTATCAATAATTTTAAAACAGTAAAAATTGTAATAAATTTTACGAAATAAATATTCCCATCAGGAATGAATATAATTAGTTTTTAATCAATTGATCATTTTTGATTAATAAAAACATGAAAATACATAAATATTTATTTCAAATATTTGATATTCAATAATTCCGAAAAGAGTTACTAGACTTATAAATAAATGCTTATAGATAAACGTTTCATGTGTATAATTTTTGATTGATGAATTAAAATATTTTCTTGTAATATACCCTAATAAATAAATTAATTTTCCTCTCATTTCAAATTACATATAATTATACTGAATTATTATTGATTATTAAAATAATATTTTTTAAATATAAATATAATGAGTTGAATAATTAAACATTTGCATCATAGTTTAAAATATTATGAACGTTACGATAATGTGTATATTAATTAATACAATCCCGATACCTAAAATTTTCATTTCAAGACAGGTTAGATTGTACAACAAATGTATTTTATAACGATAACAGTCACATCCTTTAGGAACAAATATAAATGTTATCCAGATATGGGATCCCATTAAAACAGACACTTGAATGGAAAATGGTGGTAGGATGGGGTCTAACGTAAAAACAAGGTGTGATATCGGTCTCATCATAGTTGTTCGGATTAGTTAAAATAACACACATTGGTGTGACTGCGAAGTTCTCTTCAGAACTGCTTATTCTGGATTCAGTTCCGTGACCTGGAGCCACGTGCATTTGTATTTTTAAGCGTAGCCTCTAGTTGGTGATCAATGCCCTTTGATTGAAGTTTGGGAAAAGAGAATTCCCGTATCCGTACCTGTGATTTCACTTGGAGTAAAAGAAGTTTCTAAACCCATCGTAAACATTAATTAACGTTTGTAATATTTTCTCAGATGCATCCTCAAGATGTCATGTATTGATGATTTTCGATATTTTTCTCCCTATAAATACATTTATGTGCTATAAAAAAAGAAAATCTGAAAAATTATGATTCTTTTGCAACCCCACTCTGCGACTCTGATTGTTTCTGTTTATAATTTAAAATATTAGAGAATCTGAGACGATCATTGTTGACATTTATCTACTGTTATTTTTTTAAATGAGTTACGTAAACGATAATTCATTTTTAATACCATACTTTTCACTTATAAAATGTTATTTTTTTCTTACACACACACACGGCTTCGCTTGATTGAGGTGGGGGTAAAAATTTAGATTACAATTTTTTTTGTTGCTTATATACCACCAATGAACCACGCGTAAGTTACTTCGGCATCATCATTCCATAAAATATTTTTAATGGGAGAAAAATATTGAAAATATCAATACATGTGAGAGTGAAAACGAAGGGTGGTTTGGGTTGTGCTAGAAACAACAGCCAAATATCCCTTGAATTGTTCACCTTTTCCTCTGAAAATATCTGCAACTTTGTTTTTCCCTGAAAGGAATTCCTCCCATGGTTTTTAAGTTTAAAAAAGTAGTCAATATCGGTCCGGATATTCATTATTTTAAGTCTTATAGCGTTCCAAACAGCCACAACAATAAAATCACTTCTTAATTTTTTAAACAAAATTCATACTGGTATATTAAAAAAAACAGCTAAACCTCACTTGAATTGTTCACTTCGGAAAATATTTACATTTATTTATTTATTATTTTTTTCCCGTAAAGGGTCCCTCATGGTTTTTAAGTTTTAAAAAATGGCCAAAATCGATCTGGATAGTTATTATTGTAACGCTTATAAGCCTCCCAAACAGTCATAACGACAAAATCACTTAATTCTTTTACAAAAATTGTTCTGGTATATTAAAAAAAAATTCCATGTTAAGCTACTTCACATTTGTCCACAAGGTTTGAGAATTAATGCACCTGGATACATTGAGATGCTGAAGAGACTTATAAAGCTTAGCATCGATGAAGTATTCAGTTGAAGGCCATACATATTTCAGCAAGCCTTAGTACCCCCTTACAAAGCCTACATATTTTAAGAATGTATGTTTGATAATCTTTACGATTATGTAACGCCAAGCTTGTGGTCTTCGAACTCGCCACATTTTAATCTCAATGACTGCACCATTTGAAGCGAAGTTAAAAGGGAGGCTGATCGACATCCTCACAACGACAGTTTCACTGAAGTTCTCCACTGCCCAGTTGATGACTAAAATAAATAAGGACCATTTATTACAGGTATGTCGACGATTCTAGTTCCGCACTGACGCTCAGGATTGATTAATAGAATAATCTTATGAGAAAGCTTATTGCGAACATGTGCACACATTTCTATCTATTGAAATGCATTTGTTTTTTGTTCGATTAGATTTTATATATTGTTAAATTGCCAAATATGTCCCCAATACCTCTTGCACCTTGTATATATTATATATGTATGTGTGTGGGAATGAGTATATATTTTGATGCTGTATATCGCCAAAAGATGTAAACATGGAAGAGAAAAGTAATACATTAGTGTGAATAAAATATATCATGCATTTCTTTCTTCTGCTTGAATTGAGAAGACCCACACTTATCGTCTTCTGCGTCTTAAGTACAACGAAACATTGATCGGTCATCTAGAAAACTGCACTCATCGACCTGACTGCCCACAAATTGTAATATAAAATTAAATGTAAGAAAACGTCTCTGCCAAAGTATAACCTGTTATCATAAGTAAGGAAAGTTACGTTATATGATGGAGAATTCAATCTGCTATAGCTTAAACCCTCGCCTCTCAAAATAAAATAAAATAAAAAATTAAAAAACGTTTTTTCTCGGCTGGAATATGTTTGATCATGTCTGCATGATTAAGCATAGCCTGGAGCCAGATAACAATAACGGAGACAACAGCAAAACATCATAAACAACTACATTAAAAGAAATATCTTAAATATTTTCGTGAATTGCTGCTTATTAAAAAAAATATTTTTATTGTATAGCGATACCATGACGGGAAGTTAACTTCGATACGTTCAAAATCTATATGCAGAGATATAACTTGTAGTCAAAGAAATAATTCTTTCGAAAATTGGTTGAAGACCAGCGATTCAGACGCAAAACCTTGTTGCCCCATAACGTCTCTGGTTAAGACTTGGATGCAACTCATAAATTAAAGCAAAACCAAAACATATCATAATAATAATACAAGCTATAATACATGCATTAACGAAGAATACAATTAGCAATGCAAACATTACAATAATTAATTAATTACATAATGAAATAAACTGTTAATAAAATGTTTGATTGTTTCCGATGTAAATACAGTCATAATAAATTTGAGGGGATGGGTTACTCGATACAGTCGACTAGAGGACGTCACTATACTTTACTTACTCTTGAAATGACAATGTTGATCTTGTAGTAATTTGAGATCAGAAAGTTAGGGGCCAGAATAAAAAACTGCTATGTCGCTCAAACGTTTCTGCCAATTTGTCTCCCTTTTCAATGAAAACAGTTAAGTGATAATATTAGTAATTAGGGCGGCGAGCTGGCAGAAACGTTAGCACGCCAGGTGAAATGCCTAGCGTTATTTCGTCTGCCGTTACGTTCTGAGTTCAAATTCCGCCGAGGTCAAGTTTGCCTTTCATCCTTTCGGAGTCGATTAAATAAGTACCAGTTACACACTGGAGTTGATGTAATCGACTTAATCCCTTTGTCTGTCCTTGTTTGTCTTCTCTATGTTTAGCCCCCAGTGGGCATTAAAGAAATAAATAATACAAATAATTCGCTAATTTTAATCAAGCATATCACATAACATAGGTTTTCATTGAATTAGTTGAAATAGCGCGCGCACGAACACAAACATACGCATAGGTCTGCGTTTAAAAAGCTTCTCTCGCGCACACGTCATTTTGGCTTCAATCTCACGGCGTGTCTTTTATTTTTATCTTGGTCCAATCAATGCTGCCTGAATGAATTTGGTAGATGGAAGACCATCTTGTGTGTGTGCGTGCATGTGTGTGTGTGTGTGTGTGTGTGTGTGTGTGTGTGTATGTATGTATGTATGTATGTGAGTGTTCGCTCCCCGCTAGCCCCCACTTTGTAAGCCCAGTACTTATTCTATCAGTCAGTTTTGCCGAACCGCTAAGTGACGGGGACATAAACACACCAGCATCGGTTGTCAAGCAATGCTAGGGGGACAAACACAGACACACAACACACACACACATATATATATACATATACATATATACATATATACGACGGGATTCTTTCAGTTTCCGTTTACCAAATCCACTCACAAGGCTTTGGTCGGCCCGAGGCTATAGTAGAAGACACTTGCCCAAGGTGCCACGCAGTGGGACTGAACCCAGAACCATGTGGTTGGTAAACAAGCTACTTACCACACGTTGTTTTCTGTTCTTAATTATCTAAATTCTTCCTTCGAAAAACGTGCTGGTTTCTAACAAAGATACAAAGCTTCATCGTTGGATTGTAGATAGCCAAAGAATGTCACATTTTAAACCTGAAACGTATCTTGCATAGTTTTATTATTCTGCTTACAGACTGTATTTATAATGTGCGGCTCAGTTGATTTCTTTTCCTAAAAATCCAAGCAGCTGATTTGTGTGTATATGCATGTATAAAATATAAACCTAAATGAAGTTGCTCTGTTTATGAAGGTGTTAATACAAACTGCGCGACCGAGCGAATTCGATTCTTAGTGGTTCAGGTATGCTTTTAAATGCTATGACATAATCTATACACATCAATACACTCGTATACAGAATAAAATATACTTTTAAGGTGCACACAAATTTACATACACCCTAACATCCATACACAAGCAAGCAAATTCGTGTATATGTATGTGTGTGAATGTATGTACGTAGATATGTATGCATGTATGAATACACGTATATATACATACACACATATCAAACCATTTTTATCAAAGACTGCTTTGTGAAGAATATATCGGAGAAACTTCGAAGTAAATTTGCCATCATTGATAAAATTATTTTGACGCCACACCAAGGCTGGGTACTTTAATCAGTCCTGTTTTAGGAGCCAGGGGTGATTCATCGAAGTAAATAGACACCACTGATAACAACTACTTATACATTTATACATACGTGCATATACATATTCATACATCTATACACATACATATTCATACACACTTAGAGAAATACATGCGTACTCACATTTTTAGAAACTGCTTTTACCATTCAGTATGGAAACTTCGAAGGGAAAATAAGACATTGATAACATTTACGCACACACACAGACACACTCACACACACACAAACACACACACACATATATAAACACGCACACCCGCACAAACACACATATATACATGAAAGGAATTCTTTTCCTTTTTCAATATAATCGAAAAATACATATGTATGTTCATACACGTGTGTATGGGTTTTTAGAACGAAATGAAAAATCTTAAGAATTTCTTTAAAATTTTCTATATATCTTCAGCCGGTTCCATTGCGTGATTAACAATATGTAAAGCATGTGTAAATTGAGACAGTTACTTAGTATTTTATTTTTCTTTCCCTAACATCAGTTGTTTTGGTGGAATAGCCTTAGAAAGCAACTTCCATTTAATTGCTGTTTGTATTTCTTAATAAACGCACATATTTTTCATGTTTTTATTTGACCGGTACTATTATAAGTAGAGAAATACAGTGGAGACCTTGATATTCCGGAATTTAATTGACGCACTTGACTCCAAATGTTGTTTCACTGGTATTGTCAGGTACTGGGGTCTTATATTCGGATATGATGAAGATTACCTAGTCCAAAGAGGATTAATTTCCTCAAAATCAATTCTGTTTGCCATATGTAATAAGCAATTATATTCCAGTAGATTATTTATTTGTCCCTGATTTTGTTGACAAAGAATCGCATTAAATGTTAATCTCCCTTGTTTCCCTTCTCACTGGTATAAAATTATTTTTTTGTTTTTTTTTAAGCTATTCTAAGTTTAGTATCTGAAACATTTTTGGATTTATTCCATGTGAAAAATCATTATTTGCCATATTGTGTGCAGTGGTATCCGAATTATGCTTTGCACATTTATTCTTAATACGTTCCTAAAAATGCAAACACAAATATGCTAGACAATGTAGTGTACGTTACAAGAAGACAGTTCCCTTTCACAACAATAATGTGTTTATAACGCAATCGACTCATTGGCGCAAGAGATTCTGAGACGCCGGTGTTTTGACATATTGTGTCTCGTCAGTTGGAAATACTTGGACATTTGAATCTAAAAAGCCACTGGATTTGCTTATAAGCTGAGCGAACAAACTGTTCCTTGATTAGTGCTTATACCTACCAACCGATAAAAAAAACTTATTTGCGCTGTAAACAGTGAGATCTGGAATAAATATTTGCCTATTTTTCTTAATACATTTCAGCACACCCGAACGCAAATATGCTGGTCGCTGTTGAGAAGTTACAGGTTAACAATTTCCCCGTTTTACGACGACAATATGCTCATAAAGAAATCGGCTCATTGACACAAGGGAATGCGTATATGTGTGTGAACGTATGTGGGCTAGTGTGCGCGCGTGCCTAGATTTATTTATGATTTGTGTTCTTATTTATAGTATTAGGTTGTTCCGAAAATAATAGCCTCTCTAAGTGTTGTGCTTTGGAACGCAATTTTATCATAGTATTTTAATTATATTTTAGGTGAATTTCGACATACTTAATAATTGATGTATGCACTTTAATAATGTTCTATTTATTTCAGATAGAAAACATTCTTGAAACATAGGCGCCCTTAATTATGGACATGATAAAAACGACTTTCGCTTACTTTTCTTTTATGAGTTCAAGCTTGGGCACAATACCTCCCAAACTGCTGCCAATATCAGTAGAGCATTGGGAGAGGGGTCCACAAGTGACCGCACAATATGAAGGTGGTTTCAGAATTTCCGAAGTGGTGATGAGAGCCTTGAAGTAGCTAGAGGACAGTCATGCAGTCTTGACAATGAGCAATTGAAAGCAATTGTTGAATAAAAATCCACATCAAATTGTCAGAGAAATGTCTCAGGCCCTGGATGTCAGTATTGCAACGGTCTCACGCAATCTGCAGAAAATTGGTAAGGTGAAAAAGCTCGATAATTCAATACAGCATGAGCTCAATGAAAATTAAAAAGTTCGGCGTTTTGAAGTATGTTCTATGCTCTTTCTGCGAAACATCAATTATCCTTTTCTTGACTGAATATTCACTTGTAATGAAAAGTGGATCCGTTATGATAACCGTAAACGATCGGGTCAATGGCTTGATTGTAATGAGCCCCCGAACATTTCCCAAAGCCAAATTTGCATCAGCAAAAGATTATGGTGGCTGTCTGGTGGTCTGCAACTAGTGTTGTTCATTACAGCCAATCAGAGTATTACAGCAGAAGTTTACTGCAATCAACTCGCTGAAATGCATGCTCACTTGCCAAAAATGTGACCTGCATTAGCGAATCGGAGTGGCCCAATTCTGCTCGACGATAATGCAAAGCCACATGTTTCAAGAATCATGCTGCAAAAAATCACAAACGTGGGATACGAGACTTTACCACACCCTCCATATTCTCCTGATCTTTCACCCACCGACTACAACCTTTTAAAGCATTTAAACACGTTTTAAGTGATGAAACATTCAGGTCCAAACTGGAGGTGAAATCAGCTTTCACGGATTTCTTAGCATCAAAGCCAATAAGTTTTGATGAACGTAGTATAATTATTTTCTTTGATCGATGGCAGAGATGCATAGATGTTCGCGGCTCATACATTGACTAATCACAACATTTCAATTGTTAATTTTTCCAGAACAAAATTATGTTTTTGAAATCGGCCATTATTTTCGGAACAACCTAATAGTAATTCTACATAACCTTCGGGGAATATTCATTCATCAATAGTAATGAAATATTGAAGCCACGATGTTTACTGTTCGTGTTTTCCACTGTGTTTATAACTCAAATATATTTAACCACATCCTTTTTTATTTGGTTTACGAAAATAACTAAGTTAATTCTTTGCGAAAATAACTAAGTTCCAGAAATTGAGCAGTAAAATGTATTTTATTTGAATATATAAATGCATCATACACATACTTTGATTGAATCCATTTGTTGAGTATGTACTGTAAGAAGTTGTTTCTAAGACTACTTTTTCGAGCACCATGGAACGTTCGTATTTTTGGCAATGCATTCCTGTTACATTTTGAAAAATATATTACATGCACTGCATAAAGATAAACAATTATTGTGACTCTCTGGCGATAATTTTATGTAGAAATGGGGAAAATGTCAACCTCTGATATTTTAATCCAATGTTCACATCACTCGCTTTATACATTTATGCTTTCGGCACATACAATTTAGATAAATTCGAAATTTTTATCAAATATCCGCCTGAAAATGTACGTCTTGATTAAATATGAACTTAAACGCAATATAGTGAACGTGAAGATTATCGTAATATACACACGCACGTGCACACGCACACATACACGCACACACACACACACATACAAACATGCACAGACACATACACATGCGTGTGCATTCACGAAAAAGCGCATACATATACATAAATACACATACGCAAATATCTATTTATTTGTGAATGTGTGTGTTTCGGCGTGTGTGTATGCAATGATATTCTGCACTCTTTCCGTTTGTCATATTCTCTCACAGAGCTTTATTCGACCCGAACCTTTAATAGAAAATACTTGCCTAAGGTGCTGCTCATTCAAATTGAATTTGAATGTACTTGGCAGCGAAGCGTAGTTCTTTATTACACAACCACTCATACTGTACATATATGTATATACTGTATATATAGGCGCTCATACAGACACTGAAATACGCACACTCGCATATATATATGTGTGTGCTTGTGTGTGTGTGTGTGTGTGTGTGCGCGTCTGTGTGTATGTATAAATGTATGTATATATATATATATATATATATATATATATATGATTCATCAAGCCGTTGTCCCTGCATGGATGCAAACAAATTATTGAAACAAGGAAAAAGTAAAAGATATATACATACATATCTTTTTCATTTTCCTTGTTTCAGTAATTGTTTGCGGCCATGCAGGGGCAACACCTAGAAGAATTTCAGTCGTATGAATTGGCCCCAATGCTTATCTTTTAAACCTTGCTATCAGACCCTTTTCACTGAACCGCTGGATTATGCTCACGTAAACAAACCAGAACTGGTTGAAAAGCGGTGGTGGTCGACAAACACACACTAAATCACACACACATACACATACATGCGCACACACACGCACAAAGACACACACACATATGCAGTTGACTAAATTCAGTTTCCGCCAACCAAATCCACTTACAAACTTTGGCCCACCCTAAGCTATATTCGGTGACACTCGCCAGAGGTGCCACGCTGTAAGACTGAACCAGGAACACTGTGGTTGGTAAGCAAACCTTTTACTACACCGCCACGCCTGCAGTCATATGCATCTATATACACATTCATATATACCTACACCCCCCCACACACATACACACACACACTCTCTCTCTCACAAAACAATGATAAAAAGAAATCCAGACAATTTTTGAGAAGTGACATTTTGCCCCCTTCTAAAAGACAACAATAATTTACTATTGAAAGACTGACCAGCTGGATTTGTCATTTCTAAAACCAAGAATCATTTACTATTGAAAGACTGACGAGTTACAAAAATGTAAACACATTTTTTTCTTCTTTCTCTCTTCCTTCTTTTATTCCCTTTTCCATTTGACACATCCTTTCAGATACACATACACACACACGCTGTCTCAGTTTCTTCCCATTCCTCACCCTCTTGTACTATCTTATATCTTTCTTCACCCCTACACGCTCAATAATACAATAAAAAGAGACAAAATTCCTGCAAAAGTTCAATTTGACAACTCCACTAGAGTGGACGAAAGTGTTAATATATGATATATGATATATAAAAACATGTAACATACTAATAAATATCTGTAAATATAAAACCATTCATATTACTGAGTACCTCATTTCTTCTAATATATATATATACGATGATGAGGGATTCTCTTGTGAACGACGCACGAGGGTTCAATAAAATGAAGCGTTAATCATATTCTCTGGACACGAATATGTCTTCTGAGGCTTTCTGGTGCCTTGCAAACCTTTTGCTAAACAGAACAAGTTGATGACTCAGTTTGTCTGATTGCTTGTGGAACATTAACTAATATGCTTTCTTGAACGGGCGGCATGTTAATCTTCCTTCGTGCCACAAAACAAAATGACAAGTAAGGTTTCCATTTAGAGGAGCAGTGCTTTGCCAGCATGCCTTCATGCTTACATGAAGTTGCTCCCATGCTTGCATGAAGTCGACTTTGCTCAAAGCGTTGATCTTAGGAGAAGTAGAATTTGCGTTAGGTCCTATGTTCTGATCTTTTGTTTTCTTAGGAAGAAAAGGTAATATTTCATCGCTTCAGATTGTCTTTTAGTTTGCCTTTGAAGCCCAGAGTGGCCTTCCAATGAACTTTCTGTTAGGAATTGACCAAAGAGAAGTTGCTTCAAAATTCTGATATCACTCATACGTGAGAGATGACAGGTATTTTGATGACGAACGCTTCATTTTGTTAGTACCTCACTGTTATGAAAATGGTCACTCAGTTTTGTGTTGGAGATAGTATGCAAGTATTGCACATGAAAAGTGTCAAGCTGGTTGATGTGCGTTCGGTACAGAGTTCAAGTTTCAGCATCATGAAGCAATGTAATCAAGATCACCGGCATACATACATCAAATTTTATCATTAATGATACGTTGTGGTCGTTCCAAAGCCTGTGATAAAGCTTACCGAAAGCGGAGCTGGTGTTTCTGATTCTGGATTCTATTTCTTTATCCATCTTAGCATCATAGGGCACAATGGGACCAAGATAAGCGAAGAGGAAGCAGTTTTTAATGCTTTCTCATCAACATATACTATAGGGTCAACAGCGGGAAGATGGTTACGAATGTGCTGATAGACAAGCTCAGTTTGTTTGATGCTGATGGTCAGACAAAAAGCCTTCCATGCACGCGATATGTAGTTTAGAATAAATTGCTTGTCTTCGAGACTGTGTGTTACAATTTCACATACACAAACACACACTCATGCATACGCACACACACCACACACACACACACACTTTTACGCACATAAAAGGATGTTATAATTGCTTTCTATTGGCGCGTTATAACATTACTACTGCTCAATAGTCGTATATACATAGTTGAAATCCCTTGAGTGCGTATATATGTGGTTTGTCAATATTAACGGCAGGGAGTTTATGGGATAGTTTAGAATGCTTGAACCATGGTAGTCAATTCCGTCACAGGTGTCAGGTCTACAATAAATAAAACTACAATGTGGAAGAATGGTGCATTGATGTTTTGACAGGTGAGAATGTGACAAAAGAGACAGAGTTGATTAACTCAGCTCACCGTAATAACCTCATATTCTCTCGAATTGTCCAAATACCGAGGTGGACTCTTAAGTGACTTCATAATGCGATGTGTGTGTGTATCTGTGTATATTTGTTTGTGTGTGTGTGTGTGTGTACTGGGTGTGTTATGATTTCCTTAATTTTCTTGCTTTGTTTTTGGGAATGAAATATATTTGTATGTATGTGTGTGTGTGTATGTCCGTGTGTGAGTGTACTTATAGATATATATGCTATTTCTAAAAAGCTCGGTGTGTGGTAAAGTAAATTATTTTACTTTACCCTATCTTTATAAAGTAATATTTCAAATATATATATATATATATATATTATATATATATATATATATATATATATATATATACATTTATATGTATATATGTGTATACGTGATTCTAGGTGAACAGCCCCACGAGTAATTGCCCGATGGACACTGGCGTGCGGAAAATGCCTGATATATATCTGCCCGATAGGAGCAACTGCCCGGTAGATATCTTCGCGACACTTTCACTTTATCTTTATCTGTTCATTTATTTCACTTTATCTATCATTTTTCACCCTAAATCTTATTTTGTATGTACTACCAGGTGGTATCTCTCTCCTAATTTTTCACCTATATATATATGTGTGCTTTTGTGTGAGAGTGTGTATCCGTCTGCCTGTCTGTCTATCTATCTATTTATCTCTCTCTCTCTCTCTCTCTCTCCATATACATATATATATATATATATATATATATTCACCTATATGTCTATCTATCTATATGTAGCATATCTTATACGTATACGTTGAGAAATAGGTACGTTTGATTTTGGGTGAAATTTTCTAGGATTGTTCAAGTGTGGAATATTTTGAAGCATACAGCATGGGATAACTATTGACTAATATTTCTATATTACTAGAATTATTGCCTCTACTAAAATTTTCATTGCGAGATATGCGCTATTTTCTGTACAATACTTTCAGTCTTTGATATGAAAGAATATCATATTTTATGGATATATATGTGTTTGCTTATGGTAATAAAATATACATTGCTTTTGTGCTGTATCTTTCTTCAATGATTTCTGATTGCTTAGGTTCTTTGAAAGTGAAAATCTTAAGGCAGATGCATTTCTGAAGCTTTTCACATTAAAAAGATCACAGCCTATATGAAAATATGCGCTTAGGTTACATCTAGTCATTTAAAGATTTTGTCATCTAAAATTTCATTGTCAATAAGCTTTTCTGTACATAGGTAATTGTCCTATAATATACCAGTTTCTAACTTTTAGTTAAGAGTCTTTTCCGTATCTACTGAATTCCGGTATATTAGTGTTTCTATATTATCACTCATTAGAATATGAGAAACTATGAGTAGAATATGAATACACACACACACAAACATGTTTATATATATGTATATATATGTGTGTATGTAAATGTGTATGTATGTATATTTATATATATGTATGTATATATTATGTATATATCTGTATATATATATATATATATATCTGTATATATATATATATATATGCAAGTATATATATGTATATTGATATAATATATATATATGTATATATACATATACGAATATATATGTATGTATATAATATGTATATGTATACATGTATGTATATATGTATGCATATGTATATTTATATGTACATATATATATATATATATTATATATATATATATATATATATATATATATATATATATATCTACAAGCATGAGTCAAAAACATGTATGGGATTTCCAGTGATGAGTTTGGCAAATTGTATCTCCATGTTGTATCATTAATTTTATATAAATTGTTGTCCAATTGTTGTTGTATCGCTTATCGTTTACTTTTATATATAACACATATTGTTTACTCTTCATTTTACAGCTTGGGTAATAAGTGGTGGAAAAGTTGCAATTAAGGCTGTTTTGCGCTATAATGGAAGAGAAAGTCTGAGTGGTAAAAGAAATTGATGAAATGGAAGCTCAGGAACTCTTAGCAAGCGTGGCACAAAATTGGTTCAGACTTTTCAAGAAGGTGGCACCAGCCTCGAGGACAAACTAAGGTCAGGGAGACCTACTGTTGTGGAACGTAAGGCCTTGCTTGAAGTAGTCGAAAAACCGCCAAACACAACCACTTACATATTGTTGTCAGAACTTCGTCTTTCACAAAGCACCATCAGGTGACACTCCCCATCAACTCGGTCTAATGAACAGACGTCATCGAGAAGCTTCTCTTGAACTGACCAATGACCAAGCTCAATGATGTGTGAACATTTGCGAACAACTGCTGCCAAATCCTCGAGTAGCTCTGTTTTGGTATCGATTTGTAACTGGGATTGAAAAATGAATACTTTTTGGTAATCTCAATAGGAGAAACTAGTGGGTTCATTCTGTCCAAGCTTCAGAATCAGTCGTCGTACAAGGGTGGTCTGCACATGAGATCATGTTGTGTTAGAATTTCAAGGGGACGTTGTACTTTTGAGTATGTTCTATATGGTCATGCTGTGAATGCTACCCTTTATACTAAACAACTGCATCTAATATATTATGCCTGGAAAACCCACTGCCCGGAACTGGACAATCGAAGAAGTGCACTCTTACAGTGTGACAATACCCCAGCACACACTACTAATGTAACCATGTGCAAAATTTGAAGAGATTGATGAACTGGAAGTGCTACGACATCCTGCCTACAGCGTACACCTTGCACCATCAGATCATCATGTTCTCCTAGCCATGGCACTTTTCTTGTAGGGACGGAATTTCAACAACGTGGATAAGGTTAAAAATGGGTGCAGCAAGTTTCTTGTCTCTGAGCCAAATGTTATAAGTGTGGTACTGAGCACCTGGCATAAAGATTGCAGCAGCCAATAAAATATGAAGGGTATATATTTTGATGACTAAACTCTTTCCGTACGTAATTTGTTTGAACTATTAAAGCTGGAAATACTAAAAAACTGTCACAGCCTAGTGTCTCCCTCCCGCTCCCCCTCTCACTCAGTATATATATATATAATATATATATATATATATATATCTACAAGCATGAGTCAAAAACATGTATGGGATTTCCAGTGATGAGTTTGGCAAATTGTATCTCCATGTTGTATCATTAATTTTATATAAATTGTTGTCCAATTGTTGTTGTATCGCTTATCGTTTACTTTTATATATAACACATATTGTTTACTCTTCATTTTACAGCTTGGGTAATAAGTGGTGGAAAAGTTGCAATTAAGGCTGTTTTGCGCTATAAATGGAAGAGAAAGTCTGAGTGGTAAAAGAAATTGATGAAATGGAAGCTCAGGAACTCTTAGCAAGCGTGGCACAAAATTGGTTCAGACTTTTCAAGAAGGTGGCACCAGCCTCGAGGACAAACTAAGGTCAGGGAGACCTACTGTTGTGGAACGTAAGGCCTTGCTTGAAGTAGTCGAAAAACCGCCAAACACAACCACTTACATATTGTTGTCAGAACTTCGTCTTTCACAAAGCACCATCAGGTGACACTCCCCATCAACTCGGTCTAATGAACAGACGTCATCGAGAAGCTTCTCTTGAACTGACCAATGACCAAGCTCAATGATGTGTGAACATTTGCGAACAACTGCTGCCAAATCCTCGAGTAGCTCTGTTTTGGTATCGATTTGTAACTGGGATTGAAAAATGAATACTTTTTGGTAATCTCAATAGGAGAAACTAGTGGGTTCATTCTGTCCAAGCTTCAGAATCAGTCGTCGTACAAGGGTGGTCTGCACATGAGATCATGTTGTGTTAGAATTTCAAGGGGACGTTGTACTTTTGAGTATGTTCTATATGGTCATGCTGTGAATGCTACCCTTTATACTAAACAACTGCATCTAATATATTATGCCTGGAAAACCCACTGCCCGGAACTGGACAATCGAAGAAGTGCACTCTTACAGTGTGACAATACCCCAGCACACACTACTAATGTAACCATGTGCAAAATTTGAAGAGATTGATGAACTGGAAGTGCTACGACATCCTGCCTACAGCGTACACCTTGCACCATCAGATCATCATGTTCTCCTAGCCATGGCACTTTTCTTGTAGGGACGGAATTTCAACAACGTGGATAAGGTTAAAAATGGGTGCAGCAAGTTTCTTGTCTCTGAGGCAAATGTAATAAGTGTGGTACTGAGCACCTGGCATAAAGATTGCAGCAGCCAATAAAATATGAAGGGTATATATTTTGATGACTAAACTCTTTCCGTACGTAATTTGTTTGAACTATTAAAGCTGGAAATACTAAAAAACTGTCACAGCCTAGTGTCTCCCTCCCGCTCCCCCTCTCACTCAGTATATATATATATATATATATATATATACATATATTGTCGCTCTCATGATAAACGTGATCGTAGTTTCAGGGCTGGACCGGGTAGTGAGGTGTGTTCGTGAACAAAACACTTCGACTCATGGGGCTCTGCGATAACTTTTACACCTGACGTGTTGTACATGTATATGTGTGTGTGTGTGTGGATGTCTATATATATATACATATATATATACACATAAATATATACATATATATATTTTTTTGCTCTAGTTTCAGCTCAGAGCTGTGGGCATGCTGATGCACCGCCGTTTTGCTACACTGCTATTACTAAGAGCCTCCTGTAATATGTGGCATTTGGTGAAGCATGGAGTTTGATATAGCTACCCTCATTTGCACCTCTTGCCATGAGGTAGGTTCATCTTGGACTCTCGACAGGAAGAGGTCCAGCTTGGATTTAAAAAGCCCTACATCTACTTTGTGCAAGTTCCTCAGACTCTTAGGGAGAATATTAAAAAGCTGTGGGCCCTTGAAACCCAGGCTGTTGCAGCAACTGGTCCTGAAGCGTGATGGCATTGCTGGGACCTATATATGCAGTGTCGTCCCGTTCTGGCATTGTAGCTTTCAATGCCAAAATTTGGCAAAATCTCTTCCACGATCTTCCAGATATATATTACTGCATACCTCTCTCGTCTTCTCTCCAGGGAGTAGAGACTTAACTGTTTCAATCTTTCTCAGCAGCTGAGCTGTTGCAAAGAGACGATCTTCTTTGTGAATGTTCTCTGGATTGCTTCAAGATCTGCTGTTAACTTCACACTGGTGGGTGACCATAGCTGTGAGCAGTAATCCAGGCGGCTGAGGACGAATGTCCGCCAGAGGACCATCATGGTTTCCTTATCTCTGGTTCTGAATGTTCTTCGGATCCTTCCAGTCAATCGTCCGCACCCTGTCGCCGTCCTGTTAATGTGCACTTGGAAAGAGGTATCATCATACACACACACACACACACACACATATATATATATATTAATGTTCATTTCGTGTGAAGTATTATATAAAAAAATATCACCAAACTGAAGAATTACTCACTACTTTTTAGTTGACTACATATTAACTTTTACAAATAAAATGTTGACACTAGCTTTGAAGTTTTGGCTTGATTGCATTCATTAAATTATCAGATGAAGGTGACCAACTTACAGGAAGTAATTCTTGTAACGATAAACGCGTTCTTTGAACCTGTTTACAAGAGAATTCTCCGAGAACAGAACGAGATACTGTTCTTCGTTACAGAGCGGACAAAAGGATTTACCTTTATCATATGGAAAAGATCTAGATAGAATATTCCATTCCAAATCGAATTATTTATTATGTTCTTTAAGAGGCCAAATTAATTTATTTACTAAGCACAGTATTGTTGCGTTTATTGATATGTCTAGATGTAGAGCAATGTTTAGATATTCGTTTGGACAGTTGAGATGAAGAACTACGTATGTAAAAAAATACATCAGAACAGGAAGTAATTTTACATTGATAGACAGAGTTTCTAGTCTTAGAGTTACTGCTAAAGAAACGAATACGATTCGAATTTATATCAGAAATACTAATATTGTTTTTATTATTGACCAAAGAATGGTTAATGTTAATAATATCAATGTTATTTTCATTAAGTGGATTTGCATTTAACAAGTTATTGTTATGCGAAGAGATGATTTGTGAAAGGTTTTTGGTGTTTGAAAACCCTATTCTATCAGTGTGAATTGATAATGTAATTGTATTTGAATTTCGGGGGAAATTCTTATCTACAGCTTCACGAAACTGGTAAGGGAGGTTGAATTTGATCTACTTACCCTATGAAATTATCAACTAAACAGTTTTACTGAGGCATACCTTGTTATTAGGGTAATTATCTTTCAAAGTCCTAAATTTACATTTGTAACGTAGAAAGGGTCTTAAAGAACAGTTATCTCCCTTATGCTGCAATATTACATTTTTCGATTTAGTGTTGTTATTCGAATTAAAATTTATATTGTTATTACTGTTATGATGTGATTTCATGTCCTGTCTAATAGGGATAGAATTAATGTCAATATGGTTAATATAGTTAATTTTGTCTTTAAGCCTGCTTTAAGTAATACAGTGTTATAATATTCGGCTTTATCGTTGAAGATATCAGCATTGGCAGATAATCTAGAAAGTCTAAGTGAAATATTTCTAATTAAATTCCTAATAATAACATTTGGATGATTACTGAAGGAGCTAATATATTTTTAGTTAGTTGAGGGTTTATGGTATGGGAAATATGAATCATTACGTAAGTTAAAGGTAATATCCAAAAAGTTGACTTTAGTTATATCATCAACGAAAACAATGTTTAAGACAATGTTCCGGAAAAATTTAACCAACCTACTTTTAACCCTTTGTAATTTTTGGCTAGAAACATTTTGAAGGTAGCTTAGACATTCGTTACGATATAGACCTCCATTGATGTTTGGGAATTGGTCAAGCATCTCAGAAAGGAAATATATATTCCGACCATATCAGCCAATTGTTTTGAGTCTAAACGTCCCAATCGTGACATCAAAACTGTCAGGCGTATCTTTACAGACCCACAGCTTGTTTTCAAATTTAATGATTGATTTTCTGGCAGCTAACACCACATTAATTTCAACCCGGGTGAGACCTGCTTTGTTGTGTGCGAACCAGAGTGCGTTGTTGAGTACAATAGGGTTAATAGAGAGTGGTAACTAGAAATGTCGAACTGGACATACGCGGTAATCGCATTCGGTTAAAATGGCTCATTGATGTATTTTGTTTCTCTTTGCTCCCTGGTTAGATGAGTATATTGTTTTACATCATTTTATTCCCTCAGGAATAATACCAATGTTTTCTTCGAAACATATGTCGGAAGTATAAAGATTTGAATAACACTTGTGTTTAACTCCATTTATTAATTTATACACACACACACACGCACAAGCACACACTCACTGTTATGTCTATTTAAGCGATTAACTTTCCATATTATATGTGTTTCTCTTGGATATCGTAAATGAGAACCAAATGCCCCTCTGCTCATTTACTTACTTTCATGTGATATTAACTCATTAAGTACTATCTAAAATTGAATGCCAAATCGGTGTTTGAATATCATGGTGTCAACTTTGTACATATTGTGCATGTTTTTAAGACAGATATTGAAGCTTTTAAGTTTTTTTTATGCACGATGCAGTGATATCCATTTCGGAATACTTACAATGTTTTCAACTGTAATTTAGTATCTGTTCTTCTAACCCATTTTGATGAAAATGTTTCAGTTTTTTTACACAAGAGTATTGAACGAAAGCTTTCATCATCTCTCAGAATTTCTTTGATATGCACACAAGGATAAATACACGCACATGCATATCTATCTATCTATTTATCTATCTATCTATCTATCTATCTATCTATCTATCTATCTATCTATCTATCTATCTATCTATCTATCTATCTATCTATCTATCTATCTATCTGTCTGTCTGTCTGTCTGTCTGTCTGTCTGTCTGTCTCTCTCTCTCTCTCTCTCTCTCTCTCTCTCTATATATATATATATATATATAGAGAGAGAGAGAGAGAGACATATATATATAGGTAGATATGTATATATGTATATATATATATAGGTAGATATGTATATATGTATATATAGATAGATATATACATATATATGTATGTATGTGTGTGAGTGCGCGCGCGCTTGTAGAACCCTAGCTAGAGGCAAAATGAAGATGATTGAAAAGAAGCACTTAATTTTGTTGTTTTATATATATCCCACCTAAACCTCCGGCCAAGCATTTGTATACTATCTCTATTTTATCTTGTGAAACGTAAGAAAATTATTACCTTTGGTATTGTAGCACCATTATATTTTCCGATGACAATTGATTTTAAAATAACACTCTCTCTCTTTCTCTCTCTCCCCCTCTTTAACTCTCATATATATTTTTTGTGTGTGTTTGTATGTGTGTGTATATGGCTGTATACACACACATGCACACACACATATATATATATATATATATATATATAGATGCATATATATATACATATATATATATACATGTATATATATATATAATGTACATGTGTGAATAGATGTGTACGTACATACACACACAGGTACAGTCTATAATGATTGGATGTTATGAGCGCTAGAAATATGGATGCGGCAATCGAAATGAAATGGGGTGCTCTCCAGTCTTTAATTTGTTCTATTCTGTTAATCATTTTCAGGCTCCACTTGTGTTTTCTTTGATATATATATATATATATATATCTGTATGTATGTATGTATGTATGTATGTATGTATGTATGTATGTATGTATGTATGTATGTATGTATGTGTATGTATGTATTGTGGCTTTTGAGTTGTTTTAACTCTTACTTTTAGCAATGGCGATGTCAGTCAATATCCCCTGTCACTTTTGTGACGTCTAGTAATTTTGCCTTTAGGTTCTACTAGCTAATAAGCCCCCCTTTTTAATTTATGCATATATATATATATATATATATATATATACAAAATGAGAAAATGGAGAAATACACCTTAATCAATAATCAACTACCAGATAATACCCATTCACATAATTTATTAACCAACTACATATGAGCATCAAGGTCAAACATAATAGTACAGAACAAAACAGTGCCCATCAATGAGTAATATGATACAATAAGTACAATATGTATAAATAAATATAAATAAATATAAATATAAACTACATCTTACAGCTGTTTCAGCCATGTAGATATGAGCATCTCATTATGCTCATATTAGCCAGGTGTGATAAGTTAATATGTGGTTATAAATGAGACACTTACAAATATATCCCAAGGCCTCTTCAGAGATTATAAAGTACAATCCAGATATGAATATCAGAGAAGGTACATCTATACAAGAATGAGTACATACACATAATATATAATATACACATACATATACGTGTATATACACATGCACCTATATATATATACGTATATACATAATAATATATAATAATATACATACATATATATAAGGTTACAGTTAGTCAAATCAACATATTATAATATTAGAATATACAAACATACACATATCCACATGAAAATGTACATATACAAAGTCAAGAGTTCATTATATTAAGTTACAAAATGCCATTAATATTATTATTATTATTATAATTATTATTACTATTATTAATAATAATAATACTAGTAAAATAATATGTGCATCACGCCATTCACAGTACATATTAGGTGGAAAAAACGCCATAGAATACATCAGCATCATAATATAGTGAAATAGTAACATAATAATAAAAATACAATACAATACAAAACATTATAGATCCACAAACACATGTGAAATGAAAAATATTGATTTACATCATAGAAAAATCCAGAAGTGTACATGCATATAAACGCATACAAATCAGTGTTGACGTGATGGATATTTAGTAGTAGGTTTAAAAATAAATTAAGATTGAAAGCTCAATACGATTGTCTGGCACATTGAAATTTCAATCACAACCCCTATCTCAATATATATATATATAGTTCAAATTTACTGAAGACAGGTGTAGGAACAACAAGCAGGTGTATTAATTTAACGCTCGGGAAGAATGGAAATGTCTTTTACATTTCGAGCCTACGCTCTTCAACAAAAAGGATGAAGACGAAAAAACAGAGAGTATGAAAAAGACGGAGAGATTATGAAAAAAGAAACGAAGAGAGGTGCGCGTTTGTGTTTGCTTAAATCGATGTTGTATAGCAAGTAATATCTACTTCCTCAGAATTTTAGGGCCTTTTCTAAATGGACCGAATTTTATTCTGTTGTATGTACCAAATATAACGAAAGAATGAAATACTGCCCAGCTCAGTCGAGAATACATTGTAATATCAATAGGATAAAAAGGCTATATAGTTGGGATATATAAAATCATTGTTGAAAATATTTTTCCCTAAGCAGAAAATATGCCTTGAAAAGCCAAAATTCCCACAAGAATTTCAAAACGTTCATAATTAATTTGAACTGGACACTTCCTAAACATCAAGGACCACAGTACCAAAATATTGTGACCAACATTGTAGTAGACACAACTACATAAAAGTTTCCTCACTTAAAGAATAAATGCTGGAAATATTGCATAACTGGATGATGTTGGTTGAAGCAGTACGTTAGACGCTACTTAAGGCTTAAAGAAAATTCCCTCAAGGGTCATACTAATATAAACTCGTTATACAGATGCTAAATGGAATGTAAAGCGACACATTGAAATCAGAAACATATGCCAAAATTTTCAAACTCATTGTGTTTACTTACAAAATAACTACCACAGTAAACTAGTCTTCCTAAATATCTGAATCATAATTATGTCTAATAACAGGAAAACCTCATCCTTGAAGAAAACTGAATATTAGAAAGATAATCGAAGAACTGACATAAATTATTCAGAAAAACAGTATTCAACGAAAACTTGACGTTGAATTATGTATCTTCCACAGAAGGAGAGTGCAAAGAAAAGTGAGAATCCATAGCCAACGCTGCACAGACGAAACACGAAGCGAAATTCCTACAATAAAAATCATAAGCGGGTGTCTCTGTATGGGTCGTTTCAAGTTTGTTCTTTGTTGACCCCCTTAAACTATGTTTTTATGTATGTATGTACGCATATATGTATGAATGCTTGCATGTATGTATATATATATGTATATATATGTATATATATATATATATATATATATAATATATATATATATATATATATATATATATATATATATATATATATATATATGCATGTATCTATGTATATATATATATATATATATATATATATATATATATATATAATATACCCAAAACGCCCCCCGTCCAATAGACGGTGCTGAATCAAATCTGCTGAATAAAAAGCAATCAGTGTTTTCTTTTCATTAGAAAATAATTAAGCATACCTTTATTTCAATAAAAATTTGAGTTTTGGTAAATAAATTTAAGGCAAAAAATCTTGAGAAACCAAATAGTCTTTCCGTCCGTCGTGCCAAGTTTGAAGAAAATATTTCTTTTGCATCTTACTTTTTTGGTCTCTTAAATATATTGCATTTTGTGGCATTATTTCAAGCCAGGTGCTTTTTTGCTCAAACTGCACGTGCATTCTTCTCGCGTACGCGTAGTATCGGTCGCAACAGCTGATGTATTTGCGCGTACAAATGCACGTTCTCACGGATTTATCGATCCCATTCTCACCTGGAATCGATTTATGTAATTTTTTCATGACGTATACACTCCCTGATATCGTCGTCGGTATCTACATATCAAATTTGAGCGCAATCGGATAGAGGATGCCCGAGGTGTTAGAAGACACCACACAGGCAAAGAGAACGGATTTTATTTTATATATATATATATATATATATATATATATATAATATATATATATATATTATATATATATATATATATATATATATTATATATATATATATATATATATATATATATATATATATATATGTATATATATATATATGTATTTACACATATGTATGTATAGATGGATGGATGGATGTTAACTATCTTTTACAAAAAGAATGAAGTAAAGTTATTCCACTAACAAATAAGCGTATAGGAAGTACCTGCGATTAGTTTTACATAATCTTCCCTTGTAATAGGAAGATATTCTTATTAGGTCTTAACATAAGGCACGGCGATATCGAATAAATATTTGCGTATGTGTGCTAGAATGTATGCTTAAAATAATACTATTTTTTTCCGTATATGTGCCTCAGTATAAATTGAATATGCTATTTTCTTGCATGAAATCGTTTATTCTAAGTTGTAGTAATTTTAGAATATGAGAAATCCCTAGTAGCTTTTTACGTATAGATTACGTTTTTCAGATTCATTTCAAATACAAGATGTAATTTCTGAAGCCTGTTTTTATAACATTAGATCGATAAAATAATACATTTGTTGTGATTCATGGCGCGCTTATTATGGTGTAATTATGATATTAGTTACTGTGCAGGTTTTGAAGATTTGGTGTCGATATCATATTAATTATATTATTGTAGTTTAGATCTAAACTACCGTTAATGAAGGAAATATATGTTTCAAGCCTTGCTCGCTCCGACGTTTACATTTTGCATCTTTTTGCATGAGATTAGAAACCACATTATCTGGTTCAAACACTACGTTACATCTTTGTTACACTCATTTGAAATGGAATTGTCAATGTGCGATATTCGAGCAATTTTGCTATTCAACTTGAGAAAAGGACATAAAGAAGCTGAAACTCGTGATAACAACGAAACGTTTGGTGAAGAAATGACCAGTAAGTGATCAACTCGAAAATGGTTTAAAAGATTTCGCTGTGGAAACCTGAGCCTTGAAGATCATGAGCATAGTGGAAGCCATCTGTCATTGATGACGGTCAATTAAAGACAGTCATTGGTAAAGATCCACAAAAACATCACTCAAGAACTGGCTAAAGATTTTCAAGTTAGCCAGAAAACAGCCTGCAGCCATTTGCTTGCAGTCGGAAAATAAAAAAAAGCTCGACAAATGGGTACCACATGATTTGAATGAAAAAAAGAAAATGTACTGATATGAAATATGCTCGTCGCTTCTTCTGCTTAACCAGACCGATCCATTTCTCGACTGTACTATAACTTGCGATGAAAAGTGGATTCTTTACAATAATAAAAAACGTTCTTCGCATTGGTTTAACCGAAATGAAGGACCAAAAACTTTCCTTAAACCTGAGCTCTTCAAAAAGATTATGGTGACTGTTTCGTGATGTACTACTGGACTCATCCACTATAACGACTTAAAACCCGAAAAAGCCATTACTTCAGAAACATATTGCCATGAACTTGCCAAAATGAACGAAAAGCTGCTCCTCCTCCGTCCCAGACAGGTCAACAGTAGAGGGCCAATTATTCTTCATGACAATGCTCCACCACAGGTTTCATTAATGACGCTCCAGTAGTTGAGAAAACTTGGCTATGAAGATCTTTCTAACCCAGCTTATTTCCCAGACCTTTCTACTACCGACAACCGCTTTTAACATGTACCTTGATAGTCTCCTGCGAGAGAAGGAATTCAAAAGTCAAACCGATGCTGAAAGTGCGTTTAAAGTGTTCATCAGCTCCAGAACACCAGATTTTTATGTTGCCGGAATAAACTAACCTGTAACTTTTTGGCAAAAATGTGTTGATTGTAATGATACTTACTTTCATGAATAACATTTCCGCTTTGTTGAAATATATTGTTATGAATATGGTGTTTCGAAAATTTGCTTACTTTTTACTCAGCCTGACATATATTGATCCACTTCAGTTGTAACACCAATTGTCTTAAAAAGGAAGGATATATATATATATATATTATATATATATATATATATGAATATGTATATATATATCCGCAGAAAAATGTTTTCCTCGCTACATTACACACGAAGAAGCGAAAAAAACATAGATAGATGGTCGCAACTGGAACAATATTTATCATAAGTTTGCTTAATTAGGTTTGAACTGGGCTAAAAAAATTACTTCATGGAAACTATATGTTAGCTAGCTTGGTGTATGACACTGAATCCAGATCTTCAGTTCTTGAAACTATCTCCTTCAATTTTCGCACAGTACAATAGAAAAAAATATTACATTATTCCATTGAAAGTTATATAACGATTTATGGCATGTAAGAAATAAAATCATATTTAATGAGAGTTTCATTTAATATCTAAATTACTATATGGCAGTGAATTTATAGCGTAAATTTTAATGTCATTTTGTGACTGATGTGTATTTTATACAGTGAAATAATAAAATAAAACCCTTGAAATGTGAGGTATGACTAAATATAGTCTATACATTATTATATTATGAACGCAAAAAAAATTATATATGAATAGTTGCCTGTAACACTAACCTCTCTAGTCATAAACTGAAAATGTTTCTTTTTCTGTTATGTCATTGCAAAAACCTCTTCTGCCATTGCATGCTGACAATAATAAGAGTTATGAATGCAAATACATTTGGGACACGAGAGGGGAAAGTTATTTAACGGAATTGAATTATTCTCAGTTAGGACAAGCATTGAAATAAGCTTCAGGAAATAATGCGTAAAGATGAAAAATCCATTCTCTTGAAACCTCCATTAAGGTTAACATTTCTTTATAAGTATAGTAACTCTCTGTAAATAAGTAAGTAAAGAGATTAATCGTACTCGAAGCAAAAGAGGTTTGCGAAAATTGTAAGGATTCAAAAACTTTCTTATAAAAAGCATATGGTATATATGCAAATATACATACACGCACATGATGTTTTTTGATTTTTCCAGTTTCAGCTCATGAGCTGTGGCCATGCTGGGACACCGCCATTTGTATATATATATAATATATATATATATATATATATATATATATATATATATATATATATATATATATATATATATTATATATATATATATATATATATATATATATATATATATATTATATATATATATATATATGTATGTATATATGTATGTATGTATGTATAGATGTAATGTGCTGATCGATGAGGTGATAATGGGAAAGTATCAGACTTTTAAAAACTATGCTGGTAGCCTCTGTTCAACTGAGAATTCATGGCCCAAAAGATGTCAAATCCATTTATTGTTGAACGTAGGCCAAAAACCTCATGCGCAGATTGAGAATGTGATCGGGTTGGAAGAATGTCAGCATCCTGGTGTACACGGGGCTTATACATGTTGCATCGTGTTACGTCTTTGTAAATTGTCTTTATTTGTAGTTATCTTTTGTACCAAAAATAAAAATGCAGAAGCAAGAAAAAATAATATCGTCTCATTCTGAATATCACCAGCACCAGGCCTGGTCATATTCGGCTGCGCAGAAAATGAGTGGCGTTCTTTGGCAGAGGACCTGCTAGAGTCTATAAGTAACGCTTCTATTAATCTGCTTTCGTCAATGGGTGACAAAGAGGAAAAATGTAGGTGTGCAAGTAATGTGACTGGGCAAAGTAAGTGGATTGAAGTCTCATAAACACGGACAACAGTTACATAGGATCACCTGAATATGTTATTATTATAAAAGAGTACCTTATTAAAAATATGAGTCACTGGATAGAGAAGGAGAGAAATATGAAAGTAATCCATACCTGATTTTCTCATAGAGCTTGATTATATCGAAACCATTAAGTCTTCCTTAAAGACCAGAACACAATTTATAAACCCGACAAAGGAGCCCCTACAAGAAATAGGCAATGACACAGCCTCGCGGGTACATTCAGAAGTTTCAGTCTGAGGAATATGGTCGGAATCACGAGGAATTATGTTCATATGTAAGCATTGGTTTATCACTGTTCTGTGGTTAATCTACCCCTATATATGTTTTCAGTGAGAAAATCTTAAACATATTAACCTGTTGTAATATATGATGTTAGCTTCAATCAGTCAGTGAATGAATTACTCACTCAATTGATCAATCAATATACATATATGTATGTATGTATGCATTAATGTATGTATGTATGTATGTATGTATATTTGTATGTATGTATGTATGTATGTATGTATATATATGTGTGTATCTAATTACATATATGTAAATACATTTACGCATATATGCAGAAAGAGAGAGAGAGAGAGATGCCAATATGTATAATCACACATATTCTCAATTGTCTTTAACCCTTTCCCTTTTACAAGGCCTGTTTTCTGTTCTGCATATGAGCCCTGATGGCGAATGAAGAGAATGTTATGATTATCATCATTATCATTATCATGATCGCCAATATTAATGTCTATTTGTGTTGGTAGCACATTCAGTTTTCACTGATAATTCAAAATCTAGGAAGAAAGCAAAAGATTTTGGCAATGGTATGTCATAAACCTTCAGGTCAAAATAATGCATAGATTTTCTGAATATTATTTTATATTCACAGAAAGAGATGCAAATGCCAATACTCTATTAGTTTCCATTTTCTAGATGTCTATGAAATGTCTATTGATTAGTGCTAAATTTGTTAGGTATATTGAATAGTTCAGTTAGATGGACTGATACTTTTATTCTTTAAGTTGCCGAGAACTTCCTTTCAAAGTTAAGAAACCAGAAATGCAAAAGAAAATGTTAAATAAAATAAGTTATCTTCAGACAATCTTTAAGGTTGACAGAAAATCCATATTTCTAATACTTTCTTTTAGTCATTCATCATACAATTCAAGAGAAGAGATATCAGTGAATGTCATATATTGCCCAACATTATATACTGTATTGTTACATTGTTAATATAAATCTCTCACTACTTCTCATCAATAAAATAAATAAATACACAAACGTAAACCACACATCTAATAAAAAATAAATAAATATGTCCAGATAACATCTTGATTTCCTTTTAATGAAACTGAACAAATGATAGAGGGCAAAATTAATACGCAAACCTATATATGATATACAAACAAACAGAAAAATAAAATTTATAGAATATGTTATGCGGAAAAATGAATGACTACCTTTGAGCAATCAAATATTTCATCTTGAGAGTTATGAATGGCAATAGTATTGTGAAAAATCAACTAGTAATTTATCACAAAATAAGGGCAGGGAGCTAATAGGGAGGGTAAGTTTTTCTTTCTTAAATCAATAAACTTAATGTCAGCATATGCATTACATACACACACGTGTATAGAAAATATATATGGCTAAATATATATATATTTATATATACACACATATTTATAAATATATATATACTAAAATATATATAAATTTAATTATACAAATATGTGCATGTATGTTGCCATATATAAGTATCCAATCAACTGTATGAATAGACACACATACACACATAGACATATTTATCTAGATATACATGTATTTGTAGGACTTATATGCATATATATATATATTTATATATATATATATATATGTATATATATATATGTATGTACGTATGTATACGAATATATTTGTGTGAAAAATAAAACACATGAACTCTCTTAATTGGGTATAATTCAATGCTAATTTACGAACGATTACAAATGTTGTCGGTTTGCGATATACGAGTCTGATAGGGAAGAAACTGAAATAAAATTACGATATTTATCAAGTAGAATGAGACTATTATCAAAGGCCAAAATATATTTGATAAACTTATTCACATATATATATGCAGTAATCCCCCGACTATCACGCGCGTTACATTCCAAAACTCGCGATAGTCGGGGGATTACTGCATATATATATATATATATATATATATATATATATATATATATATATATATATATGAATAAGTTTATCAAATACTCTATAGGGTTCATATCTGGTGGTTGGCTTGCTTGGCTATGGAAGCTTTCTAATGCCATTGTTTTCCAACAAATCTTGGGTAATTTTAACCGTGTGACAAGGAATCTCATCTTCCAAAAATAGAGAGTCTTCTTTAATCATTTCACCACTGGAGAAGTTTGGAAGGAGTCCCTTCTGGAGTATGGATACATATGTATTTGAGTTTATCGTTCCCTCACACTCCACCAGCTTTGATCAATCACTGCTTCAAATTGTTCCTCAGGCCGTCACAGAATAGCTGCTGTGTTTCATTGCTGGTTTCGATCTTTTCACATAAAATTATTGATCACATATTCTCCAGACCCACACTCGACCACTATCAAGAAATACAGCGAATCTGAACTCATCAGAGAATATGACAGTGTCCCAAAATGCTAATGGTCTCACCCCCATCTCACTGAACCAATCTTTTCTCTGCTGCATATTGGCTTCTTTCTTCCTGCTCTACTATAGTAACAAAGTTTTTGGAGATACCTGACAGCTGTTCTGGGACTGACATCAACTTGCTCTGCTATGTCAGAGGTCTTGCAAAGCGGATTATCCTCCACACTCTCTTAGCAAAGAGAAGGGTTCTGTCAGAAGGCTCTGGTTGATCTGGACAGGGTGATGTGGACACTTTCCCCTCTCTGGTGAATTGCACAGTCACTCTATTAACTGTAGAAAGCGGGATCCCAAGGTTTTCTGGTATTTTACGCTGACTATACCCACCTTCAGAATACGACCACTTTGAAATTCAGACAGTGCCGAGGCTTTTTTGTACATGGCATGATCAAACAGTCACATATAGAATCTGAAACAAAAATGTCAATTAATAAGAAATATAAACCATTACAAGTTAGAATAAACTGAAAACAATGTTTTATGGGATGTCTATTTACTTCTAACATCTGTGTGTATATATACATACATACATACATACAATTCCAAACCAAAACTGTCCGACGAACGATTCTGTAAAAAGTCAACACTAAATAACATTTAAAAAGAGCAAGAATATAAACTAGAAAATCGACACTTCGGCATTGTTTGCAGCTCCTGGACACACCCTATCAATGGGTTCGAAGAGTTGGTAATATACTATTTGGCGTCATATTGAGTGTACTGGAAACTTTATTAAGCACAACGATCGATTCGGCTTACTTCTGCACTGCTTCGTAGTGAGGCGAGCGGCATAACAGAATTGAATGCACTCCAAAGGGAAGAAGAAATCTCCTCGGGTTACCAGTGTTATAAGATGCATATTTCGCTAATATGTGTGGCAGGATGGTGTTGGTAGCATACGTATGTTTTAAGTTGCTCCCAAATACTTTAATGACGCAGGTTGTCTGGTGTATATTCGAGGAGAGTTTGATAAAGAATACAAAAATTCAACGTAAAGAATGAAAGGGGAAGTTAGAATGAAAGGACTCTAAAGATTGTGGTGGCAACGTGGTCAAGAATTTGGTGGGAGTGTGGTTTAGTTCTTTATAAATTGGTGGTAGGAGTGTGGCAATATTCTAACGTACACCAAAACAACGTTTGAACATTACAATTTGAAGCCCTCTAACTCAACTTTGATTGTGTATATAGAGTAATAGCTCGGAACATGGCGATTCACCTATCGCGGGGAGGTTTGGAACGTATATATATATATATATATATATATATATATATATATATACACGCACAGGGGCAGCTCTGTGGTAAGAAGCTTGCTTTTCAACCACATGATTCCGAGTTTAGTCCCACTGTGTGGCACCCTAAGCAAATGTTTTCTACTGTAGCATCGGGCTGATTAAGGCCTTCTGAGTGGATTTAGGAGACGGAAACTGAAAGAAGCCCGTCGCATATATGAGTGTGTGTGACCGCGTGTGTGTGACCGCATGTTTGTCCCCACATCATCGCTTGACCATCGGTGGCCGTGTGTTTACGTCCCTGTAACCTAGTGGTTCGGTCAGAGACCGATAGAATAAATGATAAAATTTTAAAATAAATTCTGGAGTCGATTTGTTCGACTAAAACCATTCAAGGCGCCGCTTCAGCATGGTAGCAGCCAAATGACAGACAGAATGAGAATAATAAAAGATAAAAAGAGTATATATAAGTGTATATATATGTATATATATATACATATATAAATATATATATATATATATATATATATATATATATATATATATATATATATATATATTATATATATATATATATATAATATATATATATATATATAATCAATATAGGGTGGCAAAAAATTTTGTAGAATTTTTTTGCCACCAGCGGCCTAGTGGGAAAAAATTAAATAGTCATAGACCATTTTTAAGTTCAACATCACCATCAAGGAACGGCCATAATAGAAATAACAGCCACTAGAAATAACAGCCAAAAGCTTCAACCGCAAAATAACATCAATTCCGTAAACCAGGAGAAAATTAAAAAACATTTACCCTGTAATTTCTTATACGATGCACCGTTTCATCTACTGTTTAATGGTAAACTAACCTGATTAAATTAAATCAAGCCAATCTACCATAGGCCCTTAGAATCATCAGTAAGAAATAGCCAAGTCGGAACAGATATTTTTCACGAGGCATTTCGTCCCTGCCTCGGCAATATCTGACCTAAAATTTTCAAATCATCGCACTCGCGCCAAATTTATCGGCAGCAAATAAATATAAGCCGCCGATTCCATTACGGAATTAACCAGAAAATTCATAATTAATCAAGCCCATATATATATATATATATATATATATATATATATATATATATATATATATATATATATATATATACATATATATATACATATATATATATGAAATCAGAACTACACCTCCCTTCTGACGCATGCACCCCTGTGAGTGAAACTGGTATGGTTTCATGTGTGTGTGTGTGTGTATATGTGTGTGTGCGTGTGTGCGTGTGTTTGTGTTAAAATAAAATGACATTGTTCACCGTTGGATTTAATTTCATCCATGAACTGCTTCATCTGTTCACGTGGCGCGAAACAACAGCAGCAGTAGCCATCTTAGCAGGAAGACTAGACGTGTTGACAAGTATAACAACTATTATTATTACTATTATTATTATTATCATTATTATTATTATTATTATTATTATTATTATTATTATTATTATTATTATTATTATTATTATTATTATCATTATTAATATTATTATTATTATTATTATTATTATTATTATTTTAAGGCGTCGAGGTGGCAGGGTCGCTATCACGCTGGACGAAATGCTTAGCGGTATTTTGCCCACTGCTACGCTGAAGACGCTGAAGTACCAGTAAATTTTGGTTTCGATATAATTGACTAGTTCCCTCACCCAAAGTTTCAGGCCCTGTGCCTATAATTCATTCATTTATTCGGTTCTCATTCTGTTTGTGGGACTTGAGGCGACAACACTGACAACTTATAACACTGAAAGCGTCCTTGACAGCTTGTTCCATTGTTAACCCTCTGCTTTTAAGATCTTTTGTTATTGTTTTCCGGCATGGTTTCTTTGGTCGGCTATGTCTTCCAAACAATCTTTAATCGCCCAGAGCCCATAATCTCTACCGAAATAAAAGAAGCGGATAAGGACTTGAAAATCAACACTGGAGAGATTACGTTAAATGAAGTTGTAAAAGTTATCCGTGAACTGAAAAATGGAAAGTCATCGGGATTTACGTTTGGAGTTCAAATTCTGCCGACATCGACTTTGCTTTTCACCCTTTTGGTGTCGATTGAATAAGTTATGCACTGGGGTCGATGTAATCGACTTAATCCTTTCTCCCAAATTTAAGGCCTTATGCTTCCAGTAGAAAGGTTCATCCTCCCCCATTATTATATAATGCCGCCAGCTGTAAGAATACTAAGCATTTCGGCCTAAATTCTTAGTGACGTTTCATTCAGCTCTACGTTCTGATTACGCATAACGTCGAGTTTGACGTGCATCTCATCCTTTTGGGATCGATGCTAAGCCCTATTGTCATTGTAATCGAGTAGCCCGACCCCAACAATAAAAGAAAAATTTCAGGCCTTGTGCAGATAGTAGCAAGGACTATTTCATGAATATTTCTCACAATGATATCAACGATTATTGTAAGCTCCGTTTAGAAATAGCTATTATATAATTTGAAACTAGATAAACTCGTTGTAATATTTTTTAAGAATAAAATCTCCTGAAAATGTTTGTATTGTAATTTCTATTCAAATTTGGCTTTTAAAATAGCATTTTTAAAACCAATCTAAGCAGATGCTTTTGTACAATTTGCAAGTTGACAGACATAAGTGCATTTATGAAATGTATATAATATATCTTCATAATTTGTTTATATTACGCTATTAGGATATGTAATTCACTTAGGTAATGTTGATCGAGATTTAAATGACGTAATGAAATGCATTGAAGCCACATATCTGTGGACATACGTCTGCTTTAGCCAATACTTTCTTCCAAAGATGATGGAAGCTGATTTGAAGACATTTCGAATTTATTTCTTGTACGAAGTGAAACCATACGGTAGCAATCTCATTGGTTCATCTTAACTGTTCAAAATAAATGCAATAAGTTTTGCATCCATCTTAATTTTTTTCTTTTTCAGATAAAATTTCTATCAACATTTACAAATTATAAAACTTTGAGAATATATAAATTAAAGTTAAAATATATTCATATATGAAACCCATGATTTCAATGCGACACACATTTTTAAATGTATCTTTAAAATAAGGATATTGACGAACAAATGGCGGTATCGCCAAGTATTTGAATCATATATGAGAAAGATATAATTGTTAATACATGTGTTAGTGTTAGATTTATGCTATTGTTTGCTTGCTTCTATTTCACAAATATAAATTATTAATGGGTATTATATATCTTCCATTTTTTCTCGTGTGTGTTATTGTATCAGAAGCAGATGTTTAATATCGAATAAATTCATTGCAAATGGTTCCCAAAAGAGAAAACAATAAAGTCAGTAATAGTTTTTGTACTGTCTTTTAATTATAAAGAAAAATGAAAACATATGAAAGGAGAGACATAGAACGTCATTGATATAGATTTGCAAAAGTTTCTTTGATAAAGAAAATGTTAGTCCTCTAGGGAAAATCTTTTCGAAAAATAGAAATATATCTCTCGATCTTGTAATATACATGTTACACATACGTTAAGTGACTATTGATTTTCTTATTAATTATAATCCCACGTGTTATACCACCTATTATACAGTATCATAGATTATGAGAAGGAAAACTGAATTACTTTTTGGGAACTAGCTAAATTAATTTGTTTTAGTTGTACTCGTCTTGTTATGGTACTATGCAGATGTGTCTGTGGAATATATAAATATCAGGAAGCATATAGCCAAATTGCATTCAGGTTATAACATACAGTCAATTTTAACCAGGTTTATATTACGATAGAAATTAGCTTTCAGTATTTCTACCACTCTGATTCTCACAGCAATTTCCAATGAAGAATTCACTGTGTGTAAATTCATATAATGAAATCCACATATAAGCATCTTAAATTATTGGGCTACACCTTCAGGTTTACGAGTTACCATTTTACTTTAAAAGGAAATAAAAAGAAAAGCAATAACATTCTTATTGCAAATAGCGTAGATCTTAATGCATTCACGTAGGATTTGCTAGAATAATGAGCTAATATACGTTTTTGGTTAATATTTGTAACTGATAGACTACTTCTATCAGTGAATATATAATATATCCAGAAGTTTGAATTGTTACAATAAATAATATCAGTTTCTTGTCAATATTGGCGAATAATGATGTTTTTCTGAAAATTAATATTACAATCATTCAAACGGATTATCTAACCGGGAAGTTCACACTAAGTAATCTCACCTTTTGTAATTTTATACTTAAAAAGTAGTCTGCATGAACGCCATAATTCCGAAGGATCTCATTAGCTGTAGCACATCTATATACAAGTTCAAAAGTTTGATATGCCATGTTTCAAAATGCAATCTCAGCCACCATTTTAGCTGTGATATAATTCTTTGTAATGAAAACAACCATAGATTCTCATAAATCTTCTTCACCGTCAATATTTAATTGTACTTGGAAGAAAATTTTTATTCTTCTGAAAACTGAACCTTTTCTTTTCTGTGCTGCCTTTTCGGTCACTTCTCTGTGTTTTTGAGGCATCAGTAAATTAAATGGGTCACAAATAGCATTTCGGCGAAAATGAAAACGCTTGCATTTGAATACTTCAGGATTTGGAATATTACCCATTGATCGAAACAACAACCAACTTTTTTTTCGGACAACATCGTTTAATTCTGAAATTTGTTCAATGTCTACAGCTTCATTTCCATCACTGACACAGTCTTTTTCATCTCTGTTTTTTATGTAAAAAATGCCAAAACGACGCTGCTTCTTTGATGGCTTATTTTTATAATCAATATTATCCAATGTATTTGTATTAATTTCTAATGTACTGGTGTCTGAAATACGCAAATTCTCATTCGAAGAAGTTTGGTTTTTATCCATATTCGTAGAATAGTTCCATTCATCTTCATCAATATCACATAGCTTTAGAATTTCTGGTTCTGAATTTGTACCTTCATCTGTCTTAACGATTTCTTGTATCCTATCCATGTTGAACAATTCAGTTAGAAAATAATGTTTGATCTTCACTAAATAAATTTGCTTGGTAGTGTTCAACCATGTGTAATTGATTTGGTTCTCCCTGAATTAATTTGCATTGAAGAAATGAAAATATTTGCAATTAATCAGGCATATTTTCAGTTTTTGTTTTCTGAGAACACACGTAATCAAATATTTTTTCCTTTCTTTTTAAATGAACACACCGTACACTAACGACATTTTGTTGTTAGTCACTTGATACTATTAATATTTATGAATGGCATTAAAATAACATCCCTTTTATTAATGCCTGATGATGCCGATATTTTGATCGTGATTATCTGAAAAAGAAGAAGGGAAATAGTAAACTCCGAACAAAAGAGTAACGAGAACACTAGGAAAGCGTTATTTCTGAAGCATATATATATATGTATATATATACACGCATACAGATTTATAAACACAGATACACATATGTATGTATATGGTTAACATAGAAATATTGTTAATTCGAAGCCGTTTGTAGCCTTAATCTATTGAAGAACTTGCAGTACTTACTATTTGAGTCAGTCGATATTTTAAATTTTAACCGTTTGGAAAGCCTAACACGAATATTACTAACTCACTCGCATTCTAATCGAATTCTATTCTTTCCCAGATATACATTTGTAATTTAAACTAGATACATTCATTTAAATACATTAGATAATTGTGAATATTTTCTATATTTATATGAATACCATCAGTCAGTATTACCTTAAGCTCTCGAAGATTCGTGCTGTGATTCTTTGTAATATATTACAGTATTCACTTTATTGCAAACCTAGAAAATGGGTACAATTTATACATTCTTATATTCTGTCTCTTTCACAACGATAAAAGATAAAGTCGGCTCAGCAGTATCAGAAAATATAGCGGTGTAAGAAGTAACTATTTATTGCAAGACGTTTATCCTGTGTCTTACTGTTTCTTGAGAAATATTTGCGTATAAAAGAAAAGAAAAATGTAATATATATCACTTAAGTGTTGCTATAATACATTGTTACTTATAAATTATGTAGCATGTAAAGGTGTTCATATTCGAAGTATCTGAAGAAACCAATATTTCTTCATTTAGATATTTGTCGATAATTTTACTTATCTACTATAGCAGGAATTCATATAAGTCACATGTATAAAAAATTACCTGTATGGAGGTATTCCTTCGGTAAATCTTTACAGCAACGTTTTTTTCCTCAAGAACATAAATAATAGGTGTATGTGAATATCTTTGTATACGCATATATATAAATTATATATTTGTATGTTTACGAGTGTCTGATTGAAATCGCATATTTGTGTTATTTTTTCCCATAGATAGAAATCTACTTTTTGTTTTGAAACCATTGTCAGGTACAGGTGTCTTTTTTGAAAACTTCCTCGCTAATTTAATATCTTATCGGCTATTTAAATGTCACATCCCTTATATGAGAAGTTTAATGCCACACTATCCCAATAAAGTATGGACTGGTATGCCATTCTGATACACCTATTCACTCTGAACAAATAAAGCCTGTAAGCCGACGTTATATAAAATACGTACTCTATCAGGTTCCGTCTATTATATGTTCAGTGATATATCTTGCATGGTTGCTTCTGTACGCTAAATGCTTGATTGTTCTTATTTCTAGTAAAGTATAGTAACAACACTAGTTCCATGTCATTAAAGTATTACCCACAGGTGTCAATAATACTTAGTAACCATTTACCAAATGCAGCTAAAAATATTTCAAGTTGTCATAATCTTTGGGTTTCTCTATCTCCGTTGATCTCTCATAAAATCATACATAAATAACATTGCTAAAACCAAATCACAAAGAGTAAATTCCTAACGAAGATAAGAAAATTCTCCTGTGATGACCAGAAAAAAACACAGAATATTATCGCCGCATTTTCTAATACAGCTGCAATAGGCTATGCTTTTTAAACTATTTAAACGCAAATTTTGTCAACACATTTCGGCGCTCAAATAAAATGCCCCACATTAAACAGATATTTAGAACATAAATATCGTGTCTAATTTAATATTCAAAATATGAAAGAGTCACTGTTTTTTGAGAACGTCAGCGCTAATCTAGTCGCTTATTGGCTAGTTATATCTCGTGTCTCTTGGACGAGAAGTTTCCTTTCACACGGACTGTGTCAGATGCATGGATACGTTATACCTTCTGAGAATTCGACAACATTGTTGATGTAAAATTATTTTTACTAGGGAAGAACAGCTACTCCGGGCATTTTCGTGTGTGTGTAGAGAGAGAGAGAGGGGGGGAAGAGAGAGATTTTAATATGCAAGCATACTGTGTTCAATGTTTTCCTGTCTTATCCTTAAATTTGCACAGTAAAGTACGATTTGTGCAAAATTTACTTGCTATTTCAAGCAGCCAAAACGGAACGTGAACTTTGTTCTTTGTGGAATACGGAGACCTCCACAGACTGGAATCAATTATTAGTTTCATATGAAGCCAATTCTCTCTCTCTCTCTCTCTCTCTTTGAGTCACTCACTCACATACTACTACACTCCCTTACTCCCCTCTCTCTCTTTCTCTCCCTCTAGCTCTCTTACACTTTTCTGTTTTATACCGAAGATTAGTACAAGAAGCAATATTGTTATTATAGGTAGTTGTAATAAATGAAGAGTGGACAAGTTATACGGAAGTTAAACACATACACATCTGAAGTCATTTATAGTTACATATATACATGCATGTATGTATGTATATATGTATGTATGTGTGTACGTATGGGTGTGTGTGCATGTATGTATATATACATATGTATATATACATATGTATATATAGAAAGATAGACAGATAGATAGACAGGCAGACATACAGATAGATTGATAGATAGATAGATAGATAGGTTGAGAGGAAGAAAGATATTCTTACATAAACATCATTATATTAGGGACTAAATGTATAAAAACTGTAAAATTCTAATAAATGGCTCCACATATATGGAAAAAAATGAGCATCTTCATAGGTATAAAGCATAATTATTCCATACGTATTTGAAGAGCCAATACAACCCTCATCAAAAGAAGCGCCATAATAACATTTGAGAGAAAACCACCACTGTGATCCACGATCGATTTATTTTCAGATATCACATCATACAGTTAAGCAATGTTGAGATGTCACTCAACATTCTAAACAGAGTAGCCAAATACCCATCATTTCAAACACTAACCTATTCAGTAATAAAGTACACATTGTATACATTATGTGAAAGCAATTCAGGTGGTAAAGGCTACAATGTCGGTCGCTTAAGGCAGCGAGCTGGCAGGCACCTTAACGCGCCGGGCGGAATGCTTAACGGTATTTCGTCTGTCGTTATGTTCTGAGTTCAAATTCCGCCGAGGTCGACTTTGCCTTTCATCCTTTCGGGTCGATAAATAAAAGTACCAGTTTCGCACTGGGGTCGGTGTAATCGACTTAATCCCTTTGTTTGTCCTCTCTATGTGTAGCCCCTTGTGGGCAATAAAGAAATATACAATGTTGGTCGTTATTCTTGATTAGTTCTGATTTAAGTTCGAATAACAATAGCAGTAGCATATTTGCAACAGCTAAATCTCTGTCATTTCATACATTAGTGTAGTCGTTATTGAAGCACGCATTGTATACATTTTATAAAAGTATAAAAATAGCAAAAAGGAACAGCGTGCAAATGCATCATTGATTAGTTCTGGTATTCTTGATTAGTTCCGATTAGTTCAAATAACAAGAACAGGACCATACGTATATGTATTGAAGAAGGATGTAAGTACTATATTTATTTCTTTATTGCTCAAAGAGGGCTAAAAATAGAGGGGACAAACAAGGACAGGCAAAGGAATTAAGCCGCTTGCATCGACCCCAGTGCGTAACTGTTACTTATTTAATCGACCCCGAAAGGATGAAAGGCAAAGTCGATCTCGGCTGAATTCAAACGTAACGGCAGACGAAATACCTATTTCTTTACTATCCACAAGTTGCTAAACACAGAAGGGACAAACAAGGACAGACAAACGGATTAAGTTGATTATATCGACCCCAGTGCGTAACTGGTACTTTATTTAATCGACCTTAGAGTGCATCGAAAATGTGATTAATACCAACGCATTAAACAATCGATAACGATTTAGTTATAATATCAATGATAGACTTTATATCAATTGCAAAATATAAGATAAATCTACCTGATTTCCAGAGGAAACATGCTGACTATGTTGAAAGACAAAAATTTTGTTCAGTAACTGCTGCAGCATTACCGTGATACTCGAACTCAATAACATGGCAACAAAATAAGGGGTATGTATTATCCTAAATAAAATTCGTAGAATTAATAAAACAGGAAGTGTCCTTCATAAGATACAAGAACGAAAGAGCAGTGGCATGCATATAGACTCCCGTGCGTACAATATCCATACATACATCCATGTATATATATGCGCACACATGAAATACATCTATATTTATTCACACTAACATAAATATATATGTACATACATGTGTGTTTGTCTATGCACGTTTGTGAGCATAGGTCAATATATATATATATATATATATTATATATATATATATTATATATATATATATACATATACATATATATATATAAGCATATATAATTTCAATATATAGATTCTTATTTTTCAACGTAGAACATTGAAAGAAAGAAAACAAGGTAAAGATATTTTCTCTCTCACTCGTATATATATTTGTATATGTGTGTGTGTATGTTTGGCTGTGTGCGTTCGTGCGCATGTGTGTGTGTGCATAAGCACCTATATATGTATACGTATATATATATACATGCACAGACAGACAGATGCACACACACACATGTATATATAATATATATATATTTGACAGATGCACTTATTGCTCAGAATTCGAATATGATTAAATTGCTTTTGAGTTGACTAAGCTTTGATTTAACATGCGGAAATAAGTGTTTCTAAATACTATGTTTGTTTTCTGTTTATAATGCAAATCTATTTTATGAAAAATTGAAATTGTATCGTTAAATTAATTAGTTTCTCCATGGATGATTTAAACTTACAAAACTTTACGTGACTTCAGTATCTAAATTTAGCTTTGTTGTATCTATTTTTCTGTTTCTCTTTTTTTTTTGTTGAAAGCTATTTAGTCTAGAATATATAGAATAGCATTATATGTGAAAGTTAACACTGAATATTTCTAATATAACTTACCTTCATATAGATGTATTACTGTTCATTATTCCATTTTTTGTTGATGTAACACTAAAATATTATTCATATCATCTTCGAATCACATTTATGAATTATTTTCCTGAGCACAAATTTCTTGAAGAAAATTAAAATAATAACGTCACTACTGTTGATAATTGATGCGAATACATTTGAAATTTTTTCAATTTAACACAGAACAAGCAAATAATATTATTTGACATGTAGTGCACTGTTAGCACGAGATCTCATATTTCCTTGAAAGTATCCAAGATTTTAGTACATTTAGGAATTGTATATAATATGATGATCAGCTCTGTAAATTCCTAATTTAAAATTCTTCTCTTGACAGTTTCAATAGTGTGAACGTGAATACTGTGTTCATCATTGTATGATATTGCAGTATTCCATGTTTATAGGTTCATGAGTCAATTTCGTATTCTTACTTCATAAAATATAACATGGCAGAGAGTGTGAAATTGTTAATAAATTCTTTTTTATTCGAAATTATTTCCATGTTTTAGTTTGATATTTGAGATTATTTCCAAGCTTTATTTCAAAATTTTTTATTTTAATATATCCGAAACGGAATATTTTCAGATTGCTTACTATTTTCAGATTTAAGCTTGATTTATATTTTCTTACTTATATAGAATTCGTGTTACATATGTTTTATTTTCTAATTAATAATTTTCGTTTCAATTGTGAAGCTTGAATATATCAAAAACTCCGAATGTATCTCAAATGGCTGGTGTTATTTTTTTTTAGTACAATTTGGGAAAAACAGGCGATCGTCGTTGGTAAATTAATTCATGACAAATAGAAGAAAATACATGTGGTATGATGAGATAGAAATGTCAGTCCGTTAATTTTTGGTACTCCAGTACATTGAACAACTCATGGTAATGTATGATACAGAATTTTTAATATTTTGTATCTAATTCTTCTTGAGTTCATTCTAAAGTTTCTGACATTTTCGAAAAAGTATATAAAAATGATATTTTGTATTATATTTGAGTAATAATGCTGGTATTCGATGTTAAGTTTTACATTTCCTTTGTATCCAGACTTGATTAAAAGAATAATGTCAAGGCTACACAATCTAGATTTACGCATTTAGAAGAAATCTTTATAATCCGACCTAGTCTCGAAATACGGTAATAAGTAATGACATATATTGGCAGATAAAGAAGGAGACAATGAATACATTTTCGGTTTGTATTGTAATCTACGAACATTATGTTAATAACGACGATCTCTATATACTGGAAAGTAATTTAGCTGAATTAGAGCAGGATTACATAAAACTGATCTGTTTGAACTATAGAGAGACGTATGATATAAATACTGCTTTGATTCTCTTGATAAAAATCAATGCATGTATCTGTTTGTTTTTCAAACAATGTATTTGACTGTCGTCTTGTTTGCAGGCCAGTCTGTATAAGTGTGGGAAGTAAAATTATGTGCGTGCTTAAAGAAAAGGACAAAAAAAAAACATTCGAATTTATTCCGAACGAAGAACAAAGATGCGCAGATAAATGCAAGAAAAAAATAAAACAGTGAGAGGTGGGCGTCTTTTTGGTTTGAGAATTCATTCATAAGCCAAGTTTGTTTAAATGCTAAACGTCAATATAATTGCCTTCTATTTACACAATAAAGAATAGTCCATTATAACTATGAAATGGAACTAATTATTCCATTAGTACAACTTAGATTATTATATTTATACAAAACCTCCTCGATCCTATTTTTCCTTTATGTTTCGCATTATTCATAAGATAGATTAGCTCATCCACTTTATTACAACTTTTGTTCTCCATCCAGTCTATTTGTTCTTCTAAACCAACTTTACTTTATCTTCTTCGGCTATTGCTAATCTTTTTTAACCGCGTATTGACTTTTCTATACTTGATAAATGTCTCTTCTTTGTACTTTACATACTATGAATTGCATGCACATACTTTTGGCTTGGAAAATCATATGTGCAACTGCAAATGAAAAAACAAATCTATGAGGAATAAGATATGTTAAATTCAATTTCCTATTCTTGTTTCACCTTCATACGCATTTAATAAACCGCGTTATATTGGTGGAACCACTGGAGCATCGGGTAACGACCCTTTATGTTCTAAGTTAATCTTCACACCAATCAACTGTGTATTTAACTCCTCACAGGCTGATTCAATAAAGCAGTTAAAAGTTGGAAGCGATTTATATATTTATAATGCATTGCACATGTGGATGAATTTATGTTAAAACGGGAAACGACATTTAAAATATGATCATTCAATGTCTCACTATGATCTTTAAGTCAAATTATTACAGGCGTAGATGCTAAAAACAAGAGTTTTATATATGTTCGTCTGTTGTGGAATATACACTGAACCGCAAAAGAAACGCGAAACGTGTATAACTGTAAAATATGTTTTAACTTTTATTATGTCAGAGATAGATTTTGATAAATCTGATAAAGTCAAATTTTAGATTCACTGAGCACAGGTTATCGGTCGTCGTCATGTGTTCCGGTAGTGGGCCTATCCTGCACATCGAGATTATAGGCCGTGATATGTTCAATACCATGCATGCCCTCCCTGGGTGTTCAAAACGGTCATGCACAGTCGGTACATGGAGCACATAAGGCGGTTCACAAAGACCATTGGCATCTGTGCTCACACCCTGAGGAAAGCTGCATCCACTTCCATATGAGTTGTCAGGCTTGAGACCACCTGGTTAAGCCGTTTCTGGATTTCATCCCACAGGTGTTCAATTGGGTCATGATCTGAGGCCTTAGGATCTGGTCAACGTAGCGCTGTGCTGTGATGCCATTCCCTCTGCTTGCACCAACATTTTGGAACACACGGGCCCAGTTCTCTGATTCAGGCCTAGAGCACAGTAAACTATTATGCTTTGGCCACCACACGCGTCTCTCTCCATGACGCATGCGTCTCTGTAGTATTCACCCCTTCAACGCCACACCCTCACTCTGCCATCCGAGGTGGAAACGCAGTACGGCTCTCGTCAGAGAAGACTATTAGGACTGATGCGCTTAAGAAGCACACTATATTAACGAGCCATTTATTCTCCCACTCGGGATATGGTCTGCATGTTGGTAATAAAAGTATCAAACTGCCAGATCATAGTGAAAATAAGAAGACATTATTATAACACCCGAAACCAGGTTTCTGCATCATTAGCTATTCAATCTCGCTCATAAAGAATGAAACAATCAGAGCTTTCAGAAGAAAACCGTTTCCAAATTTGGTAGGTGACGAGACTCAAACCAGAAATACGTTTTGGCAAGGTGAATATTTTAATAATTTTGATTTATACATTGATTATCTGGGCTGAAATTTTAAATGAAAAATAATGCTTCAATTTTCAGTGTAGCAACTAATAAGTAGAGATCTGGAAAGCACTATTATTTACATTATTTGCATTATTTACATTTGACGGATATTTGTCCTTATCTCGTTTGTTGTTAACACAACGTTTTGACTGATATACCCCCCAGCCTTCATCAGGTGTCTTGCGGAAATTTTGAACCTGGGTTCTCATTCCTAAGGTATTTTTCGATATATTATTATTATTATTATTATTATTATTATTATTATTATTATTATTATTATTATTATTATTATTATTATTCAGTAGTTTTATTTTTTATAGCGTGCATTCACTTCACTACCGATCGAAGCTCTGTGTGCCTTGGGTATGTGCTGTGATTTGTTGTGATGCTCTGATGGTTATTGTATGGAAAGTGTTCTGCGTAGGATGTTTGCAGTGCCTAGTAGTGCAATTTTCTGTATGTTATATGTGTTTCTAAGTCCTGGTGTTTTTGTTATGTATTTGTCTAAATATTTTTTTATCATGCCTAATGCACCTACTATGATAGGAATTGTTTCTGTTTTTAGATTCCACAATATTATTATTATATTATTATTATTATTATTATTATTATTATTATTATTATTAATAATATTATTATTATCATTATTATTATTATTATCATTATTATTATTATTATTATTATTATTATTATTATTATTATCATTATTATTATCATTATTAACCTCTACGCCATATGCCCCCGGGCATATGGCGAAGAGGTTCAGAGCGCGGGCTACTAACCCCAAGATTCCGAGTTCGATTCCAGGCAGTGACCTGAATAATAATAATAATAATAAGAAGAAGAAGAAGAAGAACATCGAAAAATACATTAGGAATGAGAGCCCAGGTTCAAAATTTTCTCCAAGACCCCTGATGAAGGCTAGAGGGTATATCAGCCGAAATGTTGTGTTAACAACAAACAAGATGAGGACAAATATCCGTCAAATGTAAATAATGTACATAATTCCTCATCTCTTGAATATAGAACTGTATGAGGGCACTATATTATTAACATGCCATACTCATTGTCATCAATAAATATTAAGGTGTTCAAAGAAAATTAATCAAATGCATAGAGAAGTATTAGTAAATTGAAAACGAATCCCTTTCACGTGAGTCGAACCGCAGTTGTGTCCTGTAGATACAACTGCATGCTTAGATTTCTTTTTCGAGAATGGTATCATAAATATTAATAGTTATCGCAAAGTTAATATGGCAGTCTATAAATATATGACTAAATCTGCCTCCAAGAGGCCATCGCCTCTAGCTAATCAACGGCAGCTTTAGTCGTATATTTATAGACTGCCATATTAACTTGGCAATAACTGTTAATATCTAGTGCGGCTGCCGTAGTCTCCTTTAGAGCGACTTAGAAATAATGGTATCATAAATGTCCTGTATATAATTCATTTAAAAATCTTAATATTCAGATTGTAGCTAATACCTACCTACCTGGCTACCTACCTACCTACCTACCTACCTACCTACCTACCTACCTACCTACCTACCTACCTACCTACCTACCTAACTATCTACCTAATTACCTGTATACATGCACACATATACACGCGTATAAATGTTTATAAATTTCTACTATAGCAGACACCATTAGGAAGAATTTTCTTTCTCTTGTCATTTTTGTCCCTGGATATGCCACTGGAGAATTTCAAAGAATTAGATTCCATTAAGCAAATGGAAAGACGCACTGTTACACACACATGAAAGAAAACAATATATTACTTGCTAGAAAGTCGTATATGAAGCAGCTCATTGAGGAGAAAGAGATGGTGGTTATTTGTATGTATTGGGAAATTATTTTTCAATAATTGTTTACTAAATTTATCTATTGATAGAAATCTCGGTTTCAAAGCAAAAAGAATCTTCCCGAGAGACAGATTTGATGATCCTCCTAAAGAAATGGAAATCCATCAAATGCACGAGCACTTTTCTGATTGAGTTCAAGATGAAATTTCTCCAGTTTAGAATACCAGGTAATATATTTGTAAAGGAGAAAAAAGATCCACAAATATAAACTTGACAAAAAAAACAAAAAACGTGTATGATGCTCTTTTAGTGAGCTAAATCGCTAAAATGTACGAAAATAAAAAATAAAAACAAAAACAAAGCAAAAAAACAACACTTACAATTAAAGTTGCTGTGTAGCACACTTAAAAATTCACACAAATTCTACTTTTTGCTTAAGGAGCGCAATCACTTTTTGATTTGTAGGTAAGCCTAAATATAGATTAATTAAACAAGTATTTTAATTAGTGTTCCATGAATGTAGGATAATGAGGTTTAGGTAGTAAAAGCAGATTACAGAGCAATGGAATGTTTTTAGCTCCAGCACCACGTGATTTAATAAAATTGACAACTATAGATTAGTATGGTTTAAAAGAGTTTAAACCTGTTAAAGGAAAAGTGTTCAGTTAGTCTCTAGAAGTTTTTAAAGTATATGAAACCAAAAGCGACGATTGCGTTAGTATTTTTTTTTTCTGATTGCAATGAAGATTCTTCGGGGACAGGAGCAGAGAAACGATCTCTTCAAACCGAATAATGTCCAGTAAACTGGCAAGCAAGCAATTGTTAGTTCAACTTCTTTATGTTTCGTCTATCCCACTTCTTCCACAATTCCCATCTTCCTCACAAATTCGTCTTAACTCCAGCAGAGTGTTCTTGCTTACTATTATTTCTGAGAGCTTTCAGAGTCGCAGATGTATAACCCTACCTTCCTTATTGGCAGCTAATAAAGGAGCAGACGAAACAGGACAACCGGGGGAGACAAAAGCGGATACGTTCTGCATTGGTTCTATTTCATGGAGAACATTACCCTGTGCAGATTATTTCATGTGAATTATGTATGCGTATTGTTCTATGCTAATTACCCTATGTGGATTCATCTATGACAGTTGCTTTAAAACGTTAATATCATTTTACCTTTGTTTCAATCATTAGACTGCAGCCATGCTTACGCACCACCTTGAAGAATTTTTAATCGAATGAATCGATCTTAATACTTGTTTTAAAGCTTAATACTTATACTATCGATTTCTTTTACCGAACCGGTAAGTTACCTGGACGTAAACACACCAGCACAAGTTGTCAAGCAGTAGTGAGGGACGAACAGACAAACTCAGACACACATACACACATGCACCCCCCATATATATATATATATACACGACAGGCTTCTTACAGCTTCCGTCTACCAAGACCACTCACAATGTTTTAGTCGGCCCAACAGTATAGCAGAAGGCATTTGAAACCAAACACGGAACCATTTGGTTAGGAAACAAGCTTCTTACCACACAGCCACGCCTACGCTTAATGTAGATAAGTCTAATTTACAGCCAGCATGGATGACGTACTGAACTATACAGATCATTTTGGTAAAGGTACTTGTCACAATAGTATGACACTAAAAGTCTTGAGGAGTTTTGTACAATTTCGCTTAGTTTGACCTATCACGTGAGATTTGCGGATTGCTTGAGATCATGGATTTCTATATACTCTAATTTTGGGTCTTTTTTGTTGCGTTCTCCTCATTCGAATTGTAATCAATGAGCGTTGCAGTCATTGGGCAATACAACTTGCGTAAATTATTCGTAATCCTGAACAATGCAGTTACTAAAATATGCTGATCATATTTGCCGTCTGCTTTGCACATTTCGCTATTGATATTGTTAATGCTAATTTCTTATTCACCACAATCATTGTTGTTGTTGTTATTGTTGTTGTCGTTGTTGTTCTTCTTCTTCTTCTTCTTCGTCTTCTTCTTCTTCTTCTTCTTCTTCTTCTTCTTTTAGTATTTGTTGTAATTTAACATTATTCTTCTTGCAAATAATGTTAATAATAATAATAATAATAATGATAATAATTATAATAATAATAATAATGATAAAATACTTTCTATGTAATCTCAAGTTTTGAGAAATTCACTAGTACAAAACCAAATATATGGCATCCTAAGCATAACACCAACATGAACTTCCAACTTCTTGTCCCTTGAGATCTCTGGGTTAGACTTGGAGCCAACTTGTACAAATACAAAGCAAAAGCAAAAATATAATAATAATAATAATAATAATAATAATAATAATAATAATAATAATAATAATAAATGCCCTGACGCAGTACCAGACAATGGCTCTCGTGGCTTCTGATCTTAACTGACTGGAAGTGTTATCATGTACATTGATTTGTCTTGGTATAAAAGATGGCTACAGCAAATATTCTGCTCAATACCACATATTTGCTTGTCAATTGTTTGACCTTAACCAGTTGAGCATGTCCCTTAGTGGCTGACGATATGTGCAGAAGTTGTGGGGGAGCATCATAGCTATGTGTTGAGAGGGATTCTTTGTGGTTTGAATAATGCACCTCTGGAAACATGGGTGTTTCGTTCAACATCCTTAAACAACCCTTATTCAGGGACCTTTTGAGCGGGATGGGTTACTCGAACAGTAGAAAATTCTAACTGGGACCCACCTGCAAGGTCGTGTGCTGTTTATCTTGATATGAGATCACCATGTTGCGCACATATGGTTGTGATGCATGTGCCTAGTGTACGCTTATCAGACGCGTAGTCATGATGGGTATAGTGGGCTTTTTTAATAAAATTATATATTCTTTAGATAAACACAGGGCTACTCACTGTCTATCATTGGTTGTATTAGTATACGCTCAACTAATGAGACTGGTGTTCGAACTGACGGTGATATGGTAAACAATGTATGTTTTTCTTATTAAAATATTCCTTTTCTAATGCATAAAATTACGTTGCAAAGTCTATAATGAGAATATTCAAATAGTTCCGATATTCAAATAGCTCCGATATTGATGAAATTTAAATCATAGAACTATTCCATCATTTTATCAGATCTTTACCATATGTTTCACCCCTCTGCTTGGCCTGCTGAATGTTGAAAATATAGATTAATTCATCCTACTACAATGCCTCCGAAAAATATTACATGTGGACTACCTAAGCAATCACGCGTACGAAAAGAGAAAGAGCTGAAGAGACTATCAGTGGAACAAGAGACTGAGTGTAGATGCTGAAAAGCATGCAGCCTTACGAGCCTCAGGAAGAGGCGGCTCACAAGAAGAAGCAGAGGAAGAAGAAGATGAAATGCCCAACGAACTGCAGCAGCAAGATAGTCTGAATCTGAAGTACAGGCTGAAACAAGACGAAAATTAGGTGCTCAACGGACTGCAGCAGTAAGACAGTCTGAAACTCCAGAAGTAAGGGGGCGGAGAATGAGAATGAATACTCGACAGACTGCAGCAGCCAGGCAACTTATAACTCAGGACGAGCTCAACACTTGGAGGATAACAGACAGATTCAGGTATCAAGAATTTAGACTGCGTCCTTTTACTACTGAAGATTAGAAAATAGCTGCATTCGGTTATAATCCTAATTATGCATTTAATTCGCAAGATATTTTTAATATAGTATCCATGTCATTATTATGTGATTACTGTGATTACTGCGGTACAATAATGCATTCATGATGTCATATATATATATATATATATATATATGCCAGCTATTCAGTAGCCATGATAAAACTCCGAGTTTCGGATGTCGGGGCATCTCTTCAGTTACTGGGCCATCAAAAGGTGCTATGAAAAGAAATTATATATATATATATATGTGACCGTGTGTGTACCGTCTACCCTTCCTTGGATCTTGCCTTTTCCTATGTTTCTGACGAAGAGCTCTACTCGAAACGTTAAATCCTTCTTGTTTCCTTTCCTGAGCGTCCAATAACACTATACTTGTTCCACATCCTCGCGTTGTTGTGTTTTCATGTTTGGATTAACTATACACACACACACACACACACACACACGCACACACACACACACACACACACACACACACACACACACATATATATATATATATAATTTTATTTCTTCCATTCTTTCAAACTCAAATCAAAACAAGTTATGGGACATGCAGGAAACGCCTGATGTTTTTTTTTCAAGCTTATTGCTACTCTGCTAATCTTCTTGATGAATAGTCATAAATCGAACGATAAACTGAAAATACTGTTGAGTAATCTTTCTGCCACATTTTATTTGATGATAGATTTTAACTTACACGCATAGTACTTTCAAAAACTTATAATGTAGAAATTGTTTCTCAGAATGAGTATTGTTTCATGCCTAAGTTTAATTAACATATTTTTGTATACATTTTCGAAAAAATTTACAATAGTAGTTAGCCTTAATGCATCCATTATCGGGTAAAACTATTCTCAGTAAGCACAAAATTAAAACAGGACGAATATCTTTAGGCAATTACAACAGTGACTCTTCGGGCACTGCTTTTCTACATATCGCTGGTGGAGAGATGAGTTTCTGCTATCTCTAGCAGTCGAGCGTCTATCACCGATGTGACCAAAAAAGGTCAAAATCATGTGATCTGGTGAACTCGGCGCTAGAGTTGATGGAGATTTATCTATCCGCTAGCGATATACACAAGCTGGTATTTTGTATATGAAAGTTTCTCTTATAGTATCAACTCCAGTAAAGTGTGTTTTGACAGAATATCCACGTTTAACGGGGAATATACTTTTAGGCAAATAATGGTTTATACATAGATGCATAAATACACACAATTACATACACACATATGACCATATTCTTCTTAAAGATAAATTTAGATCATACTAAAGCAACAACGAAACAGTATATATATATATATATATATAATATATATATATATATATATATTATATATATATATATATATTATATATATATATATGTATGTATGTATATAATTATATATGGATATATATATATATATACATGCATTTCAAGATCATTGTCAGCAGTGAAAAGTACAGGAACAATTGTTATGAGTATCCAAATACCACCGCTAAATTACAGCGACTATCATTGTTTCTCTGCTAAGAGTGAAATAGCATATAAACAAACTCATCAGCCAGCTTTGTGAGCTCGTTTTTTAATATTCATTCATGCTCTGGCGTGTTTATACTCGTATCTGTATGGCTATGGAATTCTATTGTTTCCTATCATTTTCTCTTGTCTTCCATCATATCATTGAAATATTATAGGTTGTTGTTCTTTATTCCTTGGCGGTTTTGAATGGCTAGCCGTAAGTTCACCAGACCACCATGTCTTTTCCTATGTTAGGCACTGAATAACAAACCCTTCCGTTTTCAAGATGACAGGGTGCCGTTTAACAGACTTTAGCTTTTATTTTTAACATGTCAAACAAAACATGTCGGTTTTATAATTTACTCTGATAATGTTTTATTTATATTACTGTTTATGCAATTTCTACAGAGCATTTTATTTTTATTAAATAAAAATAAAAATATAGAACCATGTGAGATTTGCAAATCGATCGCTTTGAAATTAATGATAATCAAATTAGAATGAAATGATACTGAGTGACTTATCGTGCATAGATCTATCAATTAATCTATCGATCCGAAATAATTACTAATTTGATATATTAAGGAGATTCACCCCAATTAATATGTTTCGCCTCTGATATAATAAATAACAGGTAATAGCGAGTTCAAAGACTGGAGTAAATAAAAGACGCAAACAGTATGACATAGATTTCGAATACACACCCACACATATATACACACACAAAAGTACATATATGCATGTGTGTATATATGTATGTATGTCATTGTTCTGTTTTATTTCAAGATTTCTTGAAAATAGAGAAAGTGTCCGTTTCTAAACTAGATTCAAAGCTCCTTCGTTTTAATTTCAACCTCAACAACAGGGTATTATTGTTTGTATATATGTATGTCTTCTATTTTTTTAATTATTATAAATTTTCCACTGATGAGGGACCATTTTCCAACAAAATTACAAGGCCCCATCTTTGGGATGTAGTTAATACGAACAACTTCACATTTGGAATTTGAGAAAAGTCTTGCATATTTTCACTGTTCCACTCACAGATTGGAATGTACGAATCAGCCGGTCAATTTCTCTTTCTGAAAATCCCAGTTTATCCAGATTCTCCTTTAAGCGTTACCTAACAAAACCTAGTGCTCCGATTATTATTGGTATGAATATGAGTTTATAGTCTGGATGTAGAAGCTGGAAGTTTCGAAGCAGTTGTCCACAGATATCCTCTTTTTCTATGTTGGTGCATACCTTATGGAAATATTCCACCAGTATTCCTTGAGTTTGTGTTTATGAATGTATTCTATAACACAGGGATTTTCTAACTTTATTTCAGGACAGTCTTTTTTGTGGATGACAATAAAAATTGTTTTAGCAACATCGTGCCGCACATTTTAGTCAGCTGCTAATCACATGCGTAATGTTTTAGAGATTTTTACAGTTCCGGTGATGGACTGAATCTATAGTCTTCGAATCAGCTTTCATTTTCTTTCTGGTTTTGAGAAGCCTAATTTCTCAAGATTGATGTTTAGGCAGTGTGTTACATATCCCAGGGATCCATTAATTATATGTATAAATTTGAACTTGTAATTTGGATAGGGTAACTGCAGATTTCTCAATAGTCCAGCGTAGGTATTCTCTTTTTCATTGTACTTCAACTTTAAGGGCATCTAATTTCCACAACCGTACACAGATACTTTTCTCAATCCAAAATCATTATATCAGGTCAATTGTGCTTACATTTTATTGAGGCCTTCACTCAGACATTCCACCAGTACTCCTTTTCTACCAGGCTGTGGGTTATTATTTTTGGTCCTCGGTTTTATCCTTCCAACTGATTTCATTATAGAGTGTCCTAGCTACATCAATTCTCATCTGTAGATAATATCGTGATAACATTTTTGGACAACTGCTGATGATGTGGGTGATATCTTCGGCGTTAATTCTACAAAGTCTTCATCGGTTGTCACATTTTACTGCTTTTCCTGCAGTGTATGAGTGTATGTATAGATATGTGTATATATGGATGTATACAAACATATATATATATATATATATATATATATATATATGTGTGTGTGTGCGTATGTATGTATATATGTATATACACATATATACATATATATGTTATATGTGTGTATACATGCATATATACACATATCTATACATACACTCATACACTCACATGTATATATATATACGTATATGTGTACGTATATATATATATATAATATATATATATATATATATATATACATCTTACACATACACATACATATATACATATACACACACATGTGTGTAGTGTTAAAAATATGTAGACAATTATTTCTAGAGTAGAAATATTTATATGCATTTTAGAAACAAATTTGCAAATTTAGTCGTTGGTGTCTTCAATTATTAACGTCAGCTGTCAAAATTATATCGCAAAAAAGTAACTACTTTTTCAAATTACACACATAAATTAAGTAGCCAAGTGATTATAATTTAACGTTGTTCGCACATCCATTTCATCTCCACGTATGCTCAACTGTTTTTTGTACTAATTAGCAACAATATTTTACTCATATTTCCCTTAAGTGTATTTAATCACACTGCCGTTGTATTCTGTTTATATTATTAGTTATTATTATTAGGGAAGTATCAGATGCGATACTGCCGAATCGTAACTTCCTATACAATATAAAAGATTCTTTTTACCAAAAGAAAAAAGAAGTAAAAATGTAAAAAAAAACCTCACATTTTTTTTCATTGAATTTTAACTGTAGGTAAATATATTAATGAAGGTAGCTTTCTCTATTGCTCAACTAACGGGTGAAGATATATGGAGATATATATTCCTTGAATGTTAGCTGTAGGTAAACGTATTTCATGGTTAATTATAGACGTATATATTACCCGAAGCTTAATTCTTAATACATGTGTCATTTGACCTTCAGCTGAAGAGAAATATATTATCTTGCTTTTAATTGTAGATAAATGTATTATTTATCTTCTACTTGTAAATGTATGCTATTTGGATCTCATACTTTGATAATTCTTTTATCCTTTTATTCTTTTACCTACTTCAGTCATCCGACCTCGGCCATGCTGGAGCATCACCTTGAAGGGTTTTAGTAAAAAAATCGACTCCAGGACGTGTGATTTTTTAAAGCCTAGTACTTATTCTATGAGTTTGTTTTGCCGAATCACTAATTTACGGGAACGTAAACACACCAACACCGATTGTAAAAAAGTTTATGAGGGGACAAACACTGACACAAAGGCACATACACAACGTACGCACACCCTAATACGACGGGCTTTTTTCGGTTTCCGTCTACCAAATAAATCCAGTGACAAGAATTTGGTCGGCCCGAAGTAATATTTGTAGATACTTACCTAAGGTATCATGCAGTGGAACTGAACCCGGAATCATGTTGTTGGAAAGCAAGCTGGTTAAAACACTGGCACGCCTGATATTAGTATATTATTTGGGATTAGTATTTTATTGGTATATTAAGGCGGCGAGCTGGCAGAAACGTTAGCTCGCCGGGCGAAATGCGTAGCCGTATTTCGTCTGCCGTTACGTTCTGAGTTCAAATTCCGCCGAGGTCGACTTTGCCTTTCATCCTTTCGGGGTTAGTAAATTAAGTAGCAGTTACGCACGGGGTTGATGTAATCGACTTAATCCATTTGTCTGTCCTTGTTTGTCCCCTCTGTGTTTAGCCCCTTATGGGTAGTAAAGAAATAGGTATTTCGTCTGTCTTTACGGTCTGAGTTCAAATTCCACTGAGGTTGACTTTAACTTTCATCCTTTCGGGGTCAATAAATTCGGTACAAGTTGCGTACTGGGGTCAATCTAATCGACTGGTCCTCTCCCTTAAAATGTCGGGCCTTGTGCCTAGAGTAGAAAAGAATATTTTAATAACTATTATAGTTCGACAAAGCATACCACTGCCGAAGCCGAAGACCCTTGCCGTAATCATACATTTTAGGAAATTGATTGCAGTTGCGGTGGCCATATATCACAATCGGTGCGTATAGGATCGTTCGGCTGATTTGCAGACGACACGTGTTACTTTGGCTCATCACATGGTGATTTCTGGTATACACTGAATGGTGACTCTGCCGAATGCTGCAAAGTAAGACTGAGACATTGGCCTTCTCAAGAAACTCATCCAATTCAGCATGTTAGTGCAAAAGCACTGAGACAAGTAGAGGGATTTTAGTATCTCGAGGCCGTATTCATGAGTGATAGGAGACGTTCCCTCCGAAGAGTTTTACTGAGGTTGCGGAAGGGAAGAGAAGGTAAGTGGACCTGGCTAGATTGAAGGAGTATTGCAAGATGACACAGAAGGTGGGCGGCGACGTGAAATTGTCGCCCCCTAAAAGAATCGTAGAGATCGTGGAGAAAAACGCATCACCTACAAGGTACCCGCCTTGGAGAACAAGAAGGTTGAACAGGTGGAAGCAGCAAAAATAGAAAAAGCATTGAGGGAGCAATCGAGCCAAATTATGTATATAAAAACAGGAAGCGAATACTGGACGGTGGCTGTCCAGTTTAGGACAGTGGAAGAGGTGAGGTGATTCTTTTTTTGCTGCTTTGAGGGTAGAGACAATGTATTCAGACCTCAGCGGGCTTGAGTTGTCTTCAGCGGAGGATGAGCTCCTGAAGGCGGTGGAAAATATGGCTTGGGCTGCGTCAGCCGTCCTCGTTGGAAGTGAGGGGAAGGTGGCTGTCCTCCAAGCCACGGAAACGGAGGAAGGAGGATGGAGAGTAAAAAACTGGACCTCATTATACAGGCAGAGGAGAAGCATTTGGAGAGTTTGGAGGAGACAATGACGTTGGGAGAGATTGTGCTGAGAGTCCCACTATGTTTTAAATGCGACCAAAAGGGCGACATTAGAGCGCACTGCCCTCTCCAGAGGAAAATAACAGAAGAAACTGTTGTGGAGATGGAAGAGAAAGGGAAAGAAGAATAGGCAGACGGAAGGAACATGGAGGAGGAGTGGATAGTGACAGAGAGTAAAATGAGGAAGGGAAGAAAAAGAACAGTGAGTATGATGCAGTACCCCAGGCCAACTTTCTCCCACCCAAGACCACTCAGACCCACCCTCCCCATATAGACACCAAACATACCCACCCCTTTCCCCACAGGAAAAAAGAAGAAAGAACAGACACCACAAAATTTACAAGACCCATCCCCTGGTGAAGAAGGTTAGTCTACATGGAGGCGAGAGTGTTGTCACTCAGCGAAGAGGAAAGCGGAAATAGAAGGACTGGACTAGAGGTTAAAGGGGACTTAGGACTCAGAGTTAGCGCGTGATGTTACTCAGTGTGGGGTGAGTAAACACACTTTTCATATTCCCATTTTCAAGATATCATTCATGTAATCATAACTTTAAAATTTTCATTTTAATATTTTGATTTTATTTTTTAATGTTCATTTTAATGTGTCATTCATAGTATCAAATTTTATTTTTTATATATTTTTAATTGTGATATGTCCCCACATGTTTTGTAATGTCCCCTCGATGTTATACCTTTATGGCCAAATTTTGAAATAAAGTAGTTTGCTTACTAGCCATATGGTTTTGGGTTCAGTCTCACTGCCTGGCATCTTGGGCAAGTTTCTTCTACTATAGCTTCGGGCCGACCAAATCCTTATGAGTGGATTTGTTAGACGGAAACTGAAAGATGCCCGTCGTATATATATATATATATATATATATATATGTGTGTGTGTGTGTGTGTTTGTGTATCTGTTGTTGGCCCCTCCCCAACATCGCTTGTCAACCTATAGATTAATTACTAGTCCTACAAAGAATAAGTCCTAGAGTTGATTTACTCAACTAAAGGTGATGCTCCAGCATGGCCGCAGTCAAATGACTAAAACAAGTAAAATAATAAAAGTATATATATATATATATATATATATATATATATATGATAAACACGCATACATATATAAAATATATAATAAATTCGATCGTGTATACACGGATGTAGAAATACCTTCGATACGGTTGCAGTAACTGTTTCGGAGGACGAATTGCTCTAAAAATTCGTAGGATGGCTAGGAATGACGTGATCGAACTTTAAAACGTGTGTTTTTGTGTAATAATTCTTCCTTAGTTGCACGCCTGAATCCGTCGGTGATACTCAGTTCAAAATTGCCGGAATCGATGTCTGTAACCAATGAAACGTAATTGCGCAGAATCAAGTGCCTTACAATCCGATCACGTAATTCAGATCCCAGTCTAATATGTTTTTGTACAGATTGTGTATAAGGAGAATTTTTCCCCCTGAACTAGTTATTGCTGCAAAAATCTTTCCAGTCTTGGGTGTACATGAACATGTTAACTTAATTATTGCTGCTTATTTTATCATTAATCAATTGATTCCAGTTGGATAAATCTTAGCACATACCAGTAAAATATTTTTTGCTATTTACATAAAAGAATGTTTGATCTTAGAAGGGTGAGGCACAACGCATTCGATGTCAGTAACTGATAAAGCGTATTCATGCAGAAACAGGTCTATTGCTTCGTTCATTGTCTAGTTCGATATCTTATCGCCCACAGTTTATATAGAAACCTAGATATTTACTACAGTGAAGGTCTTTCCTCGTTTCAGTGTACATAAACTTGCAAAATATAAATGTACACAGCCTTACCTACATACAAACACACGAACACACATACACACTCTTTTACACAGGCACACATATATACGGTAGCCTTAGTCCATTACCCATGTTAACACTAATGTATTAACTCATAATAACCTCAAGGTAAATCACTATGTAGCCATGATCACCTTTGTTCTATAGTTTGCTTCCACTCTTTTACCTACCAATTAGGGAGGTCAAGTATAGTCAATATACATTGCCTTTTCTTTTCTGGTTAAGTCATGTAATAAAATTCTGAAGATCTTACTTCTATTTGGAAGACTCGTTTTGGTACTGTATTTTACAGATGAGAACTTTTTATATCTATATTTGATGTGGACAGCATGCGGTAGCTTTCCTATCTCAAAAACCGTACGTTGGGTGTGTTGTGGTTATATGCTTAATAGGTGGTGAAATAAAAAAATTAACGCGTTCAGTTAAGAGGTGCGCTGCGAAACAGGGATGGGAAGAAATAATATAACTATGTACACTTGTAGTAATGTTGCTCTATATATTTACTTTTAACTCCTTTCACCCGTGGAAACTAATATCATATGGCACGTGTTTAACAAAGAATAGGCTTTTATGATGGTCGTCGTTTCTCACTAATAATAGACTTCATATTTAAAATAGAACTCAAAACAGTTTTCATTTTAGAATAATTTAGCAAAAAGAATTCATTGTCCTGAAAGATAATAAAAATTCACTGGTGGAGATGGAAAGTATGTCCTTTAAAATTCGGTCACTTGAATATAAATCCATTAAATTTCTATTTTAGGTACTATTATTATTGCATTGTAGCACATTTTACTGATATGTTACAATATTTGTTAGATTTCAGAATTCTGTTTACGCTTAGATCTATTATAGCTGCAAATTGAAGAATTTCAAATAAAACCCTGTTATTTGGGATCACTCCATTGATACACTTTTTAAAATTGTTTTCACACCATTTCGCCATTCTTTTCATTATACCCATACTTTTTTTTAATCAAAATAAAATGCAATTATTATAAATTTAATTGATTTAAAAATAAATTAAAAACTACATATAAAATCATTTTCAACTCCTCAATAGAATTGAAATTAGTTTTGTTCTGAATTCTGTCAGAAAATCATAATGCGCATTAGAGTCGCATAATAATGTAGCCTGTGTGGATCACAAGAAGGCATTTACTATTAGTTCTTAATTTCCTGCTAAGCAAAGCGACGATATTATATTTTATAATTGTGTTCAAGAAAAGAAGTCAACGCTTCTAAGTAGTGTTGACCGAGAATCTTTCTACCACGTAAAAAACACTTCGCCTACATGGGTTTCGGTGTGACTTCGTTTTTTTTTTATTTTAAGATTTTAATTTAACATTCAAAATCGAACTATTGCAGAGGAAATAATGATGAAATAGCATAAAAATAAATCAGTATCAAACCAAAATTTCAAGTTCGATATCCGTAGACGACTAAAATCTAACATGATTCTAACATTAGATTGCATAGCATAAAAGGGAACTAATGATTTTATATCTCGTATAATTGATTTTTAATATGAAATCTCAATTTGAAATCTAGCTGTTTGTTTTTTTCCTTTTAGTTCATACTTCCTTTATTTTGATGTTCACAAATATCATTACGCTAGCTTGGTGATCAGATAAAGGTGCTTCCAACAGACACTAATTACTGAAAAGAATACCATTTCAGTTGATAGTATATAAAACTCTTCTGGAAACCTTGTATACTAGCATCTAATAAAGACATTAAAAACTGCCCGAAATAGATTATGGAAGACATATTAACAAAATGGAAGATAATATTTTAAAAGCATCATTATAATCCAGTTTCAGTAATGATAGTGTTATCTGCTGTGATTTAATTGAAACTGAATATTATCTGTGTTCCTTCACAAATAACTGTAATTAGTTTACGTGAATTTTCAAACATGTACTGTTGATGTAAACATGTCAAATATGTACTGTTGCTGTAAACATTTTAGATAATAAGTACTCATCTATTATTTTGTAAAGAACCTACGATAAACAAGACAATTTACTGTTAATATGAGATAATGAGTTGTTTCAGCAACGAATGTTTGTATGCATTATTTTCCTTCTCTGAGCGTCTTCTTAATACTTCTTTCCGTTCTTAATTTTTCTTCTTGTCTTTTTCTCCGTTTTCTTTCATTAACTATATATATATATATATATATATATATATATATTGATTGTGTCTGGGGAGAGTCATTATTACTACTTAACACACTCACCGGTTTGATTTCCGTTCATTTACTTATTTAACTTTTATAAAATTCTCGTTGCGGGTTGCAACCTCTTCAACGGTCGTCGACTCTCCGTTATCAGAGCTGTGTTCTTTTTGTTTGTTTGTTTGTTTGTTTGTTTGTTTGTGCGCTTGTGTGTGCATCAGTGTGCATATGTATACACATATGTATGTGTGTGTTTGTAAGCATGCATGTGTGCATGAATGTGTGTGTATGCATGTATTTATGTATGCATGTCTGTACGTTTTTATGTATGCATGTATTCTGCATATTCATATGTTTATACATTTTCTGTGTATACACTTTAAAACTACAAATATATCGTATATTCTAAAATTTTACCAGATAATGAAATAATGGGTACGTTTTTCACTGTCAACAGTAAATGGTTACTTAGATTTCCGTTTGGTGTTACTTCACTTTCGAAGAGTTTCTATTCAATTGACCACACCGTGCATTTTATTCTATTTAAATCAATATTTCTTTGTGCATATGGAACGGTTCAGTATTGCCATTGTGCCTTACATGCATGAGGTCAATAATAATTGACTGATTCCCTCAACTGTGTCCTTCTGAATACAACCAATGATGACCTTGTCAGCAACAAAAATGAATCCTGGTTTATTCCTGATTTCAATTACTGCTCTCTTAGACATTTTTAAAATTGTGAAATAATGACCTTCTGAGTCACGAGTAAACTGAGTTTTCAGATTTGGCACAGAGCCTTCCATCAATATACTTTGATATGTTAATAAGGATACAAAACTCTTTCTAGAGAGTTACCACCTGTAATGTGTATTGACTCATTACTTGTAAACTACTAAATGACGATAGGAAATTTACATGCGTGTATTCAAGTTAGCACAAACAATTGTGGGAACTTTGATATAGTGATAGGTTTAGGGCTTTAGTTTTGTCTTGTCGCCTAATGGTATACAATTCTAATATTCACTGAATTATTACCTTATCATAGTCAGTCTATCATTGTGTTCTTGGTTGAACCATGATGAGAGACATTCCTAATATGACAGCCCAATGTTTTTATATATTGTATTGTTATTGCCCAACTTGCCTTCCGTATTTTAAGAGCGCATGGATTGGGAAACATTTGTTTATTATTTCTAGTTGTAGCAGCAAACATATAAGGTTTTATTTCCCTGTTTGCAGAGGCATTACCTAAATATGTGTGTATTTGTTCTGTAGACACTACTGAGAGAGGTCACTGCGAACAAAACAGTGATCATATCAGAAATGTATTCGCATTATAAGCATAATTTCTTTAGTTTAGTTCCTTCGTTTCAATGTCCCGCTGGTATCTATGTACCATAAGAGTTTGATAACATATATACATGCATACAGTTACACACATGCATATATATATGAACATACACACCGATACCCATATATACATACACGCACGCGCTCACATATGCACGTGCGTGTGTGTGCGTGAGCATGTGTGTATATATATATATATATATATATATATATATACACGCACACACACACACATATATATATGTATGTACACACACTCATTCACATATATAGATAGCTGTATATTGTCTCTCGTATTAAATAGGATTCAAGCAAGTCTTCAGTTTGGGAATTCAATGAAGAAATGAATACAAAACTGTTGTAGTATATTGAATATATAATTCTGTGCCGGTTACTAGACTGGGAGGATAGGTACACGGATTTATGACTATGTATATGTGGAACAATAAAATGATATAAATGAATATTAATGAAATAGATAAGAGCCCTGAGCATTATAGTATTATAAAGGAGAGACGCTAGGAATATAACATTTTCTTATGCATTATTAATATAAGTTACACGAAATATTTGAAATCGGACACAGAGGTCGGTTGTTGGTGTATGATTAACGAGAGAGTAAATAAAAGGTGCAATAGAAAAGTAGGGAGTAATAAAAAGGATTTTGACTTTCGCACTTGAACACATGATCACATATTTGTATGAAGAATTATAATCATCATATTAATCAATATATGTGAACGTAAGGTGAACTCAGAGCATAAATTGGCACAAAAAATCTTTTGAAACCAATATAAATGACTTGCAGCATAGTGTCGCTTCGGTCGCTCTAACTACAAAACCCGGTAAAGTTGAGCAATGTCAATACAAATTTAGTCAAATCTCTCTACATGTAAAGTTGGAAGCTATACATCTAGAAGGCTTTTGAGCATAGTTCTGCTTTGTCATGGCTGGCTCGAGAATAAAAAATCAAAGAATAGCATAATGAAAATAATTATTTACATCTGTGCTCCATTGCTCTGCACTAAAACTCGGGAAGTTGCTTCCCACTATAGCCTTGTGCTAACCAGCTCCTTTTCAAGGAAATTTTGGAAACAAAACTTTTCGGAACCTTGATACATACACAAACACACACCAACGTACATACATGTATGTATGTATACACACATGCAAACATGCATACATCTAAAGGCGAAAGAGACCGACTCGCGTGCCCCAAATCCAGTCCATTAGTGGCACAGTGGAAATCCCAAAGATTCTCTGTTTGAGTCTCTTTAAGAGACCGTCTGCATGCACTTAGCTCTGTACATCTATCTACAAGAACATACATGTAAAAAGTAAAGATTTACGCGAACATATGCACAAATATCTGTGCACTAAAAGGACGAAGGTGTCCGCACTAACACAACCACGTGGTTGCAAAAGCCAGTAATTCTCAATACTCAAAATCGTATCGCTTTGCTAGTAACCGGCAAGTACTCCATGAATAACTAAATACTCAAAGAGAAACATACTAGTATACATACATAAATACATTCATACAAGCATACGAACATACCTTCGTATGTACCGAGTTTCCCAAAGGCCCGCTCGATAGTTTCTGTTTACGCTTTAAGACAGTATATAAATAGTGGGTAATAACACTAGGTTCCCATCAGGCTAGGATCTACATTGACGGCACTGTTGATTTCAAGCGTCACTACCCGGCCCACCAGAATTCATTCTCAAATCGAGCCCCTAAACTCTCTGCACCCCAGGCAACATATATACACTACCGCATGTTCCGAAATATTTCCTATACCCTATCCTTGTTAATAATCTTGGAGGCACCCACGTATAATTCTAACCTGAGTGTTTGTAAATCGTGTTTAAAGGAATTGTTCGCGATTCTTATCCACCACAACACCTCGTTACAAAATAGATTTTCTAATGTAATCTTTTCATGGAAGCACAAGTTTCATTCCTCGTTTGCCCATTACGTAAAGTCTGTGTAATTTATAATAACGATTCAGCTGTAATTTACCACTTAGCTATGTTAACAATATATCCCACCAGTTTCACTTACTCATTCTATCTATCTATATTTCTTTCTTTCTTTCTTTGTCTGTCTGTTCATCTAACTATCTATTGTCATTTTACCTTTCTCCTTAACATAGCATATCATCCGCTGCAACAACCCCGCGCTCATTCCTCAAATTCCCTCCTTGTCTTTTCGTGACTTCATCAATAGCCAGATCCCATCTCCTCGTGTTTCAAAATCTGCCTCTCTATTCTCCTAGTACCTCCCTCCCTATCTCAGTAGTCCCTGTCTTCCGCTACCCCACCCATTCCTACTTCAATTATTGCTCGTTTCTCAAGTTTTCTATTATCTTAACCATCTCTGATTGATTGAAGATCTGCTTCATGACATAACCCACAAACGGTGCTTCATTCACACTACTGACCTACCTCCCTCCCTATTCCTCTGGCATGGTTTTCTATATTTTTATACTACATTTAAAGTAAATTTATTTGTCAAAATGTATATTCTTCATATCAGTTCACTTGGGGTTTTTTATAGCCCCTGTTTACCCAGTGAACTTCGATAAAGACTTCAGAATCTAAATTTAAATAATTTGAGCAATGCTACATGCTTTATATGCTGGGCAGCTCTCGATCTCACCTTTTGACCGCATACGTTCGTATATATATATATATTATATATATATATATATATAATATATATATATATATATATATAAAATATCGCATACATTAAAACACATTAAGAGGCTTCCATCATAGGAAAGCCTTGCGCTAGAAAGAACAGTTAAAGTTCAAGCCACTAATTGGGGATAAATTATCGAAGAGAATCAAAAATAAAAACAGTTACCATCTAATTTAATTCCCGGACCATGGTTTCTGACTTATTTCAGTAAAATAAAAATTTATTGAGGCCGTCTTCCTCAGTAGGTAGCCTAAGATTTAAACATACACACAACGAGATCGATTCAGCATGTAAACTCATTGTTTGTATATTCTAATTTTTCAAATCCACTGCGCTGTCGCAGTCTGTTGTCGACAACAGAGAGGACACCGGTAAAACTTCGAACAAATTTATCAAAAATCATTTAAACACAATAAATAAGAATTATAGAAATTTTTACTACCAGTGGTCTAGCGCAAAAAAATTTAGTCAATTGACTATATATTATTCATATAAAATATCGCGTACATATAAAATATCGAGTTTACATGCTGAATCGATCTCGTTCTGTCTATATTTAAATCTAAGGCTTCCCGCTGAGGAAGATGGCCTCAGTAAATCTTTATTTTACTGATATAAGTCAGAAACCATGGTCCGGGAATTAAATTAGATGGTAAATGTTTTTATTTTTGATTCTCTTCGAGAATTTATCCCTAATTAGTGGCTTGAACTTTAATTGTTCTTTCTAGCGCAATGCTTTCCTATGATGGAAGCCTCTTAATGTGTTTTAATGTACGCGATATTTTATATGAATAATATATAGTCTATTGACTAAATTTTTTTGCGCTAGACCACTGGTAGTAAAAATTTCTATAATTCTTATTACCCTAATATTATTTAATATACATGTGTGTGTGTGTGTGTCTATGTGCGTACGTATGTATGTACGTATGTATGTATATACATGTGAGTATATACTGATTAATAAACATTTATGCAATATTATGCAATATTACCAACATTTATGCAATATTACCAGTCTGCTCGTTAGAAATATAGTGGACCACTAATTCGTTCGTCAAAACCCTGCAAACATCGACCGTGTAATTTATTTTTGCCAAAGACTGATGTAACATAATGCTGTTTCCGATAGATTTTGAGCTTAGAAAGTAGAGTGGCGACGATAGTTCGTCAGTCACTAAAGTTTATACTTTCATTTCTCTGCTCTCTAAAGGCAATAGAACTGAAAATGATGTACACGACAGTTGACACATAGAAGAACTAACAGCACCACTAATGGTTCTGCATTAACGACCAGCCTCTAATTAATACAGCAGCAGCGACTGAAGTTTCTTTGAATATTACGCTACGAATATTTCAGTAACTAATCGCTATATTATTAAATCAACTCCACACAATTCCTGGAATCTTGGTACTCTTCAACAGTATTTGTATGGAACTGTAGCTAATTCAAGAGCCATTGTAATATTTGCAGATATGGAATAGAATATCTAGTTAGAGTTACATTCCTAGGGCTTTAGCGATGCATAATTAATTTAATCTCTCAAATTATGAAATGCCTTGTAGATTCCAAATATAGATGAAAGGTTTCTATTAAAATCACTATAGACAAGAACCAAGGGATAAAATCAATATTTCCTTTATGGAAATATCAGTTTTATTCGATTTATTCAGATCACATACATTTTAAAAATATAGCATTAAATAGGTTTCGATGGTTTTAAAGGATAGAATAAAATAATGCTAAAATGAATATGTGTGGCAATTATTTTCTTTAAAAATGCCTCAGCGTCTTCGATTAAAATTTTGATATCGTATTTCTGCTCATTCAAAAATTTAGTGGTGGTATCATTCAAAATAATTTTTAAATGCATGCCTTTAGGAAAATTACCTTGGTAGATGATAGTACATGGGTTTTGGGATACTAAAGAATGGCCTGGTTTAGATGCTAAGGAATTTCAACCATGTTTCGTGGTCTGCTACCACAACAGCTCCTTTATAGGATCCAGTTAGCTCAAGACATTATCAGGTGGAACCACGTCCGGTGTCGGCCCCTACTACTCTACCGCTTTGACGTGTCGCCCCCCCCCTTCGGAGGTGTCTTCAGCTCTGGTGTTGGGTGCATGTCTTCTTTCTTCTGTTTCCTGGCCTCTTCGGTGTAGCGTCAACTAAATAATATCTAATTAATTTTAAAGTCATATCATTAATAGCTTTAAGAATGGTTTGAAGTTCAAGATTTGTAGAATATTATACCAGAACTGTATGTGAAATATCTTTCTTTAATTAAGGTTCGGTCTTTTTCTTACCCATTTCATTTACAGACTACCAACCCGTCCACAGTTATTCGTTAATTACATTTCATAAGTCGATTCTAATACTCTAAATTACATAGCTTCCTTCAAAATATAAATTACAGTTTCAGCTCGTACAAATTCAATACCACCAAGTCTTCCACTCTCTTCTATTTTCACAGAAATCTATTGGATTGGAAAGAAAGTAATTCGTTTTTCGCAAATAGATAGAGTTACGATGTTTTTGCATGACTTTTGTCAATGCTTTGATTTTTTTTTCCTTTTGACATTTGATAGCCGGTACCGTTAGCTTACTTTAGAAGGAAGTTCCGCGTTATTTAGTTTACAGCCGTTAATTCAGTGTCAGTTTTAAGATGAAGTGCAAAAACGAATATTTTCACTGTATTTTCCTTTTTTATTTTTGTAAAGGCAAGAAAGCTGCTGAGGCTCACAAAGAAATATGTGATGTTTATGGTGTTGATTGCTTAAGAGAATGCATATGTTAGAAATGGTTTAAAAATTCCGATCTGAAGATTTTTCACTCAAAGATGACCAACGTTCTGGTCGACCTACTGAGGTTGATGATGACCGAATCAAAGCCATTATTAAGTCGGATTGTCATATAAATTGCAGAGATGTTAAATGTATCACACACAACAAATGAAAATCAATTACATTGTAAGTCTTGGACTCGTTAAGAAGCTCGATATTTGGGTTCCCCATAAATTGAAAAGATTCACTTAACACAACGAATCAATATTTGCGATATGCATCTCAAGCGCAATGAAACCGACCATCTTTTGAAACGTATAATAACTCCTGATGAAAAGTGGATTGTATACAATAACAGCAATTAAAAACGATCATGGGCCAAGCGTAATGAACCAGCGCAAACCACATCGCAACCTGAATTGCATAAAAAAAGGTCATGCTATCAATTTGGTGAGATTACAAAGGTGTTGTATATTTTGTGTTGCTTTCAACGTACCAAATGATCAATTCAGCTGTTTACTGTCAACAACGAATATTGTAAAGGAATCGTGTTCTATCATGACAACGCTAGACCACACCCGTCTTTCCAAACACGTGAAAAATTATTGGAGCTTGGTTGGAAGCTAACGTCACATTCACCGTATATCCATTACCTTGCACCATCAGGATACCATTTATTTCGAGGTTTGCAAAGTTCGTTGAATACTAAAACTTTCAATAATGAATATGACCTGAAATCACACTTCCTTCAGTTTTTGGCTAATAAGGAGCGCGGAATCATAAAGTTGCCAGAAAATGGCAAAAGGTCATCGAAAGCAATGGAAAATATATAACTGATTAAAGTTAATTCTTTCCATGTAAAAAAATGACTTTTATTTCACACTAAAAAACCGAAATTACTTTCTTGTCAACTCAGTAGAATATATCGAGATATGAAAACTTAACAATGAGAATTATTTAGTCCTAGATCAGCCCTGACAAAGAAGGTCTATATTCAACGATATTCCAGCTATGAATACTTCGGCCGTTCTCCAGGTATTATTGTGTATCTATTACTAAATTATTCAATGTGAATCATTTTAAAGACAAAATTAAGATATTTGAGAGCAATATGGTTGTTGGGTTTGAAAGTCGCGCAGCCAACAATTTTAACTGTTAAAATAATAAGGCAATTGACTTTTAATGTATTATTCTCCCAGTATTGTATCTCAGTATTGTTTTTTGTAATACATTTGTCATCAGACAAATTAACGTTTTGCACTGGCTTCGTCGGTCACCATGACGAGTGTTCCAGCTGATACGATCAAGCGAACAACCTGTTGGTGAAATTAACATGCAAGTGGGTGAGCACTACACAGACACGTAAACCTTTAACAAAGTTCTCGGGGAGATTCAGCTTGACAGGATGTGACTCTATAAATTACAGATACAACTCAATTTTTCTAACAGATCAAAAAGGAGCAACGGGAAATAAAGAGTCTTCCTCATGGACACAATGCGCCGCCGGGAATCGCGCTCACGAATTTACGATATTAGCCTGTAAGCCACTAAAGTTTAGATGCTGACCAGATGAATGGACGGCGCTGAATTGTTATTTTCTAATTGGACGAGGGGGAATATTTAAGGTACATGATGGTTGTAAGTGAATATAGTTGGAAACAATGCAGAGAAAAAATTAAATACCAAGTAAAAAATATGTATTTATCATAACAATTACTTTTGTTAAATTTCTATGAGTGGGCTATATTAGCTTTACGAATCTAATACGAAATTTTGCCACAAACAAACTTGAATTTACTTCAACAACTTACCACGTATGTATGATTCAGTTACCATAAGAAGTCTAAGTGATTTCTCAAGTGGTCAAAAATAAAATCATTATTTTCAAAAGAGACTATTTCTTTAAATTTCTCTATTCGTCTAATGTCACGAAAATTTGATATAATACTATTTTCAACAATTCAAATACAATTAAACTAGAAACTTGCTTATTATAAATAAGTTATAGATTGACAATAAACGAAATTCAATTACTGGGCATGAAGTGAAAAACTTGAGGACCTATTGTGAGAAAACCAAATTAGAAATATACAAACATAAAGAAATGTTACATAACTGTCCAAAATGACGTGGCCAAAATATAACAGCTTTAATAATTACATTTTTATTACACCACAAAAGCTTACGTAACTTTGGAAATAAATATCCATCAAGATTCGAAATGTTTGTAACTACATACACTTAGGGAGCTAAGATACTTAATGAGTAACAAAGAACATTATGAAAACTTTCCATTCCTATAAACTTTAACGATTCTTTTATTGCAATATATAGACTGGCTATGTTCATTTATGTGGTTGCCCATCTCACAAAACATAACTGATTAGCGTACCTCAAAACCTGTCCCACAGTCATAGAAGAAATGTTGACACATTGGCTAGCGGTAATCCAGGATAAACTTTATCAGATGAAAGACAGTCTGTCCAAATCATTGTTAAAGGATTAATATGGACAACATCTGATTATACGTTGCTACAAGATTTTGCTGTTATGTGAAGCACTTTACGCTTCTTTTTATGATTTCGGTCTGGAAGAAGTAAATAAGCATATGATTTAGTCAAACACTTTAAGATCAGTAAGATCGTAAAGATTCCATACTCGCTCCTATTAGTGTTGAAATTCAAGAACTACAGGAAACAAATATGTTAGGTGAGCATTTTAGATTTCTAGATTGCCCGTATTCTGAGCTGAAGGCCTTGCCGTAATAGTTAATCTTGTGCCTAAGTGGTAAGGCACAAAATTAAGAATTGAGAAAAATCAGACGGACTGATTACAAAGGGTCTTAAATCAGCCTGCGAAAAGTGACATAGAACCCGATATAATAGAGATAAATATCACTAAGTGTGGAGCAAAATATCATATATATATATATTTTAAGTAGAAAGAATAGCCAAAACTTTTTGACTGCTATTTCTAAATTCGGTGTGTCGTGAGGCAAATCGTTGCTAAACCCTTAATTACTTAGTATTACTTAAACCTTCCTTGAATGGGGCTTTTACATGCCGAACTCTACTTGGTGAAATTAATGATTATTTCTAAATTAATTAATTAATTTTACCCATTATTATTATTGATAATTGTACTTCATCCCAGTAAAAAAACTGTAGCATCTTATTTTAGCAGCACGCTGGCGGAAGGGGGATGGTGACATGCTTTCATTCACCCTTTGAATTTGATGGTACTAGTAAGGCTTACGCTCACTCTGATACCATGAGTTGAGGTGATGTCTTCTAGTGCCTTCAAATTTAATACACAATTATTAATAATTGAGACGCAATTATTTATAATTGAAGAGTCCTACGCTGAGGAGGAAAATAGTCAGGTAAGACATAATTATTTAATTTTATTGCTCTGCAATGACTTAATTCCGAAACGTACGTCCGTAGGTGACTTAATATAGAATGATTTTCGTCATTTCCTTCTCTTTTGCCTGCGTCGTTTGCTTTTTAAGTGCTTTGGTTTTACTGGGATCTCCCTTTTAAGTAGAAAGAATAGCCAAAACCTTTTGACTGCTATTTCTAAATTCGGTGTGTGGTGAGGCAAATCGTTGCTAAAGCCTTAATTACTTAGTATATATATATATAATATATATATATATATATATATATATAAAAATATATATATATTTTCATGTATGTATGTATGTATGTATGTATATATCTATCGTTACTTTTTATAAAACACCTTTACTTCTTGGGATTTCCAATGTGCATTTTCGCTTATTTTTCTTCTTACTTTCCCCTTACATTTCCATTGTTAATTAAACATCAATGCAGAGGTCAACTGTTCTGTTTTCTAAGAAACTTATGAAAACATGTTTACATTCACTAAAATTATCTTCGAAAGTGGTTGTCGATATGTATGCATCTCGGTGCAAATGCGAAGTAGACCTACAGTATTGTATGCTAAGTTATCCTCCGTCTGTGTATTGTTCTTTCATAAATGAGAATGATACCCACAGCGTACAACTAGAAACTTGCAGGCGCCGTTTTATATATTAGGTGTTAAGCAATGAAAATGTGTGGGAGATGATGTGAGTTAAAAAAATTATGGAGGAAAAGCTATTTAGCACACGATTCCCAATGCTGGACTTTTATCAGCTACTTTCAAATGTGAAAGTGTCTGGAATTTCCCATTATCACTTTTCAAAAATAACATAAAATACAAAGACAATTTGGTATGAAGATATAAAGTAAGTTCAATAAGCTTAATAAAAAAGAATAGAAAACAAAATCTACCACAGTTTCATTCCTATAAGAACGCAGTGTCTATTGCACAGAAAAGAATCTTGAATGCTTCATGAAAGGTCAAAGTTTGACTTAACATTGTACACAGATTTTTCCGTGATATTGCTGTTGTGAAAGAATGTGTTACAGTTTCAGAAACTGTATATAACTTGTTACAGACTACCTCATTCTCATAGACAATCAATTACGATAGCTTGTCAGACTAAGAAACACGTCTGCACACTGCATTCCGAAAGTCAATGTCACTTCATTAGTCACCTGATGATCATCATTTACAGTCATTTATGGGAAACGTTATGTGACTGTCAAGATTAGATGAAAAACATTCTCACACTAGAATATAGTAGAAAGAAATAAGCTGGTTATAATTTACAAATCAACAATGATAACTTAAAGAAATATATATTATCTTGCTGAAGAATGTGCTAGCATCACGCAGTATCGTTACATTTAAAGAGAAAACATTTCATGTACGATTACTAATTATCGACTTTATCGTATCTATAATGCTTTGGCCAACATGATACATACGGATAACTGATGCAAAAAGAAATACTTACTTTATTCAATACTATTTCTTTATATGAGTGTTCTTTTGAAAGTAATTCAAAACTGATATTGTTAGACTAACGCATCGGACATGCACAGAAAGCCTCATGTAGTTTACGGAGATGAAACCATGGACAAAAGCAATATACATATGGATGAATAAATTTAAAGACGGAGAAACCGGTATTGAAGAAAATCATGGTATTCTTTCAGCTGCCAACATTGACACGAGTCAGCGGTGAGTGGACGAATTAATCCGTGCAGACAGATATGTCATGATCCATGACTTTGCCACGGAACTGAAATTTCGTGACAAAGCTTTACAGAGTTGGTGGAAGTCTGAGTATTGGAAAAGGGTGTATAAAGTAGGTACCTCAGTAGTTGATACACAATTTTAAAGAGAAAAGGGACTAAACTCACTCTGATTTGCTGGAAGCGTTTGATTGAAATGAAGACTTGTTTATTTCCTAACTCAAGAGAATTCGAGGTATTGTTTGGTTGAACACTCAAATTGGGCAAGAACTGGAACGAGGGGACAAAGAAGGTGGTCTGTCTCATCTACAAAGGGTTTGAGAGGACGTTATTCGTGAAAGGATGAGCAGAATTGCAAACTTTTGGGTCGCAACTGCCTCATAATATGCTTGATCGTTGTACCTAACCATTTCACATCTGAAGAGACAAGAACATTTGTTCTTTCATTTTCTATGTAAGGAAGGCATTCCACTGGACAGACGTTATATTTGTTATCAATATTCGTTGACTTGAGGACCGGACATACTATAGCAAATACTATACAAACATACGCCGTGACTGAGGCACATTCCTCATTTCCCTGTCAAAGAAGAGGTATAGTCGGCGTTTTTGATGCATGTGTTTCCCAAGATCGATCCTGGGTCCAACAAATACGAAGACAGGGCACTTAGTAACTCCAATTTCGTCAGGCTTTCACAGTTCCCTACAAGTCGGGCTATGCGATTGTTAGAAATTCCACTTTTGTGTTCCATGTAGGCCAGCGGCCGCTATGAGCAACGACCTTCTTTGGGAAGACTGCAGGCGTGGGCGAAAACCTACTGGCTGGTTTATTCTGAAGGAATTTCGGGCAGGAGCCAATGGAAAATCTCTAGAAATCCCTAGCGTGATAGTGCTACTGAAGGTAACTGTCTTCAGCCAAGCATCCTCAAGATGAGTGTCGAGAGGCATCCTTTCTTCTAGACAAATACAGCTTATCTGTGTCACTTTTAGGATGGAAGGCTCCGTGCACTGTCAATATATTTTTGTCTTCGTATCCATGTTCATCAGTTCTTTCTTTTGCCAGTTTATTCCTGTATCACCCCTTCCTTTCTGGTTCCTATTTTGTGGCGGAGAAATACATAAGAGTATTATTATAGTAGAAGATATAGATAGTAAATTATGGATGGTAAATTATGTTAATGTTCACGTTCAGTCACATACCTCCCTTGTACACGCACACATATACACATATATACTCACACAGAGTTGAAACGCTGTTTGATTTTTTCAGCGTTGAACTTTCAACGTCCCATTTCCATTGCACACACACACAAACACACACAAACACACACACACACACACGCACACACAAACATTTACATAACTTCATTTTACATACACCCTGATATACTCACACAGAATTAAAACGTTCATGATTTTTCAACCCATCCTTAGTCATTCATCAATCACCCCTTCCTTTATCATATGTGACGGAGAAAAACAGAAGATACACGACGCGCTCTTTGCCACTTCCTTTCTCTCATGGCTATTACTTTCTGTCACTGCCTCTCAGTCAGGGCTATTACTCTCACTACCTCTCCTTCACCGAATTTCTATTTCCTCCCCTGCTCCGTCCTACGTGATTTTGGACATATATATATATATATATATATATATATATATATATATATATATTTATATATATATAGTGTAATAAATAAAATATATGCATACATACATACATATATGTACGTACCTACATCTACATGTATGTATACATGCATATATAAATATATATATACGTGAGTACAGGACACCACAAATAGACGTAGAACTCAACGAGAAATGAAAACGTAAAAACAAGCATGGAACGGACCATTTTTTTACAACGAAAAAACAGAGTACAAGACAAACTACACAAGGAAAAATCCCCTTCATCAGTTCTCCCTAGTTCAATTCCAGCGTGTTTCGAAGGTGAGGACAGAACACGACTCGTCGAACTAATCCTTCCTGCGAAAGAATTAAATAAAATTACTTCGCAGAAGGGTAAAAACAAGGAAAGAAAAAATGTGACACAAACAGGGCGTAAAAACGATACAAATAAAATCACAAAATAAAATACAAAATAAAAATACAATTACAAAAAAAATACAATATGAGAAATAAAAACAAACAGGAAAACAAACGAAGAGGGCCTTACATATATATACATATAAACACTAGGCTCATTGTTATATTCTTATTCTTTTTCTTCTAATTATTATTATTATCATTATTATTATCATCATTATCATCATCATTATTATTATCATTATTATTATTATTATTTTTATTATTATTATTATTATTATTATTATTATTATTATTATTATTATTATTATCATTATTATCATTATTATTATTAAAGCGGTGAGCCGACTAATGCTTTGTGGCATTCTTCCATCTTTACGCTTGAGTTCAAATTGTACCGAGGTCCATCCGTTGGAGTCGATAAAATAATTACCAGATGAGCACTGGCGTCGATGTAATCGATTTACACCATCTCCCCAAAATTGCTGGCCTTGTGCCAAAATTTGAAATTTCATATTATTCTTGTTGTTGTAGGCATCGTCGTCGTTAATGAATTGTGACACTTGTCCCGGCCTTCTACCTTCATTTAATCCTCCCGATTTCGATAAATTAAAGAACCATCTAAGTACTGGAATCAATAGTATCTACTTACAACATCTATTAAAATTTCCTGGCCTTCTGCCCTAAACCTGTTAAAATTGTATCGAGTACACAGAAATAGTAGCGCGTCGAACAAAAAGCTTAGTGGCATTTCCGTTTCTGAATAATCTTGCTGGAATCAGTTTTACCTTTCGTGAAAGCTGGACTGGCTAGATATGGCTGTCAAAGATTCCTCATATCTCACACCATTTCTCTAGATTCACTGAATCTGGGAAAGTAACGGGATGGACTCAGCCGAAAAGAATTTGATTATGTGACTGTATATTTAAAACTGACCAGTGGCAAAACGACTCCAATAATTGCAATAGCAGCTATGTCTAAATTCATTTCGCTCTACAAAACAAATTTTGGAATGATTCATATCTAGAGGATATGTTTCGCATCTACTTAAAACCGTCCAATAGAAACTGAACTGCAACCCGTAAAATACCTTAGGGCTTATGAAACACTTCATATTTTTTTTATAACAATGAGATGAAATTCAGGTAGGTCGATTTGAGGTTTTACACGCAATGTAAATTATATTTCACCTGACTTTAGGGAGTTTTGCCATAGTATATGAAAATTGCCTTCAATGAAGCAAAATGTTTAAGTGGGACTTGGCTTTAGTTAACTCGAGGGAAAAAGGAATACGGATTTAGAATTCAGTGAAAACCTATTATGTTGTTGGCAGCAATTATTAGACCGTTGTTCTGCTATTCTGTAAACGCGGCATGCGAAAATTGCTGCTAAAATTCAGCATCCCAATTATAGCAGTCAAACAACCGAAAGCTTAGATGGTTGCACTAATTTATCGAACGTGGCCATAATTTCACTCTAATTTACGCAGTTTACATTTCATAATAATAATATTATTATTATTATTGCACCGTGTTATATTTCATTAGATTAATATTTTTAGTTTCATAGCTCTCATTATTTAAAATAATCGTTGAAACATACAGCTTGGGATTCGTTATTGGGTTTGTGCATATTGATATTAGTTTCGAAAATTTCCGATATTGCTTCAGCTTAGATTAATACATCTAAGCTAAAATCAGAAGAAATACTTTTTTTAAGAATGTTCAATTTTTAATTATATCACATGCGATTCTATGCAGATGTTTGAAAAATATCCCTTTTGTCGTTTAACTAGGAAATTTAGCCGTCATATGACGTAGAATTTCTACAAAATTGTTTTGTATGCTACAAAAAATTATATATTATTTAGAATGTTCAACAATCACTCGTTGGTTGAACATTTTGGATAGGTAATCTTATGGAATGTAATTAGTAAATACATTAGCAAAAAAATAATTCATACTAAGACAGTGAGCTGGTGGCCGGGCAAAATACTTAGCGGTATTTCGCCCGTCTCTAAGTTCAAATTCCACCGAGGTCGACTTTGCTTTTCATCATTTCAGGGTCGATAAAACTAGGACCAGTAGACAGTGGGGTCAATGTAATCGACATATAGTATTCCCATAATTTTATGGCCTTGTGCATAAATTTGAACCTAATAATTAATTAATGAACAAAAGTTTGCACCAGAGACCATGCTCATTGCCAGGCAAACTCAAGCACACACATACACATACATACACATATACATACATAAACACACTCACGCACACACATATTTATATTTTACTTTGTTTCAGTCGTTGGACTATTGGACTCCGACTATGCTGGTGCACCGCCACGAAGTGTTTTAGTCGAAAGAATCGCTCCCAACACTTTATAAGCCACGTAGTTATTCTATTGATTTTTTTTAACGATGAACTTTTATTCTACGGGCACGTAAAGAAATCAAAACCGGGTTTTAACCGGTGATGTAAGATACAATAGGTAGCAGACAAGAAAGCATCTCATCCATATAGCATTACTGAAAACTACATATAATCCTATGTGCAAGGGTAATGCAAAATTAAAATAACTTACAAAGATTAAATCATAAATGCAGGCACAAATATGACTGTGTGGTTAGAATCCTGTTTCTCAATCAAATAGTCTCTGGTTCAGTCCCACTGCATAGCACCTTGAGCAAGTGTCCTCTATTATAGCCTCGGGCCCACTAAAACCTTGTGAGTGGATTTGATATATAGAAATTGAAAGAAGCCCGTTGTATATATATGCGTATATATATATATCTATGTGTATGTGTTTTTGCATCTGTGTTTGTCCCCCATCACCGCTCGACAACCGATGTTAGTGTGTTTACGTCTCCGTAACTCAGCAGTTAGGTCACAAGAAGCCGATAAAATAACTACCAGGATTTAAAACGTAAGTCTTTGGGTCGATTTGTTCGACTAAAACCCTTCAGGGATGTTCCCCAGAATGGCCGCAGTAAAAAAAAAACGACTGAAACAAGTTAAAGATGAAAGATAAAAGATATTCTTGCTGCAATTTTACAATGATTTAATCTCATATTGTCAATAAAAATGTTACTGGCATTATGAATGGCTTCATCAGTCATAACACTGAATGACGGAGTGTAGAAAATTTAGCAATTGTCTCGTAAGTTCTTGTAACTTGAGTTTTTGTTTTACGAAGGAGTAACCGTAAAAATATATACGGGCAATTTGGAATATTTTGAAGAAGAAAGGCTGTTGTTTGAAGCTTTGTCTTTATTGCAGGTGAGTGACCATGCGAAAGCTTCTCAGTTGGTTGTGTCGAGGGTAGCGTGTATTATAGTAAAGAATCCTTATAGAGAGCTTTCCCGTATCCCTGAAAAAATTTGAGCAGGAATCTTGCGTATGGCAGCGTGCTTGCAGAATCGTTAGCACACCGGGCGAAATGCCTAGCGGTATTTCGTCTGCCGTTACCTTGAGTTCAAATTCCTCCGAGGTCGACTTTGCCTTTCATCCTTTCGGGGTCGATAAATTAAGTAGCAGTTACGCACTGGGGTCGATGTAATCGACTTAATCCCTTTGCCTGTCCTTTTTTGTCCCCTCTGTGTTTGGCCTCTTGTGGGCAATAAAGAAAAAAGAATCGTTAACACGCCCACGACAAAAAGGTTGGCGGGAATTCGTACGTTTTTTTACGTTCTGAGTTCAAATTCTGCTAAGGTAGACTGTATCATTTTATAGGTGCAGGAATGGCTGTATGGTAAGTAGCTTGCTTACAAACCACATGGTTCCGGGTTCAGTCCCACTGCATGGCACTTTGGGCAAGTGTCTTCTACTATAGCCCCGACCGAGCAAAGCCTTGTGAGTGGATTTGGTAGACGGAAACTGAAAGAAGCCTGTCGTATATATATATATATTATATATATATATATATATATATATATATGTGTGTGTGTGTGTGTGTGTGTGTGTGTGTGTATGTATATGTTTGTGTGTTTGTCCCGCCAACATCGCTTGACAGCAAATGCTGGTGTGTTTACGTCCCATAACATAGCGCTGCGGCAAGAGAGACCGATAGTATAAGTACTAGGCTTGCAAAGAATAAGTTCTGGGTCGATTTGCTCGACTAAAGGTGGTGATCCAGCATGGCTGCAGTCAAATGGCTGAAACAAATAAAAGAATAAAAGAATATGAAATTATTGCAACTAAAGAATGTCTTTAGAATATACCATGGAGGAAACAAGAAGCGAATGCGATGCAAGAAATAGATTCGTAACAAATTTATATGAGAATTAAGAAATAAACTTTTAATCTAGAAAACAATTAAAGGTATACTTCAACAGATAATATAGTACGTATAATATCTGGAAATATATTATGATATATTTTTTTTTTGTAATTTCTTTATTCGAAGCAGTTCTGCACAATTTTCTGTTCTTATACTTTCAAAGGTTTTGAACTGGGAAGCTCTAGTTCCCTCACTTAAATCATAGTTAGACATCGCATAATAAAGATGAAAATGAAACTATAGTGTAATAAAACTAAAACTAAAACTAACACAACGTTGAAAAATACTTGAGAGAGGGAATATTTTACTGATACTATTAAATACAAGAGTATACAATGACTATTGTTTAGTATTCATGCAGAGAAATGCAGCAGCTAAACAGTTACAATTGCTAATTGAGCAGTCTATTTACTGCAACTGCTGTTATCCCAAATGGATGCAATTAGCGAAAATAAAGCAGCTGCTTTTGATTAAAATTACAAAAATGAAGCTCTTAACATTCATCATAGGAAGTGGTTGTTTAATATGTAAACTCTCTTGTCGGTGTGTTGAATTTTAGATGAACGGAATTAAAAATATACGTTTTATACTCTGACAATTAACTTGCAATATTTATTTAAGCTGCCTTTAAATAAATAACCTGGAACAAAATGGAAAAAGCAGGAAAATTACTTGAAAACATTTTCCAAAAATTATATAGCTGAAATATTACGGAAGTTTAAAAACTTTCAGGTTATTTATATTTATTTTAGCATACGTCGGAAAGAAGATGTTTTTCTATAAAAGAAAGTTATTGGTAGTACTTAGTTGACTGCTTTTCTCACTTAAAAGCATTGCAGCTAGTTAAAGAAATCGGTTTAGCAAAATTTCATTTTAAACTAGCAGTTCATATATATTGCATGGCGTTTTAATGTCGGTTTATTGAATTACACACACTTCCCCATAGGTATAAATAGTTTTATTACACATTTAGGATTGATGGCAGTATGTTAAGAAGTTCGCTTCCCAGTTACATTATTCCTACTGAGAGGCCCTTTGGACAAATATCATCTACCATAGCCAATAGCCTTGGGCCGACCAAAGACGTATGAGTCGATTTGGTAGACAAAAACCAGAAGAAACTTACCGCATACGTGTGTGCGTATTTGTGCTTATTTTTTAGCCTACCACCGCTTGACAAGTGATCTTGGTTTGCTAATGTCCGCGAGATTTAGCGGTTTGCCGAAATATATGGATAGAATAAGTCCCAGGCTTTAAAAAAATAAGTACTAAAGTCATTTCGTTCTCCTAAGACTGTTCTAGGCGATAAACCCAACACATTTTTACTCTGATGATTGACACGATTAAAAGAAAGGTAGAATATTTGAAATAAATTCTATAAAGGAAACTGATGTATATATAGGTGCAGTGTTGTCATACTTATACCATCTCATTCATTTTTTACTTTGTTTTCCATTCGTAATACCTGTTAGTAAACACTGTGTATGTTACGCTACGGACTTCCTTATTAAGTATCAGAAACTTAAGTTATTTTCTGAATGGAATCCAAGATATTTTTGAATAGACCACTAATGAACACAATAAAGTTCATGAACCGTAAATCAGAAGGTTAAACTCATATCGATATGTGATGCCACAAAACATCACCTTTTGTTTTCTTTTTTTGTATATTTTTGTTTAAGTCCGATCTATTTCCCATCTGATTCAGTGTATTCTACATGTAGGAATAGGCGTGCACACGTGTACCAAAACACTGACGGTCGTATGTATACAAACGCAAGTACATATATCTATGTTTTATATGAGAATTTGCGTACTTTCACACACACACACATATGTAAAGATTAACGGTCGTACATACACTGTGTATGTAGTTGTTCATACGCCAATTTGCTGCGGAACAGCGTCCGGAGAAAGCTCCCTGCATAAAACCAGGGGTTAAAGAACAATGAATATCCCAGTTGAGACCAATTGAGAAGAGCGAGAATGGTACATATCGATATTTCACTATCATTGCAGCTCTTCTGTACGTTTTGTTTATATACCAATTTCCTGTGGTTTAGCGTTCAAATACATACACTATATATATATATATATAGGACCAATAATGTTTACATTATTAGAGCTGTTTTTAGTTCGAAATTTAATTTTGTTTGAAATGTGCTGCACTTCATATTACTTTTGCCAAGTGCATTTACCAAGATATGAACGTCGATCCTGGTTGGAAATTATTGTATTGCCTCAGCAACATGTCACCAACAGTCTCGGAGTTCAACCTGTACAAACTATGCTATCTTGAAAAAGGAAAAAACAAAATGCTTACTGAAATATAGTAATTTGAGCAATGCACTTTTCTCATATCGATATATATATGCGTATGTGTGTGTGTGATTATGCATGTATGTATGAATGTGTATATATATATATACACACACATATATATATATATATATATATATATATATATATATATACATATATTTATATCTATATATATATATATAATTATATATATATGTACATATATACACACATATATATATGTATGTATATGTATGTATGTATGTATGTATGTATGTATGTATGTATGTATGTATGTTTGAATGTATGTATGTAGAGACATGTACGTGTATTTAGCATATTTATTAAGAAGTACTGGTCACATTATACACAGTAATACGTGCGATTGTCGCTTTTGCAAGCGGAATAAATTCGTTTTGAAAATATCTTGATATTTGTATTTTTGAAATTTTTTAGGAAAATACTTATTCTATACTTTGCTCTGACGTGAATTTATTTTTTAAAATGTATAAAACACATTTCTTCCAACTGTATTTAGCATGTTTGTAAAGTATGACAAATACAATTGTATCTTTTAGCAGGAAGATGCGACAGTACATCGAGGAAATGTAACTTGCTTAGAAGTATTTTCTGTTCACACTTAAGAATAAATATAATATACACAAACAGGTAAATAAGTAATATAAGGACACAAGAAAACTTTACATATGGCTATGAAGGAATGTGTGCTCAAGTAATATGTATGAATATTCATGTATATTTCACAATAAGAGCATAGATTTTTATTCCTTTAAACCTTTCAAGCAAATTTTAAATATAATCATATGTGACGAGAATTATTGTAAAAGAAACTGAAGAAGACACATTACTTTTATCTTTCTTCATTATATGGATATGTTATATAACTTTTTCTTGAATCACATCAGATGATTTACAGAAGCTGGGAAATATAATAATATAAAAATAATTTAACACGCGTGAAGATGCATATACAGATGTATGCATACAAATAGACATCAGTTCATTTTGGTAGAATAATAATTGCCAATATATATATATATATATATATATTATATATATATATAAGGTTTGTTAATATTTTTGTAATTGAAACATATATTAGCAAATATGGATGCTTTTGTTCAATATAACTTCATTCTGATTATTGCAACTTTCTTCCAGTGCATCACAATTTTGCTGCACATACATGCGGCTGAATAGCTGCATATTGCTGTGTGGTAAGAAGTCAGTCTTCCAATCGTGGGAAATGTGGGTCCGAGCCAGTACTACCTCCTATCAGTTAGGGTGTCTTCTACTAAGGCCCCAACCAACTATAACATTCTAAGTTGATTTCTTAGCTATCTATCTATTTATGTATGTATCTTTCTTTCTTTCTTTCTCTCTCTCTCTCTCAGACTATAAATACACACATATATATAATATATATATATATATAATATATATATATATATATATATAATTCCAAGAGATTTAGTGGTTGTGAATGCAACCAAATAAGTGATAATATCTATCAAATATGCTGCTGGTAGAATACCCAATTATTAATACGTAAGTCTTTTGTCCTTGCGTGGTAATTACACTACTGAATGTAATAAATGGGTGAGGGTAAAAAGTTGTTTTACCCTTAATTTATACAGCATTAAGAAAATGGATGAGATCGAGAGGTGGTATTCATAAACTATGTCTATTTGTTAAACAAAAACAATTATAACAATATATATACATGTATAACATATTATACTTTATATATATAATATATAACATATAAAACTACCAGTAATTATTAAAATATATAACTTAGAGCATAGAAAGTAGAATATATATATATATTCTTTTATTCTTTTACTTGTTTCAGTCATTTGACTGCGGCCATGCTGGGGCACCGCCTTTAATCGAGCAAATCGACCCCGGGACTTATTCTATCGGTATCTTTTGCCGAACCGCTAAGTGACGCAATACTAGGGGGACAAATACAGGCACACAAACACACACACACATACATATATATATATTATATATATATATATATATATATATATGTATATACATATATACAACAGGCTTCTTTCAGTTTCCGTCTACCAAATCCACTCACAAGGCATTGGTCTGCCCGGGGCTATAGCAGAAGACACTTGCCCAAGATGCTACGCAGTGGGACTGAACCCGGAACCATGTGGTTGGTTAGCAAGCTACTTACCACACTGCCACTCCTGCTGTACGTGTGTGTATTGTAAACGTTCACAAAGAAAAAGATCTTAAGGATCTTGAAGTTTGGTTCCCTCAGACTCATCAATAGATTTGGTGAAAGCCACGGGTAAACCGAAACTTCGGAATCATTGTAAAGATTTTCCTTGTACTAAATAATATGTATGTACTCTATAAAAAATGTACTGAGTAAATATTTAATGTCACTTTGTTTTTATATATAACAGTATAAAGCAAGCATATAAGCGTATACACAGACACACACATATATATATATATCTTTATAAAATAAAAACATATATATATAAACATGTATATATGCATATATATATACACACGCACACACACACACATATATATATATATATGTGTGTATATATATATATATATCTATATATATATATATATATGTATATATATATATATATATGTATATATATATATACACTCATAAACATATGCATATATAATATACATATAATATACTTCAATATAACCAAATCATTAAATGAGATGGCATGTTATATCGCAAAATATAATATACTTAATGTAATGGGTTTGAGTTTTTCATTATTGTAAGCCTACATATTTATCTCTCACATTTTAACAAAATATTCATCTAAACACAACAAATGATATAAATGAAGACATGCGATATATATCTATATATTTTAATTTTGTTGTTTGTAAATTTATTTAATAGTGGAAGCGTTCTGAATGTTCTTATTTAAAGATTCTGTAAGGCGTATAATTTTTGCTCTCATATTGAAATAAACTCATAATTGCATTTCATGTATTATAAATGTACATAGGGACAAGCATGGCTGAGCGATAAGAGATTTACTTCCCAAATATTTAGTTGCAAGGCAGGTTTTGTCCAGCTGAGTGTTTAATCGGAGAAGTGAATTTTACTATAACCACGGGCTGACTAAAGCTTTGTAAGTGGAATTGGTAGACGAAATCTAAAATAACATATCGTCTCTCTCTCTCTCTCTCTCTCTCTCTCTCTGTATATATATGTATATATATATATATATATATATATATATTATATATATATATATATATATGTGTGTGTGTGTGTGTATGCGTGCGTGTGTGTATGCGTTAGTGTGTGTGTTTGTGTGTGTGTGTATTTATCCCCCTCCGCCGCTTGACATCTTGTGTTGCTGTAGTTACGCCCGGTAATATTAGCGGTTCAGTAAAAGAGAAAGTATAATTATCAGCCATAAAATTGAAATAAAAATGCAAGTATTGGGGTCAATTCGTTCGTCTAAAGGTCTTCAAGGCGGTGCCCCGACATGGCTGAAGTTTCATGACTGAACAAGTAAAAGATAAACGCCGTTCTCAAAATATCAATTTATATATCGACGGGTTTAAAACCATACACAAAATGCTAAGCATGCGTACACACTGAATGAAGCTTAACCACACTCACGTTAATATTTATTTATAAACAGGGCTGTGAACTGTCAGAATCGTTAACACTCTGTTAGTGGTATTTCTTCCGTCTATATCAGTCGTTTCCAAAGTGGGTGGTACCCATTTCTTTATTACCCACAAGGGGCTAAACACAGAAGGGACAAACAAGGACATACATTGGTATTAAGTCGATTAAATCGACCCCAGTGCGTAACTGGTACTTAATTTATCGACCCCGAAAGGATGAAAGGTAAAGTCGACCTCGGCGGAATTTGAACTCACAACGTAACGGCAGACGAAATACCGCTAAGCATTTCGCCCGACGTGCTAACGTTTCTGGCAGCTCTCCACCTCCCCACTGGGAGCAGTGGAAATATTCAGAATAGAAACGGGGTGATAATAGGGCGACCAAAACGGGGCAATGGATGTAAAAAAAAATAACGGGTTAATTGGGTTAAGTTTTATTTGCGAAATACTGTTTTGAATTTGCTGCTGAAAATGCTCTATGCCTGTGGTGGTTAGTGGTGGTGGTGGTGGTGGTGGTCGTGATGAGGTGCACTAGGAATGTGGCCTTAGAACCAAGGGACTGGTATCCTGGAAAAGTTAGGAAACCACTGGTCTATACGTTTGTTATTCGAATTTCGCTGAGAATTACTTTGCCTTTCGCTCTTTTGGGGTCGATAAAATTAATGTCAGTTGAGGATTGAGGTTGATGTTATTGACTAGCCTTTCCCTGAACTTACTGACCGTGTGTCAGAATTCGAAACCAATATTTATCTAGAATCATCTATATATGAATATCTTTTATCTTTTTTTCTTTTGGTCATACTGGGGCACCGCTTTGAAATGTTTGAGTCGAACGAAAATTCCCTAGAAGCTTCTTAAAACCTGGTACTTGTTAATTCTGTCACTTATGCCGAACACCTATGTTACAGGGACATAAACAAACCAATACATCTTGTCAAGCGGTGATTTCATTCCACATTGCTGTAGAGGCATAACCCTGTGACGGACTGGTTATCCAACCCGCCAACACAAACACTCACGTAGATACACACATATATATCTATCTACCTATTCATCGCTCTCACACTCTCCTTCTCTCTCTCTTTATATATATATATATATATATATATATATATATATATATATATATATGTATATGCTTCTTTCATTCTCAACTACCAAATCATCTCGTAGGACTTTGGCTGTCGAGGGTTACCAATTTTTCACGCAGTGGGACTGAACCTGAAACCTTACGGTTGTGAGGCAGCGTTTTTGATACACAGTCACGTCAGCGTCTGTATACATGCATACATGCCTGCATATATTCGTTTCTATAAACGTATTTATGTACACACACACAAACACACACAAACAAACAAGCACACACACAAATATACACAGAATATTTCTTTCATAAATACACAGTTGCTAAAGTCAATATCTTCTTTCGATAAATACAGGTTTTAGCAGTATTGAAGTTGCAAAAGTAAATTGTTAAATAACACGTGGATTACTTATATATGTAACCAAAAATGCTAATGAGACGTGCTGCCTTAATGATGTTCCTGGAACTATCGAGAGAAATTCTTATGGAGTAGGAACTTACATTTCAATGCAGATTTGTGTCACCAGAATGTTTCGTTCAATTACTCAACCTACCAGAATACTGGTCACAAAGCGCTTCCTCGCGGCTTTCAAATGATACCTCACCACACGCTAGGCGGGTTGGATAGCCAATCCGTCACAGGGTTATGCTTCTACAGCAATGTGAAATTAAATATTTTGCTCAAAAACGCGCCACCGATTTTGGAATCGAAACTTTGATTTGTGACAGTGAGAGCAACACCCTATCTACTAAGCCACAGATCTGCACATTCCTTTACATTTCAAAGTAATATTTTCATTTAACAAGCAATATCAATCATCAGTATTTCACATACAAATAAATTATTAGCAGCTGGGTAAACTCTTCCCTACAAAAATTAAAATATGAGCTATGATGAGAGTAAAAATATAAGAATATCATAAAGGAGGATAAGATACCCGGTCTTACATGAACGTGCGATGGTCTCTAATGAGTATATTGAAATTAGATTACAAACAGTTCAAATCATCGCTCACGGAAAGATTAAAGATGGACAAGATATTCTTAAATTTAAAAAAAAATAGTGAACTAATAGAAAAACATTTCCGTGCAAAATTTTCTTTAGAACGTTGTCACTAAACATTTGGCCAATCAGAATATTTACTACAACTTCAATCAACAGATTACTTTCTTACACACTCATATATATGCATACATATATATGTTTATATGTATATATGTATGTATGTGTATGTGTGTACACACATACTTGTATATACACATATAATGTGTGTGTGTGTATTTATGCATATATATATGTTTGCATGCGTTATGTTTATACGTGTTTGTTTTCCTGGAAATACATTTGTGTAGATCAGTAGATAAATAATCTCTTCTATGCGTGCATAGAAATATTACAATCTTTATGGTGATATGTGGACAAATTATATTAATAAAATATATTCACTTTACTCGCAAAATATTGTTACTTTTCTCTTGTGTTTTCAGCAATTTGAAATAAATTCTTTTCACCTACTGCAGGTGCTAGCATTTACAATTTCGTATCTTTCCTGACAATTTTTGCATTGGAGAATAACTCAATTTCCGTTTCGTGATCGATACAAATTAGAAAACTGTAATACGTAAGTAGTTGCGACAGTTTCCCAGCCTAATACCTTTGGCGAAGAAAGATTGAAATTCTTAGCATTAATCGATAAATTATGAAAAAAGCAGTAAAACTCCAGTCTCTATGCAAAAGTCTTTATATGAGTGAATAATATCATAAATTTCCACTACTGATATAAATTCTAATTTCCAATAAAACATATTTGAACTGTTAAATTAAATCCTATGGTTGGGCTACGTTATGTATCGCCAGCTCTAGTTAATACTTGTGAAACAATTCATCCGTTTTGCATGCATGTAAATCAATTGATGACATTAAAGAGCTTCATTCATTTCTAACTATTTCAATAGAATATACGTACCCACACCTTTGCACAATCGAATGCAAATGTAAGCAGACACTCACACACACACACACACACACACACACACACACACACACACACACACACACACACACACATATATATATATATATATATATCTTCATTTTTATTTTTATACTCTCTGTTGTTGCCGTCGTTTTGAGGTAGAAATTCGGGCATACCAACTTGACAGTTTTGATACTGACAAAGTACCGAGAGTTCTACTTTATTTTAAAGTATTTTTCCTATCGGTCACACTTTCACCGTGCTGCTATGTCGAGTGGATGTAACAAAACTAATGCTGGCGAGACTTGCAGAAGCACGAACACGCATTTATACACACATGTAGATACATACATACACACTGAATGTATATATGTATATTTATATATATATATCAATCAATCAGTCAATCTCTCCGTATCTCTCTCTCTCTCTCTCTCTCTCTATATATATATATATATAAGTTTAACCCTTCAGTTCTGTCCGAATTTTGAATAAAGAAAACAACTGATCAAATGTAATATTTAATTGAAATTTAATCATCAATGTACTTACCCCGATTATCTATGACTGCCTTCCATTTATTTACAAGCTTTTTAATCCCATCAATGTAAAACTCTTTTGGTTTCAAAGCGAAGAACTCTGAAATTTTGTTTCGACTTCCTCCTGGCTTGCAGAAGTTATGTCCCCTAAATGATTCTGTAAACTACGAAACAAATGATAGTCTGCAGGAGCAAGGTCAGGAGAATAATGTGGATAAGGAATTTTCCCCAACCAAGGCCTTCGATCTTCTGTAATGTGATCTTCGATCTTCTGTGATGTAATCGCGCATTGTGCTGATGAAATATCACTCCTTTTCGATTCACTTAAACGGGTCTCTTTTTCTTTAAAGCTTGGTTCAAACACTCTAACTGCTGACAGTAGACTTGAGCATTTATTGTTGTATTAGGCGGTAGCAAATCATAGTGAATTACTCCTTTCCAATCCCACCAGATAGAGAGAAGAAATCATTTCCTATGAAGTTCTCTCCTCGGATGTGGTTGAGCTTTTTCCATTTTACCGATCCAGTGTTTATAACGTTTAACATTTCGATAAAAGACCCATTATTCGTCACTAGTCACAAACAAGTCTCTCCAAATAGGGTGAAATGAGTTCGCGAGAATGGAGAGAAGAGCAGATGTCAACTCGGGATTTGCGGTCGTTTTGGACAATTAATGAGGCACCCATTTTCCAAGTTTAAGAACCTTTCCACGTTGTTGAAAATGACAATGAACAGTTGTATGGTTTGAACTAAGCTTTATTGTCAATACTTCAACTAATAATGCAGGATTTTCTTCAAGTAATGCCGCAAGGAGCTTATCATGAAACTCAACTGGACGTCCTATTCGATCTTCATCTTCAAGGATGAAATCATTACTTCTGAATTTTGCAAACCATTTTCTGCAAGTTCTTTCATTCAAGCATTCTTTCCCATAAACTGAGTGTATGTTTCGAGTCGCTTCGGCTGCGGAATTTCCTTTTTTGTACTAATAAAAGATTATGTGCCTTAAATGCTCTTTGGATACTTCCATTTTAGAAAGGGCTTTAATCAAAGAAATTTTAATTCTATTATTCTGTAAAATATTATTTAATTAGTTTAAATGTACACAAATGCATAAAAGATATTCTAAAATACTAGTAAATTTCATTCAATTTTTAAAAAGGTAAAATCGGACAGAACTTATGGGATGGCCTGATATATAAATAGATAGATAGATATATATATACATGTGTGTGTGTGTGTATAAATACACACAGATATATGTATGGATATATTATATATGTATGTATGTATGTATGTATGACGGCTGTTACACAGCTTCGTCTACCGAATACACTCATAAGATATTGGTTGGCCGAGATAAAGCAGAAGACACTTTCGCGATTCGCTGTACATCTATACTGAAGGAGGTTTTGGCTCAAAACGTGAACGATAAATTATCTAGAATAAGTGTGGTTTATATAGAAAACATTCTGTACACACAATTTGACAGCGGCATTCTCAGGTTCACAGACTTTCTAATGCAACAGATATAGGTATTTTTCATTGTTATAGCTGCACTAAGAGTAAGAATACTATTCATTATTCGAATCTGATCAAAAGACAACACTAGGAAATGATAATCCTTAAAGGCGATAGCAGCAACTGTTTTACAATAGATGGTAAAAACTGACTGGAAATCTCTGGAGCGTCGCTTGTAATCCGAACACTCTTCACTTTTGCGATTCGTTTGAATGCAAGAGAAGGGGAGGGGCTACTTAATATCCAACAGTCAAGCTTTTCACGGATGAAAATTATAGCACGTTCTTTGATTGTAGGAGAAAGAGTAACTTTAAGATTATGCTGGCAACTCTTTTAAAAACACGTGTGAATGGATTATGTAAGAGAAATATTTGGAGTTTTCGCTGTGTTTTGGATTTCATGAAGCCTTGAATAACCTCGGAATTTTCTGCAAGATGCCGGAAAATTACTTCTAAAAACTCTTTAATAGATATAAAGTGAAATTTGCATTCTTCACCACACCAAGTCTAAATGGTAATATAGCATCGACAAATAATACTAAATTGACCTGCACTACCAATAGGGAACGTGCATATATAAGATTAAATTCAATATGAAATCAAAACCAGCGCTGTTGGTGTAAACATTATCAATAACACATAATGTATGTGTATTGTTTGTTCGCCGGATACCCCGGTTCGGTTCAGGTACATAATGTTGATAAGCAACAATAACGGGAAAATGTCGGCATCCATCACTCCTAAGTTCGGTTCGAGGCAAGTTGTCTCAACTCTATTAATTTCAGGTATGTTCACCCTCAACATTAACAGGTCTTCTCCAAGCGCTATGTTGAAGCGAATCCGGTGAACAGGCAAAACACACACATGGTTTATACGCGATCTATTAATTTCTCACCACGAACGCTGCTTTTTAATTCGTTATTGAATTTAACGTTACATGTGCATTGCGTTGAAACATCAACAAATAGTCCTTGCACTATTTATATATATTCATTGACTGGCGGATTGATTCTTCCCAGATTCGATTCAGGCACGCAATGTTGACAACCTAGAAAAAATGGTTAAATATCGGCATACATCACTCCTTAATTCGATATGAGGTGAGTTGTCTGGCCAGTTGATGACTTGTAGGTGTTTTAACAGATAGCATTCAAAGGGGTCTTCCCCAGAAGGTGTATCGCAGTGAATCCGGCGAACAAACAGAACACATACATCATGTGCGATCGAAAGTATATATACATATATACATATGCATGAGTACATTTGCATACACATCCCACCACACACACACACTTATACACATACATAAACATACACATACACATATACGCATACATACTGAATTATTTCAGATGTAATTTGAAAGTAGTTCAGAATGAAAATGACAAATTTATAGAATTATTAGCTTGAAATATTTTAACATATGGCATATTGACATCGGCTATAAATTTCCGTACACATGTGAATGTAAGTGAAGCTTGCAATTTTGAATCGTATGAAAATTATATTATGGAAATTATTGTCTACATTGAAATGAACAAATGTTTTGTACTAGTGTTTTATGAATAACATTGAATGAATATTACCAGTAAGCAACCAGATGACTATAAGCGTTACATCCATATTACAACAACTTTTTATTTGCCATTTAATTTAATAAGATTTGATATTTATACATGAAAAAGGTTATAAGTTCACCAACATTGTGAACGTTTTACGAAGTTATTATTAGCTTTAGGGTTTTATTAAAGTAAGTGTTTTCCAAGTACACGAATAGAAATTGGAATTTGAAATTTTATTAATATATGCTTTATAATTATATTTGCAGAAACACCTCGATTATAAATGACTATTTTCCTATTATTTTTTTTTTCAATTGTCTTATTTCCATTTCGTATTCTCATTGCTCTAGCAAATTAAATTTCGTTGTGCGCATGTACTTCGATTTTCTGTTTTATAATGAGTTCAAAGTGTGCTACGCAAGATGTATGCAGTGCATACTAGTGCTATATTCAGTTTGTACTACGTGTTTGCAAGATATTACTTCTGTTTCTGAATCTATTCTACTCATTCTTAAAACAATTATCATCACAGTTATTCTATGTTTTCTAGGTTTCTTATACTTGTTATCACTATTTTCAGATGTTGGTATCTGAAGACTTTTAACTTTTTGTCAGAAATATTTTAGCATGTATTGATACGTATTCTTTGATTAGGTAGCATTTACTTTCCCGTCATTGCCAACTGAGTTCGGTCGATATTCGTTGACCTCCCAGTTTGTGTGAATGTGTTTGACCAAGATCATGATCGCATGGTAATTTTCAAAAAAAAACTTTTTTTCTTCTAATTTTATACCGTTTTTGTTATATTCGCATACGATAAGGCTCCCGTAATTTCCACTGGATTGTTGAGCCAAATTTAGTCATGCCGGAAAATGTGTTCATTCTTGTTCAATATTAAATACTGAAAAGCAATGTGCTAGTTTTTCTTTTCCAGGTTCCACATATTCTGCAGATATTTAATATATTTTTTTATTTGTTACACATTTTGTTGGGAAGAACGAGGACCATTGATTTCTCATCATTATTGCAGATATATGATATGCGTAGACGGGACCGGCAAAATCATGTAATCGGGATATCAGATTTCTTGTGATGCCTTATACTGGAGATGTATGCAATCGAATGAGGAGAGAAAATGTCACTCATTTACTTGCGAAATTTCAGAAAACTGCTTTGCAATTAATAATGTCTAGGCTATCAGTGCCGCGGGCTGACAACAGCACGATTCTTCTCATTAAGCACTAGAAGGGACTGTGTACAAACAGCAGTACCTTCTATTCTCCTGCACCGACGAAAGTGGTTGAAAGAGAAAATAAAGATTAAAGCAATAAGTTTTTAAATGAGAGAAATGTGATCTCACGAAAATGACAATCAATATATTTCTCTATTCTGGTGAGTACCATTTCCTAACAGGGAACAGTTTGATTTATATTCTCTTCAACCAAAGATAATTTTGAATAAATCACAAATTATGTTTTATGGTATTTAATATATATTTATTCGTCATTATTGTTTATATGCATGAACTTACCCACACTTATTTGTTTATCTTATTTCCTTTTTATTTTAATCGTGCATATTAATTTAGGCAAGACTGTTCTCTTTTCTTTTGCTGTACGTTTCACACTACTATTTTCATAGTTTCAGTTTTTGGACATTAGCCATGCCGAGGCTTCGTCTTGACGTGATTGATCGCTTCATTGACATCAACCTACCAACATCTATTTCACCAGTTAATTAGGCCATCAGTTAGATATTTATCGAATTGTAGTCTTTTGCTCGTTGATGCAAAAAAGTCATACTTTTTGAAACAACACGGGTTTGAAATAAACAACGGAAACGAGCAATTCGACAAATATATATTGCTATAATTTATCTCAGACAAAAATAAGCACTGTAGTATAAGTGAATAACTAAACTTTCGCAACATGCCCAGCTACATGTTCTAGTGAGTACAACAGTTAAATTAAGAAAGGAAACAACCATGAAATGAATAATAGTAATACAAATAGAATTTATGGACAAGACCTTGCTGACGAGGAAGCCGGTTATATCAACCACAATACTTAGCCTGCATTTTATCGACCCAGAGACATGATCACATCGAGATTCGAGCTAATAACGTAAAAAGGAGGAATAACTAATGTAAAGCATAAGTTTGGATCTTTCAAAAATTATAGTAGTTCTCGCCAATAGCAATAATACTAATAATAATAATAATAATAATAATAATCAAAATAATAACAACAACAACAACAACAACAACAATAACAACAACAACATCAACACAACAACAACAACAACAACAACAACAACAATAATAATAATAATAATATTAATAATAATAATAATAATAATAATAATAATAATAATAATAATAATAATGAAGGCTCTAATGCGTTTGTGTGAGTGTGTTTGTCCCCCTAGCATTGCTTGACAACCAATGCTGGTGTGTTTATGTTCCCGTTACTTAGAGGTTCGGCAAAAGAGACCGATAGAATAAGTACTGGGCTTACAAAAGAATAAGTCCCGGGGTCGACTTGCTCGATTAAAGGCGGTGCTCCAGCATGGCCGCAGTCAAATGACTGAAACAAGTAAAAGAGTAAAAAGAGTATGCAGTAAGAATGTCTTGAGGCAATATATAATCCCTGATGCAGTACCAAGGCTCTGATGCAGTGTCATTGCCCTGATGCAGTACCAGGCAATGGCTCACATGGCTTCTGATCTTAACTGATTCGAAGTGTTATCCTGTCCGTTGTTTTCTCTTGGTATAATAGATGAGCTACAGCAAATATTCTGTTCAATAATACAGATTTGCTTGTCAGTTGTTTGACCTGACCTTAACCAGTTGAGCATACTCTTTAAAGGCTGACGATATGTGCAAATATTGTGCTCAATATCACAGATTTGCTTGATATTTAACAGTTGAGCATGTCTCTTATTGACTGACGATATGTGCAGCACTGACCATGATCGCTGTAGTGGGGGAGCATCATAGCCATGTGTTGAGAGGAAGTCTTTGGAATTTGGATAATTCATCACTGGACGCCTGGGTGTTTCGTTCAACCTCATTAAACAACCCTTATTCAAGGACCTCTTGAATGGGATGGGCTACTCGACCTGGGCCCCACCCGTAAGCTCAAGAGTTTTTAATCCTCATGTCGTGCACACATGTTTGTGATGCATGTGCCTTGTGTACCCTTATGAGACGTGTAGTCATAATGGGTATTCTGGGCTTCGTATATTTTACCCCAGTGTCACTTTGATGGCATGCACTGCTCTCTCACTCAATAGTAATAATAGACAACACATCAGAAATGGATAAGTGCAGAAATTGTGGACAGAATTGTGAAACCGGATGGCATATTACCAGTCAATGTACGCCACTAGCCCAGAAAAAATATAAGCTTAGCAAGGATTGTCCTTTGGCCGCTTTGCAACAAGTACGGAGTTGATAGAGTAAAAAACTAGTACGAACAAAAACCCGAAGGAATAATCGAATATGATAATGCAAAGATCTTATGGGATTTTATGATTCAGTGCAATTTTGAGCAGAGAATAGGAAACGAGACATGGTGTTAATTGAGAAAGAAAGGAAACGATGCCGGATCATAGATATAGCATGCCAAGCTGACAACAATGTATGCAATAAAGAATAAAAAATCAATAGATATGGCAGGTTAGCTTGGGAGGTTAAGCAGCTGTGGTCACTGAAAAAGGTTGTAGTACTAACGTTAATTGTCGGAGCCCTGGGAAGAGTAACTAAAAATCATGCAAATTACATGGAACAAATAGGGTTTGCAATAAGTGTGGAGAATTTGCAGAAAGCAGCACTGTCTGGAACCACTCGAATACTCCGGATGGTGCTCAAAGAATAAGGGTAGTATATCATAGCTTTAGAATTCGTGCAAAAGCAATGATTATGAAAATAATAATAATGCTTTCAAATTTTGCCAAAAGTGCAGCAGTTCATCGACCCCAGTGTTTCACTGGTACTTAATTTATCGACCCCGAAAGGATGAAAGGCAAATTGGACCTCGGCGGAATTTGAACCAGAACGTTACGGCAGACGAAATGCCGCTAAGCAGTTCGCCCGGCGTGCTAACGATTCTGCCAGCTCACTGCCTTAATAATGATAATATTAATATTAATGATAATAATAATAATGATAATAATAATAAATAATAATAATAATAATAAATAATAATAATAATGATGATAATGATAAGGATAATGATAATGATAATAATAATAATAATAATAATAATAATAATAATAATAATAATAATAATAATAATAATAATGATAATGATAAGGATAAGGATAATGATAATGATAATAATAATAATAATAATAATAATAATAATAATAATGATAAAAATAAAGATAATGATAATGATAAGGATAATGATAATGATAATAATAATAATAATAATAATAATAATAATAATAATAATAATTATTATTATTATATTATTATTATTATTATAGGATGCACCGTGGCATACACAATGCAGAAAAACTATATCTCTTAAAGGACAAGAATTGCGCAGTGTACTCCAAGCAACAACTGAAATTAAAATATTAATCGTTCAGTCATTCATATGATTTATATTACATGCAGAAATTATGTTGGTATGAGGATGCAGTACTGTACGTTGTAAAAAGATTCAAGCTGCAATTGCATTGGGCATACGTTTAACTATCTTAGAGAATAACTTATGTTTTCTATAAGATATAAGTGAATATTTTCTGTTCAGTTAGATAAATTGTTTAATATGAGTAAACAAGCTCATGGAAGTGCACATAATATTCAGCAAATCTTTTTCCAACTCCAAAACTGTGATTATTAATTCGGAAATGGCAAATTAGTTTTCTTTTTTTGTCTTCTTTTTACGCTAATTGAGATTACGCTGAATTTAATATTTCAGCGAATGCACAAGTGATGCACCAGCATTGCTTCGAACTTATGATCGCATTTTGCAGAAGCGTAATGAAAATTAACTGTTCCGCTGATTTTATATAGAAATTATATTGCTTCAAAATATACATATTTGGAATTGAATATATAAATGAATGGCGTCGTTCAGGGTGAAGTTTTTTTAAATCCGTCAATTGCAGCCCTTTCAGCAAATTAACTGCATTAGTTGCAGAGCTAATGTTGATCTTGCAGAAACATTCCATAATGAGTTACGGCATTGCAAATTGAATAGAAATGCTTTATCTAAAAACAAAATATTTATCTTTAAAATATTACAAGTGGATGCAGAAATTAACTTATCTTTCTGATGTCGAAAGTAACTTACCTTTTTGATACTTATTCAGAATTGAATAACTTAAAATATCTACATACACGGACGTGATAGAACCGTTATTGGTTTAACGGAGAAAATAAATGCGTTTAAAGAAAAACAAATGTCGTGGAAAGAAAAAAAAATGAATGAAGGAAAACTACCTCTTTTCAAGCATTCATTCCACTGAAATAAAATCACGATCATAATTTTTGTCGCATACAGAATATTATTTTGAATGACCTGACAAAGCTGATAAAAGACCCCCATTCACTATATTCCATCGGAAGCTGAGGAATTCAGTTAGCTGTGAATTCCATTTAGCAGATATTACCGATTTGTATGAAAATTTTGTCAACAATCATAAATCCTAAGGACAATATATTAAAATACAAAAGTGTGTGACAGTTATATCTTCATTCAAAAATGTGGAATGTATCAGCATCTTGGCTAAATATTAGAAACGAAGAAAACAACAGTTGGAAGTGCGGAAATGAAACGCTTTGTCAAGTTCATATAACTCAACTCGGGAATGCAAACTTAAATACAAAACATGCGATTGCAATCGCCTTATGATTTGATTTAGATACACATTATCAAATATAAAAATCTAGAATAGAAGAACTAAATTTATTACATTAAAAGTGAGAAATTGGCATAGAAACTGACATTTTACTAAGTTATGAACACAGTCATAGCTTAATTAATGCTTCTTACTGTTAAGACGGTGTGATGGCAGAATCGTTAGTGATCCGGGGAAAATGCTTAACGCTATTTCCCCCGACTCTATGTTCTGAGTTCAAATTCCACTGTGGTCGACTTTGCGTTCATTTCGGAGCCGATATCATGAGTACCAGTCGAGCACTAAGGTCGGCGTGATCGAGTTAACTAAGCGCCTAAACTTTCTTAGTCTTGTGCCAAAATATGAAACCAATATTACTAAATCATGGATAAAAATAATTGCTTTATGACGTTTCTAAACTTCTTGACTGTCTTTTCACTTGAGTGAAAGTAATTTTTATTTGAGCAAGTGAAAATATTACATAAAGCCACAGATAGCATACAAAACTTCAGTCATCTTCTTGAATATGAAACCTCGAGAACTCATATTTGTAGATCACGGTAATTGTAACATTAATTGGCTAGTCTCAGTTGCTGATTCAGTTCTCAAGCAATAAAATCTATTTTCAAACTTTAGCAGAGACAGAAGGTTGTTCGAAACCTTTTACCATATACCTATTTCTTTACTACCCACAAGGGTAGTAAAGAAACACAGAGAGGACAAACAAGGACAGACAAACGGACTAAGTCGATCACATCGACCCCAGTGCGTAACTGGTACTTAATTTATGATCCCGAAAGGATGAAAGGCAAAGTCAACCTCGGCGGAATTTGAACTCAGAACGTAACAGCAGACGAAATACGGCTACGCATTTCGCCCGGCGTGCTAATGATTCTGCCAGCTCGCCGCCTTTATCTTTTACCATATACCATGCGGTACTGATTCCACATTTCTACCTCAAATAGATATTACATTATTCCTCACTATACTTACTATCATAGTAAATATAATCGTACATTGTATAATACACGATTATAATAATACTGATGATAATAATAATAATAATAATAATAATAATAATAATAATAATAATTATTATTATTATTATTATTATTATTATTATTATTATTATTATTATTATTATTGTTGTTGTTGTTGTGTTGTTGTTGTTGTTGTTGTTGTTGTTGTTGTTGTGGTTGATGTTGTTGTTATTTTTAAATGCTGTTTAAAGATATCAAACATTATATTCTGAGTAACTCCTGTTACTCTCTTTCATATTAATATTTCTCTCACCTTTTCTAGAAGATGCCATATCATTGTGCGAATGATCATCAATATGCTTTTAAATAATATAAATATCTTAAATACTGAACTTTCCTCAACTTTTCCCAAAAGTAGAATGGTCCAACCAATATTCCGATAATCGTTGTTTACAAAATGAATGGAAATATCTCTACTTCATCATATAAATCGTTATAACATCCAATATTACGCTAAGATATCTTTAATATACCGTTTGAGTTAAAATACAGTAATAATACTTCGCAGTATCGGCACAAATGTTCTCCTCTAAACGGTTCATACCCAGTAAAATTGATAAATTGCATTCTAGTGAGTCAGATCACAACGGTAACCGGATAAGTTAACTCCCGTACGCATTAAACACAGAATCTAAAATGCCAGAAAAATTATTGTACCCAACGCACCAAAGTTTCTGACACTGCAACACACCACAACAACAGTAATAACAATAATAATAATAATAATAATCAAACAGCACAGCAAGAGGCTATCCACTTCACAGAAGACAGTATCAGGAATAGGAGTAAAAAGATTAGCAACTGGAAAGTAGCAGGACCTGATGTTGTACAGAGATTTTGGATTAAAATTTCAGTAGTTGCCATAAATTGATCGCCAAAGACTTTAATTCATTGATCAATGGAGAAGGTAAAATCTCGAGCAGGATGACAAAAGGGGAAACGGTATTGTGCCTGAAGGATGCATCAAAGGAGAAATTTACTGACAATTAGAGGCTAATTTCCTCCCTCCCTTTAATGTAGAAGTTACTGTGAGGAGGAATTTCAGAAGAACTGTATAAATTTCTTGATGAGAACAAAACGGCTGTAGAAGGAGATGCAGAGGTACCAAAGATCAATTATTGAGAGACAAAATTGTAGTGCAAGATTGTAAGCGAAGGAGAACGAATCTGGGAATGGCCAGGATGGACTATCGCACAGCTTATGATATGATTACACATTAGTGGATCATCGTGTGTAAAGAACTCTTTGGAATTGCGAGGAATGGTGGGATGGAAAACTGAAATGACATCTAATGGAAAAATTTGGGGCACCTTGCGTATCAGAAAAGGGATTTTAAAGGGTGACAGCCTATTGGAGATTCGTATTCCACATTGACATGTTGTGCTTCAGGAAGTTTGAAATCACAAGAGAAGTTTTGAAGATATCCAGCGACTTCAAGATTTTGAATGCGGTATGCTGTTGAAGGCCTTTTTATAATCAATCCATGCAGAACTAAGATTTCTGCATTTGTTATGACAGTTCTCAAGGATCATGTGATTAAGAGTTGGTCTTAGCATCCATATGGGCCTTGTCGGCACCATTTTTAGTTCGGTGGGGAAAATATCGTTCTGTTCCATAATTGTTTATGTTTTCTCAATGACGAAGGATGTTAAAATTTTATAGATGGTAGACAGATATGTTATGGGCCGGTAGTTTTCAGGAAATTTGGTTTCATTATTCTACAGGAGTACGTAAATAATATCTCTTGCTAAACAATCAGGTGTTTTCGTAAGATCTCTCATAATTTCATTGAATAACTGTTGTAGTTGTTGTTGTCGTTATTATTATTATTATTATTATTATTATTATTATTATTATTATTATTATTATTATTATTAGTGTTAGTATTATTATTATATGTTCGACTTTTGCTTTGCGTTTGTACAAATTGGCTACAAGTCTCACCCAGAGAACTCAAGAGACAACAAGTAAGAATTATGCCTAGGGTGTCATATATTTGGTTTTGTACATAGAATTGTTCTAGAGAATGTTTAAGAAAACAAGAAAATTGAGTTTGTTTTACAATTTGAGATTACATACACAGTATTTTACGTATGATATGGGCGGTTTTCATGAGCACTATCTTTTGAATGTCTGACATTTTTGGATTTACTGGTATCTGAGTTAGGTAGCAATAAGCCACTTTTGCTATCATTCCTAGGCACCGCTGACAACAGGTATTGCTTTAGTGTTGAGGTTCACCATTTTACCATTTTCTATTTCAAGAGCTTTATACTTACTCAGTTTTTGGTAGTCCTTGACAGATACATTTATGTCGATTGGAACAGGCATACCAATGAGGAAGCATAATTTTTGTCTGAAGTCTTTCAATATAATGTCTTTAATATTATTATAACTACTACTACTACTACTACTACTACTACTACTACTACTACTACTACTACTATTACTACTACTACCACTACTACTACTACTACTACTACTACTACTACTACTACTACTACTACTACTAATAATAATAATAATAATAATAATATTTTTGATATCGATTGGGATAGTCATGTCAATAAGGAGGCATGATTTTTGTCTGAAGTCTTTCAATATAATGTCTTTACTATTATTATTATTATTATATTATTATTATTATATTATTATTATTATTATTATTAGTGTTAGTATTATTATTATATGTTCGACTTTTGCTTTGCGTTTGTACAAATTGGCTACAAGTCTCACCCAGAGAACTCAAGAGACAACAAGTAAGAATTATGCCTAGGGTGTCATATATTTGGTTTTGTACATAGAATTGTTCTAGAGAATGTTTAAGAAAACAAGAAAATTGAGTTTGTTTTACAATTTGAGATTACATACACAGTATTTTACGTATGATATGGGCGGTTTTCATGAGCACTATCTTTTGAATGTCTGACATTTTTGGATTTACTGGTATCTGAGTTAGGTAGCAATAAGCCACTTTTGCTATCATTCCTAGGCACCGCTGACAACAGGTATTGCTTTAGTGTTGAGGTTCACCATTTTACCATTTTCTATTTCAAGAGCTTTATACTTACTCAGTTTTTGGTAGTCCTTGACAGATACATTTATGTCGATTGGAACAGGCATACCAATGAGGAAGCATAATTTTTGTCTGAAGTCTTTCAATATAATGTCTTTAATATTATTATAACTACTACTACTACTACTACTACTACTACTACTACTACTACTACTATACTACTACTACTACTACTACCACTACTACTACTACTATACTACTACTACTACTACTACTACTACTACTACTAATAATAATAATAATAATAATAATATTTTTGATATCGATTGGGATAGTCATGTCAATAAGGAGGCATGATTTTTGTCTGAAGTCTTTCAATATAATGTCTTTACTATTATTATTATTATTATTATTATTATTATTATCATCATCATCATCATCCTCCTCCTCATCATCATTATATCCTTATCACAGGTTTCTTTTGCCTTAAGAGTATTACATGCGTAACGGGCTTACTACCTGCAACCGACGGTACCATACTGTTCGTTCTTTTCAGCTATCCAATACTTTCCTGATTATTCTCGCTGTGCCAATAAGGCGAACATTTTTTAATAGATCTACTGGGAACTCTATTCCAATTTCCTTTATATTTCTCTTTATATCTTCTGATACAGTTCCCAAAGACCCAGCTGTAATTGGCAGTATCTGTAACTTCTTCATTTTCCTTAGCCGGACTATTTTCTACTTAAGAGGGTTGTTTCTAACTATCTTTTCGCCTTCCTTCTTGACTATTCATGGATCAAAGGGACATACAAAGGGGCAGCTATACAGTATATGTGGTGCACCTTGTCCACCACCACTATCTCCGGTCTGTTATGCTCTAGCAACTGATTTGTTTTGATTGTGAAATCCCAGAGGAAGTTGCTAGTCTACGACACTGCAACTCTCTGCGGTTTATACTGATACCATGTGTTGCCTCTCTCTAGCTTCCAATATTCCCATAGTTCCCAATGTAGCACTTTCGCTACCTGGTTGTGTCGCCAAAACATGTAGTGGTTTTGGGCATGTCTATGGCATTCGTTAGTGATATGGGCAATGGTTTCATTCACCCTATTGCAGACACGGCGCAGCAGAGATACTTGCTCATTCCTCAGGTTTTCACTGCAGTTCGTGACCAGAGCTTGGTCCTATGCGTGAGTTTATTGCCGAAATTATTTTTTGGCATTCAGCTTTGAAGCCAAATATTATTGTCATCATCATCATCATCATCATCATCATCATCATCATCATCATAATCATTATTGTTGTTGTTACTGCTGTTGTTGTTGTTGCTGTTATTTATGGCGGATAGCTGGCAGAATCGTTATCACGCCGGGTAAAATGCTTAGCGACATTTTGTGTGTCCTTACGTTCTGATTTCAAATTGCATCGAGGTCGATTTTGCCTTTCATCATTTCGGGGTCGATAACTCAAGTACCAGTGAAATATTGGCGTCGCTTACATCGACTTGTTCCCCCTCTCAAAATTTCAGGCCTTGTGCCTATAATAGAAAGGACTGTTGTTGTCGTTGTTGCTGCTGCTGTTGTTGTTGTTGCTTTTGTTGTTACTCGATTAAATCTTTGCCAAGTAATTTAACTCTCACTCACTTTCGATAAAGGTATAAACATTCCTAATCAAAGTATTACTTTTATATTAGGTGTTACGTTAATGACGATATAAACATTAAATGCAAGTATTTGATGGTGTACAAGTTTATTCTGTGTGCAGAACCATATTAAATTCAAATAGCGTTTAAGTGTTTGTCTAAACCATTTCAGTATCTTTACATTCGTTGACTTGTTATTTAACGAAGGAGTTGAAATCTATAATCGAATGAATTATATAAAATTTTACTAAATAACCACACGGTGCTTGCTATGAATATCGAGGACATTTATTCTCATTATGTTTGTTAACATATACGTCAATTAGCCTTTATCCGATATCATGTTATACTCAATCACTTAATATTTAGTTTTAGTAATTTGAACTTTGTCTGCTCGAGACGATTGATCTCTGAATATCAGAGTGTTGGACACCGTCTACATTTCTTGTAATGTGTTCAGAATTTCCGACTGATTCTTTGAACGAAAGATTTTGTTTAACGATAAAACTAAATGGTTATTAAAAGACAAATATCTGAAAGTAAAGCAGCTGGGAGGAAATTTAGTTCTAGTGATAATGTTCGGCGGTTCAGCAGATAAACTTACATCTTACAATATTTATATAATAGGGAACTTTCATTTCGTTTAACTAAAACGTACACAGACAAGATAAACAAATGTACAACCTATGCGCATCATATATACATTATTGGAATTATTAAGATCAGAAAGAAAGTGATATTGAATGATAACACTACGAAGAAAAACACATGTCTTTTTTTAAGCAGTTTGTGTAAAATTTAGCTCTTGTACTCAGTTCCTTCTGACAAACAAAGTCTCAGATGTTAGGGGAAAACTAATTATCCACTTACCAAACTCATAAGTACAATCAGTATGTTTATCATGTCGACTACAAAATAGCGTAGAATATAGAGAGGAAGAGAAATTTATTAAAATCGATCATTAATTGTAGCTAGAGACTTCTCTAATGTACATAATACTTTACTTCTTTACACTTGCCCAGAGAGAGAGAGAGAGAGGGTTAAGGCCATTTCTGTTTTTGGTTCACACACTTAAGAACTGAACCAGCAGATATATGGTTAAAATCTTACCAGGCGTCGCAAAGGGGTGTACTTCTATATTAGAGGCTATATTATCTGATGCTTTTTTCTTCATATATGATGTTAGGATATGTGCTGTGGGTGTTCTGCACGGGAGGAGTGAGTGGGTACGTTATCAACTTTCTTTGGGTAGCGTAGGGCCAAAATAAGAAGTTTAGAATGAAAATTGAAAACAGGATTTTTACACTAACCTTCCTATTTTGTGAAAATTGAACACAGGATTTTTAACGGGAAATATTTTTCGGTAAATCAAGTAATACTTAACAATTAAACTGCACACTTTTACTTGGGTAGGTTCAAGGAGCATAGCGCATTTCCTGGCAAATTTATCTTTCAATTACGTACGTAAAGATACATGTGCATGATACATACGTAGATACATTTGCGTATATTAGTGAAAGAGATGATTTATTTTAGAATAATTATGCATTTATAAATGTATTAACCTGAATGAAAATTAATGAATGCATACACATTTGTATATATTTATGTATACATATTTGAAACTCTCTCTCTCTCTATCTATCTCTATCTGTGTGTATATATATATATATTATATATATATATATATATTATATATATATATATATGTATACATGTAAAGATATATATGTATGTGTATATATATATATATATATACATTTATATATACATATATATATATATATATATATATACACATACACACGCACACATGCACATACATTCACACACACATATATATATATATGTATGTCTGCATCAGGTTTTGTGCATGTATAATTACATGTATTCACTGAACATCCGGTAGCATCATGCAAACGAATGAAATGCATTCAGCAAATACACTGAGTGTATTTGGAGAATGATTTTGCCCGTTATTATGAATGCAGCGATTGTGTTGAAGACAGGAAATGTAGAGCTAATGTCACTATTTTGTTCTCGACGTTTTAGAAGGAAGAACAATAAGTGATGTAAATCATTTCGATTTTCATTTATTCTGTTCCTCAGTGATTTAAAGTTTCTCGTCAGTTATATGCAAAATTAATCATCTATTATTTATATTTTCTTCGGAATTCTATTTCCACTTTTATTATTTTTATAAGATAAACTGATATAAAATTCAGACATAACTTTATTAACTACAAGTAATGTGAAAAAGGAAGAAACGACATCATAGATTAAAAGTAGTACTACTGTGTGTGTGTGGTTTAGTGTATTCGCTTCGTTTTGACATGGTTTCTGATTCAGTCTTTCAGCTCAGTACCATTGTTTGGTGTCATGTTATTTACCACAGCGCCGGGGGAACGTAAACGTGAAACCAGCAAAAAAGACGGCTACTGTGAGATAGCACGTTGTATACGGTGTATTTGTTCTACTTCAGTAGACTTTACCTGTCATCAGCGAATTCTTTGCCTCGATTACATGGTGTACAGCGCGATCAGTTGTAAGCATTTGGTTCACGTCTATGGGTTAAAATAACCAATGAATCATGAAATGGGAAAAATAAAAAAAAACAGGCCGCATATGGATTTGTGTTGACGTGTGTAAAAATGCTAAATAATCACTATAACCAGACTTTTGAATTAAAAGAATATCGCGTATTAACATATTTATGATTGATGCGAATATAATAATACACAATCAGTTGCATACCAGTTAGAATACAAATATGTTCTTTCTAAAAAGAATCTAAACGCTAAAGAACAAAAAAGTTGTTAGACGTATCATATTGATACGCATATAAATATTCATATCACCTTGGATATTTTTACATGCATATTTTCCGCATGGATTTACTTATTCTTCTACTCTTTTACTCTTTTACTCTTTTACTTGTTTCAGGCATTTAACTGTGGCCATGCTGGAGCACTGCTTTTAGTGGAGCACCGCCTTTAATCGAGCAAATCGACCCCAGGACTTATTCTTTGTAAGCCTAGCACTTGTTCTATCGGTCTCTTATGCTGAACCGCTAAGTTACGGGGACGTAATCACACCAGCATCGGTTGTCAAGCGATGTTGGGGGAACAAACACAGACACACAAACACATACACACATACATATATATATGTATATACACATGTACGACGGGCTTCTTTCAGTTTTCGTCTACCAAATCCACTCACAAGGCCTTGGTCGGCCAGAAGCAATAGTAGAAGACACTTGCCTAATGTGCCACGCAGTGGGACTGAACCCGGAACCATGTAGTTCTTAAGGAAGCTACTTACCACACAGCCACTCCTACTTCTTTAAATTGCAAATAATAAAACTTTTGAAGTATCACTTAAACCATAACTCAGTTCAAATACTGATTTCTTACATTAACAGCCGACGAGGGTATCGTCAACAGCTACTACTACTCGATTTATTGTCAGGCCAATGGTATCGAGAGAACAAAAGATATGGATAAAATACACTTTGTAATGTAGCTGGCGAAAGATAAGAAACATCATCATTTAAAGTCACTTTAGTGTCTTGAAAAAACAATATATATTCACCTTGATATTACGACGAACTGGACTTCATATATGTCGTATATATTATTGTATATAATATTGTAATTAGGAATGGCATCTGGCCCTAGAAATTATGCTGCAAAAAGAAAATACTAGCAAGAGGTGATCTATGATGTGTGAAGAAGAGTATGAACTAGCTGCAATAAAAATTGGTTCATACTGTAATGACTCATCAATCCTACTTTAGGTTAGAATGTATCTGAAAATTATGACGAGACCAAAGCAGCTTTGTAAAGAAAGGTATCAAAAGAGCATATATCATTTGTTATATTTAACCGTAAATTCGATATAATTACGGCAAGATATACAGGTAAACATTTGGTACACATTATCAGCACCTAATTCTTTCGCTTTTTCTGTGTGTATATATATTTTGAATTTGTTTTAATCGTTAAACCAACACAGGTTATCAAGGTGGTGAACAAACAGGCACACACACACATTTATACATACACTCAAACATACATACATGCATACATACATACATACACACAGACACACACTCACAAACACACACAGAAACACACACATACATTTCAATTTCCATCTATCAAATATTCTGAGAAGGGTCTAGCCAGTGTGAGGCTATAATGATTGTCGCTTTTCCAATTTGTTACGCGGTAGAACTGAACCCGAAGTTATATGTTTGGGAAGCCAACTTCATACCTCACGGCATTCCTACATCTGTCAATATATATATATATATATATATATATATATATATATATATATATATATATATATATATATATATATATATATATGCATATATATATATATATTATATATATATATATATATATGCATATATATATATATATATATATGTATGTATATAAATATGAGTGTGTGTATATGTATAAAGAGAGGGAGACACTCGAATGTATGTATATGTGTGAATGAATACATGCATGCACATTCATGAACAATATATGTGCGCGTACGTGTTGGTGTGTGTGTGTGCGTACGTGTCTGTGTGTATGCGTGTGTTTGTGTGTGTGTGTGTGTGTTTGTTTTGTTGTGTATATATGTGTATAAGCATCTTGCATAATGAAGCAATTTTCTAGAACTCCAGATTTTCTGAAGGCAATAAAACATTTTGTATTTATTTCAGTTGCCTTATAAAAATTAGAATTATAAACGACACGACTTTACACTTTGGCTGTACTTATAAGACTTCATTCATGATGTACCTACAGATCAGATTCCCGTTAAATTTACATTTCATTTAATTGAATTTTATAACTAATGTAGAGATAAGATTTCGGAAGTGTCATCGTGGTATGCATATGCATATGCTCAAATTGTATATTTTGTCTTGATATTATTGCAGGCATGGATTTATGATCTCTGGGGTATTAAATACTTGTGGAATAATTATCTGTAGATTATTATCACCATTTATGTCAGGGCAGGATTAAAATATCAATGTACAAAATTTGTTTGCGGTTCCTATTTGAGACAAATATTCGATTTTGTGATCGTTTCTCATTATTCCAGAATGTTCAGCTTTCATGTTTCATAGATTTTCACTAAAATTTTAATCTATTCATTTACATTTTATATTTCATTGAATAAATACATTGCTATCTCTTCGACAGTATTCTAATCTGGTGGTATTAAGTCTTCCCTATCAGTATAATCGACTCTAACAAAAGTATATTATGCGTTTGCATACGATACATAATAGTATTGATATAATAAAATAATAATGGAATAGGCGAAAAGAATACGATGAATTCCAAATCACATTTCAATATTTTCATGTAAGGGGTAATAAATTTTATTACTGAATTCTACATAGAATAACATACGTTAATGAAATTTTGTGACTTGAATTGCTTAAAGTGGGCTAAATTAAAAACAAAAGTTTCAGATACTTTACATTCAGCATAGGGAAATTTATGTATAAAGTCTAATGCGGAAACAAAATCTGTATTTTATATTACTTGAACGGCTGAAGATTTTTATTATATTCTTCAATTCAAACTTTATCTGATAATTCCTTGATGGCTCTATATTCTTTTCTGTTCTAGGTACAAAGCCCGAAATTTGGGGGAGGGGCCAGTCGATTAGATCGATCCCAGCACGCAACTGGCATTTAATTTATCGACCCCGAAAGGATGAAAGGCAAAGGCGACCTCGGAGGAATTTGAGCACAAAACATAAAGACAGTCGAAATACCTCTAAGCACTTTACGCAGTGTGGTAACGTTTCTTATTTCTTTATTGCCCACAAGGGGCTAAACATAGGGGGGACAAACACGGACAGACAAAGGGATTAAGTCGATTACATTGACCCCAGTGCGTAGCTGGTACTTAATTTACCGAACCGGAAATTATGAAAGGGAAAGTCGACCTCGGCGGAATTTGAACTCAAAACGTAAAGACAGTCGAAATACCGCTAAGCACTTCATCCAGCGTACTAACGTTTCTGCCAGCTTGCCGCCCTCCCTTGATGGATTTATATTGTAACTGCATATATATATATATATATATATATTATATATATATATATATATATATATATAGAGAGAGAGAGAGAGAGAGAGAAATATATATATATATATGTATGTATGTGTCTATGTGTGTGTGTGTGTAATGTTACTAATCTTTTTTAGTGTGAAGCTGCAATTAATTCGTTTTATATTTACTTAGTGTTCGAGAGACATCGCAAATCGTGCTTGTGCCAGAATATATAGCAAATGTTATAAGGTCAATTGTAAATAGAGATCGTTCCCACCCACATCTTTCCGAATAAGCTGATGACACTAGATTAACGATGTTTGATTGCCTGAGTCTCTTTTTAACTCTTCCTACGACTGATATGATGAAAGTGTACTCGTTGAAACGTTTGCTAGGTATAGAGTCTCTGAATAGCCGACAGTTTTCCAGCGATAGTTCAGAATGCACAATACACTAATTGCAAAAAACAAAAAAATTACCATGCTATTGATACATTGTACCATGTATTGGACTGTCATTGTCCTGTTGTCTTCAGTTATTAGATTTCTTTAACTCATGACATATATAATTAAAGCTGCTACTGAAATCGAGTTACAGAATACCTAGTATGGTTTAATAATATCAAGTAATTTAATGTTCTGATTGGATGATAAAATCTGGGTATTAATTTATTTCTAATCCTACAGTCAACACCAATACTCAATTATATGCTGTAAGCAACTGAGCTAATAATAAACACGATCGTTAGGATCCGAACCAACTGATTAGTATGTAATTATATATATTTATATATATATATATATATTTATATATATATATAGAGATAAATACAAACATACATACATATATACATCCGTGCAGTTGTAGGCACATCTACGTTCTTGTCGCGAAATAATGCTTTCACTTAATGATGTTTTCTCTATTAATTAAAATACAATTCAAGAAACCTTTCTAATAAAAGCGGAGTGAGAAGTGAGTGAGAGTAAGAGAATGGTATAACTAAACGGGTAGTCACATTACAACTTATTCTAAGTTTTCATATTCTTTCTTCGTACTTCCTCTTCGCGTTTAAAATCCCCATAACTTGCCTACTTCATTTTTCAGTTTAATTCAACATCTCATTTCTCAGAATCTTCTGTTTTAATTTCTTTCTCACCTTCTCAAATCCGTTTTTGCATGTGTTTTTCTCTATCTCTGTATCACCATTATCAAGACTGACGTCACTGCAGGCAACTTCACTATCGTGAGTATCTTTACCAACAGAAGGTTATTTATTTACCATATATGACATACACAAATGATAGATATCAATATCAGATAACAAGTTTTGGCTTTTGTTTTTGACTGATGGTTCCTTTGTTTGCCAAGTGCAAGAAGAAAGAAGTAACCGATTTTAGAGTTGAAAGGATGGAGAAATAGTGAGTTACAAAAGTGGCAGAACAGATGCTTTGAACGCTGGGACATTCACTGTCTCAGCAGTTTGTACGATAAGCCAGGCATGCCAATGAGATTCCTTAACTAAAGAGGAGGGGCGAAAAGCAAAGTGAGAGCGAGTAACAGGTAATTGAGTACGGAAGGTAACAGTTTTAGAGACAGGAAATTTTCTATTATAGCAAACTAAGGAGAATGCATAGAATTTAAGTACGGGAGAAAGCAGAATTCATTTGAAAAATAAAAATAAAACACACGCATGTATGCGCGTATATATATCTATATTTCTATCTATACCATATATACATACATACATGCGCACGCACACAGACATACACACACAGATATGTATGTATATTTGTAAGAATCTTGCTTTCCAGCCACATGGTGCTAAGTTCAGTCCCACTTCCTGCCACCTTGGGCAAGTATCTTCTACTTATAGCCTCGGGTCGATCAAAGCCTTGTCAGTGGATTCAGTAGACGGAAGCTGAAAGAAGACCGTCGTGTATATGTTCTTTTATTCTTTTATTTCTTTCAATCATTTGACTTCAGCCATGCTGAAGCACTACCTTGCAGGGATTTTTAGTCGAAGAAATCAATCCCAAGACTTATTCTTTGTAAGCTAAGTACTTATTCTAAAGGTGTCTTTTGTCGAACCGAATCGGTTGTCAAGTGTTGGTGGGGGCAGAGACTGACCCCAAAAACACATACACATAAATATATACATACACATATATATATATGTGCACACAAATATCTATATATATATATATAATATATATATATATATATAATATATATATATATATATATATATATATATATATATATTAGGTGGTATTCATCAACTTTTAGACATTATATTAAGTTAATTTATTAAAAAAAACACAATTATTACAATATACATACATGTATAACATATTAGGCTTTACATATATAATATATAAAAAATACCAGTAATTATTAAAATTTATAACGTAGAACATAGAAAGTAGAATGTTCTACATTCTATATTCTACTTTCTATGTTCTAAGTTATATATTTTAATGATTACTGGTATTTTATATATTACACATGTAAAGCATTATATGTTATACATATATGTATATAGCTATAATTGTTTTATTAAATGAATAGGTTCATTATAATGTCTACAAGTTGATGAATAACATCTCTTCATCCCCTCCATTTTCTTATTGCCGTATAAATTAAGGGTAAAACAACTTTTTACCCTCACCCATTTATTACACTCAATAGTGTAATTGCCATACAATGGAAAAATACTGGTGTATTTATAATTGGGTATTTGCCAGCAGTGTATTGGATAGATATTATCTCTTAGTTGGTTGTATTCACAACCTCTAACTCTCTTGGAATTATATATATATATATATATATACTCAATATAAAATAGTGTACATTTAAACACAAGAGAAAACTACCTTTAAGAGGTAATTTTTACACGCTAGAAGAAGCAGTCAAAACGACATTTAAGATCAATTATGAATATATATATAGAGATAGATAGATAGATAGCTAAATAGATAGGTAGATAGATAGGTAGATAGATAGATAGATAGATAGATAGATAGATAGATAGATAGATATACACACATATACACGATGATACTTTTCTTTTAGTTTCTATCTACCAAATCAACTCACAAGTCTTTGGTCGGCACTTGCCCAAGGAACCACTCAGCAGGACTGAATCCGGAACCATGCGGTTGGGAATTAGGTTTCTTGCAACATACCCACGCCTGCGTTTGTTTATATATATATATACATATGTATGAGTGTGTGTGTGTGTGTGTGTTTAAATAGATAGAGGGAAATAGAGGGAGATAGACAAATAGATGGAGAGAGAGAGTGTGTGTGACTGTGATAGAGGAAGAGAGAAGCTGACAAAAACAATAATACCGAGGAAGATATATCGATGGTAAAATGAATAAAAATAACCAAAGAAGACAAAATAAGAAAATATGACGACGCTCAAACAAAATAGTAATTTCAAATTTTGGAACAAGGCCAGGAATTTAGGCGAAGAGCAAGTAAATAACATTGATCCCCGTGCTCAACTAGTACTTACTTTATCGACCCAAAAATGATGAACAGCAAAGTCGACTTTAGTGCAATTTGAACTCAGAACGTAATGGCGAATGAAACGCAGCTACGCATTATACTAACATACTCAACAAAATAACATACTCAACAAAATATTTGAATTTAAATGAATGTTGAGCAGAAATATACCATGTCATTTTGGTTTAGCTATGTTTTTGCCTCCTATTGAATTAAGAAATTATTTAAACATTTTACGTAGAAACATTTAAGGTACGCATTTGTTCATACAATTGAAAAGCCCCTATTTTCGAATCATATTGCCTTGCATTTCCCACTGACGTCTAAGAAACTTATACAATATGCAAATATGATCTTCACTTTTTAAATAGGGAAATAAATTGAAATATCTATATTATTACGTCTTCCTTAAAATTGTAATTTTGTGGGGGCATGTTATTTCCGTATTCATTCATATACACCATCACACTAAACTACATTTCCATTTACAAATACATTTCAATTCAAAGAATATTGCATTTTAAATTGAATTTATTTTCTCCTACAATTATGAAAAGCTCGTTTCCATTTAAAATATCTATGTCATAGATTTCTTGCTTGATGACTTTATAAAGTATATATGATACGTGACTATTTCTAGGCTCTTTCGTGATAAATTTCATTGAATACAATATTTCTCTCATTTGTTCTTATCTTACGACCACCCTCATATTGACAAGTACCCATAATACCAGGTAGTTGATTAATTGAAGTGTACCTTTCTCTCTCTCTCTCTCTTTTCGCTATCTCTCTCTCTCTCTCTCTCAATATATTGCTCTGGTGACTAAGAAATAAATCATTACATTACAAATTTAGAATCTTTAGTCTAGATTTTTCTATCAAAGGGGAGGAAAGGAAAATCGATTTATGTTGAAATTGTAATTTTATTTATGATGTATAAAATTTGAAGCGTGAAAAGATATTTTTCGTCCCAATAGATAGGTGGAAGGAAGATCAATAACCATAAATCACTTTCTCCTAATTGAACAAGAGAAGCTCTTTCGAATTCACGTTATAGGTAAATTTGTCTTTTGAACTAACGTGTTATTCGACCTCTGTAATCGGGTTCGAATTACTGTTTGGTGCTAATTAGAATATATTTATACGAGATCAAAGTGCCATAAAGCTGAACTGAAATACTGTATATCAAAAGTTAGGGATTTCAATAGATGAGTCACAATAATTGAAAGTATATTAAATTTCAGCATAGAACATATATTCTGCTGGCATTGGTCGAATACTGATATCCTGTTGTTAAAATTACGGCAAGGATATGTCGTGAGAAGGTCATGGAAAAGTTATCAGATATTATTTAAAATAATCCATCAGCTTAAGTTTCCCTTTACTAGAGAAAATAAATTGATTAATTATACTAAATGTCAAAAGTGTACTGAACCCACTTCCTCCAGCAAATTAAAATATGCCTGAAAACTTTTAGGTAAAGATCAGAAATTACATTTTGAAAGATATTCCTGGAGCTTTGCAATAGGAAACACTGCACATATAAACACAGTTGTATACCTCAACGTAGTTCAAATGAGGTTGATTTTATTAAAATCTACCCAGACTGCGAATTTGTGTTTTTAAAAACAGAATTATAATAAGGTTGGAGCTAGTTACTCGAAATTCTTGCTTCGTATATAAGCACAACCAGATTGATTGGTGTTTTTTATCTCTAAAGTAGACCTAATATCGTACGAGTTTTCTTTACGACAGTCGTGTTTGATTTTGTTATATATATATATAATATATATATATATATATATATATATATATATATATCGATTAATCTGAGAAATTAAACAAATTAATCTCATCTAAACTGACTGCTAGCATGGACTATCAGCACGGATTGTTGGCACGGATCATTATGGTGAACTGAATTTCGCAATTAATCATATTAATCTGTATATATAAAAGGCAGGATGTGTGTGTGTGTGTGTGTGTGTGTGGTGTGTGTGTGTGTGTGTGTGTGTGTACGTGAATGTAATTTATGCATGTCCACAAATTAACACGCATGTCGCTGCAATTTTAGGAAGACATTCGACTTGAACCTAGCTGTATTTTCGTCAACTTATTCTTCATAGAGGCACCAGAAAATGGCAGTAAAAATAAAGTTTCGGCCAAAACTTTCAACAATTTTCAAGTCGGAGAAATAACCATTGTTTGCAAACAGGAGTTAAGTCCCCTTCTAGCGAGGAGTAATTTTTGTAAGACTTTTGCTGTTTTTTTCAATCGAGGAAAAAAAGTCCTTTGTTGATATTCGGGCAGCACACACAAACACACACGAACATGTATGCGTACAAAAAAACATGTATGCAATAGGTATGCGCGAGTATATGTGTGTGTGTTGCCCATATATATATAGGGAGAATTCACGAAAAAACAAAAGACGAAGAAATGTGGTGTAGAAAAAAAACACATGTATTAGTATAACGTTCGGGGATTGAAAAAGTATTTAACGTTTCGAGCCTACGCTCTTCCACAGAAAGGAACACAGAAAGAGAGAAACAAGGAGAAAGAAAAAATGTGTGTAGTGGTTACCGATCTATCATGACAAATGGTAAAGCGGGGAGAATGGGAGAAGATGAAAAGAGAAAAGAAATAGATGGGGAGGGAGGGAAAGTAACAAGTGCAGATTAGAGAAAACCGAGTAAGAACATCCAGAGTAGGAAGACACGACAAAAGGAAAGAACAGAATGTACAGGAAAGTTTAGATAGTATAAAATAAAATAATAATAATACTAATAATAATAATAATAATAATAATAATAATAATAATAATAATAATAATAGTAATAATAATAATGATAATAATAATAATAATAATAATAATAATAATAATAATAATAATAATAATAATAAAAGTTTTACGTAAAGTTTAAATATATGTATATATAAACCAATTACAACGGATTTCGCCCAAATTTGACGTCGCTGTTACTTAGTTTGGTTTGAAATAAAGAACCTGATTAGCTTAATAATCCTAACTTAATCTCGAGAAAAGCCGGGTTATACTGCTAGTGAATAATAAACTGAAATTGAGTTAATATACCGATACTTTCTGTTCTTAGGGGGCCTCTTGAAATTATAAGTGCATGAATTGCATTTACGCTGGTGCGTATGAATAATAATAGTTTTAATTCAAAATACGGGATAAACCGCTTAGTATTCCTGATGGATAAAACGCTTGCACCTGTGACTATATTCCTGGGATTATCTAATATATGAACACACGCTTCGAATTGTTAATACTATTTGTAAGCAAATCGAATTGTAATGAATATGCAAAACAATCCCTAGCAACCTATGATGAACTAAATAAAAAAATTCTATGACAATTTACAAACTTTTACCTAATGGATATCAAGAAGTGATTAATCACTCTAGCTGTAATATTGTTTAAACTTACAAGCTTTTATATACTTACTACTTTCGATTGTCAAATAAATTGCCATGAAATATACAAATAAATCCAGTGCTATTTTGAAACATATCTATTACAAATTCTTACTTTCCATGAAAATTTACTTCATCCGATATAAAATTTAATGTTTTCTTCCAAAATATTATAGACGCGAATGATTAGAGCTATTACTATTTTAAGTAAATCTGAAAATCTGACCTTGTTCCACAAACTGTTTTTTTTTATGCAGCAGCTATTTAAAATCTTCTGGCACAGGAATCAATGTTTACGTTATACAAAATATGATAATACTGATTGAAATAATGATAATGTTAATGAAAAGAAGTGGAGATGGAAAGAAAAAGTGTGAAATATCCAAAATAATAATTTCTAGAGGGCACTCTCTTGTTAGCCTTTAAAGATTAGACTAAATTGGGAAAAAAGTTTAATGACATACTTTGATCTGTTGCCAATGCAAATTTTAAGTTCCGGTTGTAATTTTTGTATGATCTTATGAAGCATGCCAAAAAGAAATTGGCATGAAATATTTTCAGTACGTTTAATTCTACGTAAAGTATCTAGTGTATTTCGACACCATTAATCCTGTTCACCTGATCAAGCTGTATTTGTAGCATGTAGTCATTCACAATATTTAATGACTTTAGACAACTTCCAACTTAATTATGTCTACAGTTCTAAATATCTTAGAGACAAATAATTCGAACCTAAATGTATGTCACACTGTTGTAAATGTAGGGGAGAGGGTGAGAGAAAACTAATATATATATATATTTATATATATAAATATATATATATAAGACGTCCAATACATTCATATGATCACTTGATGGTTATTAATGTCTGCGTCATACTGTAATAAGTTGCTTAGATAACTGCTAATACCCTCGCAACTTAAACGGTAGCGTACGGAGTTGTACTGCCTTATGGACATGCGCTATTAAATGATTTATTTACCTATCTATTTATCTGTATATGTATATATATATATGGAGAGAGAGAGAGAGAGAGAGAGATAGATAGATAGATAGATAGATATATGCATACATATATATACATATATATACATGTGTATATTTATGTATGTGTATTTGTGTGAGTGAGTGTGCCTATATGTATGCGTATTGTGTATGTATATATTCGATTAGCTGAATTTGGGTGGCCTAGTTATTTGTATTATAGACTCGCGATTGAAATTTCATAACTTTAAACGCAGTGCGTTGCATTCTTGAGCACCATACTTCATTTGCTCACGATGCAGGTCTTATTATTTCATGTCTTCACGCAGGTAATCTCCCAGAAATTATAGAACAGAACATCAATTTTGAAGAAATAAATAAACTCTGTTACGTGCATGAAGCACACTGCATCGCATTCGAACATCCATGTGCTGTCACACTCAAGTACAACCACAATAACCACGCATATAAAACATATATCCTCAAGCGTTATAGATATTCAAGATCATTCTGTTTTTCTGGTTTATTTTCATATTCTTAATTTAGTATCACTCACGGACATAGGCAAGAAGAAAGAAAAATATATTTTACGGTAGATATTTCTTATAAACGTCGTGCAAGGACAAATCGATGCAGTTCATCCAACACCTTTATTGATTATTACCGAACACATATGTTCATGAAGTTAATTTAAATGAATCAATTTAATTTACTATCATGCTACAATGATAATGGCGTAAATTAGAATTTCTGAGCTCCTGATATCTTGTTAAAAAAGGGTATAGATAATAGTTTATGCACAGCAACACCACATGTCCAAAATACATTGACTGTAACTTAATTTATTTCGATTTCTGTATGATATCATACACCGCGTAATATAATTTCTATGCAGATGCCCATATTAGTGTTACCATTTTAACCCCTCTGCAAAAAGATCTCAAATTTTATTTGATTTGCTTTTCGCAGGAAGGAAAGTTTCTATCGAAGATATGTCTCGCCTTCACGTTCGAAACGTAGAGTAGATGAAACCATGGCGACTGAAGAAGGGGTTTTTCCTTGTGCAATTTGTCCCGTACTCTATTTTTGTTGTTGTTTAAGAAAAATGTCCAGTTCCTTGGATTTTTGTCTATGTTTTCGTTTCTCATTGTGGTCGACGTTTTTTTGGTATCCTGTACTCATAAATGCGTGTATATATGCATGTAGAGGTAGGTACGTACATATATGTATATATATATGCATATCTTTTATTTATTAATATATTATATGACGGAACGCACGCATCCCTTTCTAAGTAAGATTGTTATATATATATATACATATATAGAGAGATAGAGAGATATATAGATAGAGAGAGAGAGAAAGAGATAGATGATAAAGAGAGACCAAGAATACGCAGACAAAGGAAAATCTTATTGTTTAGCTCAACTTATAGCATTAGTGTAGCCGCTAACATAGCTAGGAAATTCTAAAAATTAATAGACAATCACTTCCAACATTCACACAAATACCAGATCTTCAACATACACACAGTTGAAGTTAGCTATAGTTGCCTTCCCAATATAGAGTCCATGATACGCAACCACAGTAAAAATAAATACAGTGGAAATACCTCCTAAAGGCAATGTAACTGTAGATGTCAAAGTCATTGTCCGCTAAATAACAACTATCTCGAGAAAGAAATTATATACAAGGCCAAAATCACGGATCCCGACAGAGTAGCAAAGACGTATATCAGAATGATAGACAACCCGTTGAGAGAAGCGTGCACACAAATCCTGGCAACTTTCAAAGACAAAAATAAAAGTCATGTACCATCCCTATCTAATATGATATGGGCATTGGAAGAAGACGATATGAAATGGAAATACAGACGACCGACTTGAATAAATATTAAGATATTAAGATATTTTTAACATCCAACCAAGTGTAGCATTAATAACCAAATAAAGATATTCTTAACAGTAATGCAGCATTGAACACTCATTCTCATCGTTCGACTTTTCCGTGTATATATATATATGTGTGTAAGAGTTTGTTTGTGTGTGTGTGTGAGAGAGAGAGAGAGAGAGAGAGAGAGAGTGTGTGTGTATGTGTGTGTGTGTGTGTGTGTGGTTTGTGTGTGTGTTGAAACCCAATTCTTCTTTAGTGAAACTGGAATTTTCAATTATCAACATAAGCTTGCTTGGACTTAATACATTTTACAATATTTATTACTGGTTTCTAGTCCCCACAAATTAGTCAAATATGATTTATGAGACTACACCATAAGTTAAGTTTCTCACATTTCGAATTAAGGTGTTCCTTTTACCGAAGACAAAATCGGATTTGTAAGCTATGATGATTCATGTTTCCCTGAAAATTAATATATTACATCAATACATGATATTGGATGCTGTTTTTCTTTCAGGATATTTGACGCTGCTATGTTGCTCCGTCTATTTCATATATGTATATTTGTATGTTTGTGTGTTAATAGGCAAAAATACGAGATGATATAATTCGAAAACGAAGAGGAGGGAACGATGTGATCACTGAATAGTGAAATTACAAGTTCTCCTGGATCTGGGATATCACAAGATTCACAGACAAGAGGTGAACTCGCACAGTTACAAGAGATCAGGAAAGGTCACTCAGAAGGCCTCATTACAAGGGACTAAAACTTTGAGCGAAGGGGAGAAATACGAGCGTGGTTAGGGATCAATTGCAAGCGCAGTATGACGAACAAGGTATAACAACCTCTGATAATCTGAATGAGGTACTTAAATTGAGGCAATAATTTACACGGAGAAAACAATAATATGTAAAGATGAAACTTGATAAGGTACGTAAGTACTGGCTGAATGATATTCTTGCGGTGTTTGTAGACAATTAGACCCAGCTGAGTGACGAAATCTGTTCTTGTGCTATTCAGACATTAGATATATGGTCCATAATATTTACGAAGGGCAGATTCCGAGACAGGTGAATAAAATATGAGTAACTGTAGAAATGTAGGTGTCAAACTATTACGGCCGTTTCTAACGACTTCTTTTATTGATTAGTGAAAACATTACATCGTTATAAAGAAACTATTTTCGTCATATGAATTCATGAACTTTCGAAATGATTAACATAGTTTAAGATCCACGGAGCAGAGACATTTACAGTGATTCTTCTACTATTTCAGTTGGGTCTAATTATCTACACACACTGCACGCCGCAAGAATATCATTCGACCGGTATTTATGTATCAACTGCTATATTTACATAATATTTTTGTGTGTATATATTATTTCAACCTATCGAGATGCCTCTATTTAAGTACCTAATTCATTTGAGTCTTACTTATACGCACACACATACACACATGTATATATGCATATGCTTGTGTATGTGTGTGTTTGTGTGTGCGTGTTTGTGTTGTGTGTGTGTGTGTGTGTGTTTGTGTGTGTGTGTTGTGTGTGTGTGGTGTGTGTGTGTGTGTGTGTGTGGTGTGTGTGTGTGTGTGACATAGCATCTCTATATTTGAGATGCGAAACATTTATTGACATTTCTGAAGAAAGGAAGGATTTGATGAAAAATGAGTACTTGAAATGACTATATGACCTTGAAGCAGAAAGGAGTGTTATTTGAATGACCGTGCTATTCAGCCAACACGAAATAAAGAACATAATAAAAGGTTTGATTACTAACAAGCATTTTTTACATCACCAATGTTAAATGAATTTAAATATCTGTATACATGGAACAAATCCAAATAAATATATCCTAAGCAACTGGTTTGCATTAGTTGCTTCTTTGGTTGAGGTGCACTGTAAATATACATCATGAATAAACACAATAATTTTGCTGATAATGTTCCTTAATCGCTTTTCAAGTATAGAAGAGGAACGTTAGTGTAGTTATCATGCACATATACGAAATGGAGTCGAGTAGATTGTTCAGGAGATATAATCAAACGGATTTGTCTGTATAACATTAAAGCAGAATTTGAATTCTTTTATTCTTTTGTTTCAACATTTAGAATGCGGTCATGCTTAATAGTCATGATGAATAGCGACAAAATCAGTTTTAATACCAAAACGGAAGCGTATATCCAAATTAACGTGGATCTTGCGTTAGAATATCGAATACACTGTCAAACATATTTATATCGTTTGCCAACAACATAAATATGAATGCTTTTATGCAACATCCATCCATATGGAAGGTTCTCCTCAACAGTATTCGGTGTCCTAACACAACACCCATGCTAAGCTGGATATCTATCTACCTATCTATCTATCTATCTATCTATCTATCTATCTATCTATCTATCTATCTATCTCTCTCTCTCTCTCTCTCTCTCTCTATATATATATATATTATATATATATATATATATATATATAATATATATATATATATATATATGAAATAGTGGCACAACAGGGTGTCAATCTTTGCTGGAAATAGTAGTCAATAATTGTGTGACGATACGTAAAGCTTCACTGAATGTGTAGAGGCAAAGGTGCGTGCTGGCGACGAATACAAAAAAAATATCCGCCTTACCTCTAGGAAGAACGCCAGAGAAATGGACAACCTGAAACCTGAGTTTCGAACTTCTCAGAATACGTTTGTTATCGTTAAAATGATGGCCCTTGTCAGCTATCTCCACCGAAAAGACTAGATATAGAATATCTGCTACATCAATGCCTGTATACTTGGCCAATAACTGCAGCTATAAACAGAACAGAGATCAGTGAAAAAGTTTTAAATAAACAAATATAAATTTTATTACAATACAATAATAATATTTTCCAGCGAAATAAAGCAACGTAAAGGTAGAATTATAAATAGGAAATAGTGGCACAACAACGTACCAGACGAACAGTAGTCGATAATCATTCGATCCTAGGTAAAGCTTCACTGAATGTATAGATACAAAGATGTGTGCGGTCGGCGAATATAAAAAAAAAATTATCTTACTTCTCGGAAGAACGCCAGAGAAATGAACAAACTAGTACTCGAGTTTCGAACTTTTCAGTCAAGTTTATTGCTTGGGCTATTGACCGAGTATGCAGGCATTGATATAGTCTCTTCGGTGGACTTAGCTGACGATGCGGTATGAATGAATTTCAGTAGTTGTTAACATAATTTATTTTAAGGTATGAACTAACCTCTCATTCTTATAAACACCTAGTAGCTATTTAACTTGCATTGTGATCTTGAGTGCACCAAACCACACGTGTGTGTATGTTAACATTTTCACCGATGCTTGTATGAGCGCGTGTACACGCGCCCTGCAGTTTGCGTGAGGGTATTTATACATCCATATTTGTTAACAGTTTTTTAAATACTTTTCTCACTGTATTGCGTGTTCATTTCTTTTTTGTATCTAGGATTTTATTTTTGATCTCCTATACAAATGAAGACATTTCCTTCGTTTTGCTGCTTTTTCTTTCTACGAAATAAGAAGATACAGTGCACAACTGTTATTTTAACGAGTTGTATCTGTTTATCACCCGATAAGACACACCTGCACTATCGGATGCTCCTGAATGAGTTGTGTTGAAACAATTGTCGTTATTAATAATAAATTGTCATATATTTCATCTTCCGGCGTTCATTTACTATATATATATATATATATATATATATATATATATATATAGAGAGAGAGAGAGAGAGAGAGAGAGAGAGAGATAAGAACATTGCAGGGTCACAATTGTCTCGACACCCTTTCCCTTTAGTTCGAATATTATCTAGGATTTACTTCTGTGGAATATATAAATTACTATCTAAATCCCGTCTGTTATAGACATACATTTATTTAAATGTCCTAAATACGCTAAAACACCAACATTCCGTGGATAGCGATATAATTTATAGAACTCACCTGTTCTGATGCATTGAAAACGATTAGAATATATAGTCAGGAAAATAGAAGCCTCCGTGCAGATGCTTAACAATGACATATAAATTTAGAAGGTGCGTCGTATAGAATTCACGAATAATTTTTAGTTATAATTTTTAGTAAAGGGCATAAAAACAAACGTTTTTAGGATTTAAATATGGCCATGCACCATATTAGTTGCATTCAATATGTTCCACTTTAGACTTTACAAACGCCTGAACACGTCCGAAAACCAAGTCTCACGGACACCGGTCGATTTTTCACTTATAATCCCCATGACACGACTCATTCTTTCTTCAGAGAAGTGATATTTTGTGGGAAACTCTTGAAACGTCACTCTCTAGAATGGACCAAATACTGAAGTTTGCCGTCTGGGATGGAGAGGAACCACACAATCTTGTCCCAGAACCACTGAAATGGATCCTGATCTACTGCTGTGTCATATTGGACGTATGAGAAGAGCAGCGTTTGTGTGAACACGTGGTAATCTCCAAATGCTTCGGTCACCCGTGGCAAACTATCATCCTCTAACATTTTCATGTAAATTGCCGAACTCAACTTCGTCCCTCTCTAATGAACACCAGAGGAGACTTTCAACTTTCGGATGACACTGCTGCTCAAATCAATCATCACTCCAGCGGGTTTCATTCGGTGAAATACCTTAAGGGTGCCTTCGTAAACAGCATCTGACCTCATGACCAAAATCCTGTCAATCTGGGTGTTTGATACATCTTCCACGGTGAATACGTTTTGCTTGACTAGATGAAGTCATTTCCACTGGCGCTGTGAATCTCCTCCCCCATTTTTGACACTTATCCAGTTGTTTTGCTTTGGATGATTCAGAAATTAAATGTCAGCGTTGCAGCGTTAATGACTTACAGCTTAAATCTTTATACATAGCTGTCTGGGAAATATCGACACTTTTAGCCATTTGCTTCATGCTCCACTGTTGCTTTCGTGATACTCTCTTTTGGACAACCTCCACCAATTGTTTCGTTTTTGCAGAAATGGTCTTGCTGACGAATGAACTTGTCTCACTGTAGTGTTTCATGACGCTGTAGACCGCTTCAGGATGAACACAAATCTTTGAAGCGATGTTTCTGTTGCTATATCCTGCTTTATTCAGAGCTACAATCTCACTTCACCTCTTAGCTGCCATACAGAAACCTTTTATTCGCCGAACGTACACACACAATGGAGTGTACATGAACAATTCAATGTCGAGGAGCGCATTTTGATTATTTTTGTGCGATTACAAACTAAATTTAATTAAAAAATATTTAAGTAATCGGAAATTTTCAACAGCGTACCCTTTACAGTTCATGCCAAACCGGGAGGCAACAATTTTCAAACAATTATTTAACATAGCTTTATTTGAATTTGATTCATATATCTACATATTTAAAATGGTTTACCATGAATAATGTAAGAAAACGTTTTAGTAATCAATGCTCTTATCATGTTCCTATTCTACGATTGGTGGCATGATAATCCATATACCACTCTTCTCGGCTTGATGTAGACATGGACAAAATAAATTCTCATTTTCTATATATAACACTTACATACAAACATAAATACCCAGACACGTATATATCCACATGCGCGCGCACACACATACACACACAAACAAACACACACTACATATACATAATTGTGTACTAATAATTTGCAGTAGATTCCTGCCTATTTCCTCAAGTAAGAAGTTTACTATTCACTTAGACAGAATCATCTTTTCACCATTTTATGATTGTTGACCATGTGTCTTTTCAGATATGACGTGTTCACAACTTAAGCGGTTCATCTTACGTTCTGAGGTTTAGATAAAACTTTGTTGCACGCTAAGTCAACGCAGCTATTGAGAGTTATTGCTTTAGTTCCCTCTCAACATAATCTCCCTGATTGTGTACAACACGTGGAGGTATTTCTACATCTTTTTCCAACTGATATCTCTAGTATAAACCGTTAATAGTTCCTTTCAAAATTTGGTTCAAAGCATATATCATCTGATTTCATGAAACATTCTTCCCTAACGTACGATTTGTTGGGGATATTAGAAAAAATAAAGAGCTTAAATGTGGTTACTGGTTCATATCCCACGTACTGTACCCAATGTTTTGTAGTCTGCCAAACGTTGTAGATGCTATTCATGAGTTTATTTCCTGGAAACACTGACAGGAGTTTGCATTTCATGTCATTTATTTACAGGTCCTGGTTTTAAACTCTTCATCTTTTGACTGTTTAGTGAATACTTTTAATTTGTCCTGAATAGCGTTAATCAGAATTTTGTCATCAACCTATAGGTAAACCAAAAATTTTTCCTTAAAAATTCCTCAAAAAATTTCCATAATTTTTGCCAGAAAATTTCAGCAATGGGGTCAACCATGTGTTTTAAATTCAGGTAATCTTTTCATAGAACTAGGCCTACTTCAATTGCAGGCGTCAAGTGACTATTCAAGACCAAGTTACCCCGGGTTGTATAACACACTATACATCATAGTATGTCGGGGTTTACATGTATATCTGTCATGGTCTTTTATTAAACATTTCTTCGGAACTTGTAGAAGACTGGATGAGAGTTGACAAATTTAAAGCGCAAGTGTACATAAATCTTTTAACCATTGTCTCTCTGATATATAAAATAAGCCTCTATCTTATTAGGTCGAAATACAAATCTCCTTCCCTTATTTCTTCGGTTTTACTTTTGATTCTCTCGAGAACGATGGAAGAAAAATTCTTGCTATTGATAAAAGAAAGGTTGCTTTCTAATTTTCGTTTTTGCTGTCATTTTTTTTCCTAAGAAGTATTCACAGATTACTGATTCAATCATTTAGTTGATTTTTGATTTCAGCACTATGTTGAACATTCCGTGTAACATATTAAGCTTGTCATTGCGGTTTTTATTACTTCGGTAATAATAGCATTTATACCGACCTTGTAAATGTTTCGTTATTTCTATTGCCTCTCGAATTTCCTCTTTTGATATTTCTGCATGAGTTCTCGCAACAGGAGAAAGATCTAAAATCTTTGATATTGCACCCAGGTCGTGTACGATTTTACAGTTAAGTTATTGTTTGAATCGATCATTCCATCACTGATGGGCCACAGCCTTTTTCTCTCATTACACGCATACAAAACTACAAACGCATATACATATCTACATATATACATACATACACATACATACATATGCATACACACACAGACACAGACACGCATATATATGTACACACATATATATATGTATGTGTGCATGTATGTATGTATGTATGTATGTATCTATCTATTTATATATCTCACACTTTCTCTCTTTCTCTCTCCCTCTCTCTCTATATATATATGTATGCATATATATATACATACATATATATATATATATATATATTATATATATATATATATATATATATATATATATATATATATATATACGTAGCTCCTGAAAGCAAATATGATAAAATAATAGGGGTACAAAGTCTCATACTGGATATATATATATATAATATTTACCACAATTTGCTTCATGGTATATGTTCTGAACCTATTGTTTAACACCAAATTTGCTGCGATCGAAAAGATATACGATCGGAACTACTAGAACTCACTCAAACCCACCGGTTATTTTCGTATGCAAATGAATGAACAGTTCTGATATTATGAAACTGAAGGAACATTTAGCAGCAATTTCTAGCAGATTATTTGAATGTATACAGTCTGCCTCATTGGCTCACAATATAGTGTACACATGTGGATACAACATTTTCACTTCACTGTATTTGCGGAAGTACTTCAGGGAGATTCCTCATACTTCTCGAACGATTGAATATAGTATTAATCGGTGAGTAATAGTTCGAGTTTTGTTTGTTTTTTATGACATATAGATTTGGCAGTATTTTGATTCTTACTGCTATGAGAATTTCAAGTTTTTGTGTACTTGTGCGAATGCAGCATATGCGTGCAGAATACGCTTACGTCTTGTACACTAGCGCATATTTGGTACCATCCTAAAGAGGTCCGTTATAATATCTGAATTTTCAATTTTTTCTCGACTTAATTTGTCTGCATGAGACTATTCTACGACATTCATAGAAAAATATATCTGAAATGAAATTTCAGTGTTATGTTTGTTAGGTTAAACGGTTGCCATAATTTAGTATGCTAACCGCTTAAGTGCTTCAATTTACCAACTTAATATCTCTTTTTACATTGAGAAGATAGTTAAATTCATGTGTAACATCAGAAGTTTATTTTTATTTCTGTTATAGACAGCATTTCTGTTATACTGTTTTTCCAATTCTTATTTAGAGAATTTATACTTGAAAACAAATTTTAATCGTCTGTAATCTAGAGACAACTATCTCTTCCCAATTTCGTTCAACTATTCGCTAGAATCATTTCACTGAAAGATAAGCTGGATAAAATTTATATTGAAAACTTAACACAAATTTTCCAAGAATTTGTTGTTCACTTTTGTATTTTTAAATCAACACCTCCTCTGCATGACGTGCATGTACGTAACTAACTAATTGCTTTTTAGTTAAGCGAAGATAACTAAATCAAATTTCCCTAAACTTTAATAAATGATATTTATGTAATTCGACATAACACCTGGGTAATGTTGCAACATGCAAATCTGATTCATGAGGAAGATTCCCTGTCAGAGAATCTACAGTTTGTTTTTATACTAGACATACTAGACAATCAGGTTTAGAATTGGTAAACTGATTTTTTATTACTTTGATCATTATGTAATATCAGAGTTGGCTTTTATCAAGATAAAATACTTGCTGAGTTGATGAGATTATGAGGTAAATTTTCCACCAACATTATGATGAGCAAAATATATAGACACATACACTCATGCACACACACATGCTCGTAAACACATACATACATATCTATATATTTATATACTGACATATCTATATACATACATATCTATATATTTATATACTGACCCTAAATATGTAGGTGGTGTGTGAGGTGTGTGTGAGTGTGTGTGTGTGTGTGTGTGTGTGTGTGTGCGTATGTTAAGGAATGACAATATGCATACAGATTCTTTGAGTCCCATGTTAAACTCTAGCAGTAATCTACCAATATATGCAATAGAAAAGGAATTATATGCTAGTACAATTAAGTATTGACACCTCCTGTGTCAGGCTTTATAAACATTAGTGCACTGACATTTCGGATAAAGTCCGATGTTAACGTGTATGCTCCGTATGACAGTATTCCTAATTAAATCGCACTAACAGTAATTAACGTCCAGTAACATATGCTTGTTCTCAGGTAATATATATATATATCTAATTCAACATGTATGTTTTTGTGCGTGTACATGTGCGTGTGCGTGTCTGTATATTTTATACAGTAATATTTATGTACGGCGCTAACCATACTTATAAGGAAAATATCAGTTAAAATTCTATAGTCTTATAGTTACAACCCTAATATGTCTCATGAAACAAGTTTCTATCCCTTGTATCTATTGAAGCACTTTACAAAAAAATCTTTACATATAAATACGGCAGAAATTTTATGGTGTTTCAACCACGCATAAATTCATCAAGTATATTTTATATTAAGAAAAAGGTATACAAAAACACCCATCATAAATCTGTAGGGGATTCAGAACCTTCAAGGTCGTTCCAGATGGGTCTCATGCACGAATACGCTCAATCTTTCAATCCTAGATCATCGGCACACAAACTTTTCTGACTAGCTCTTATCAAAACGGTAGATGCTTTCTAGTGATTGTTTATAAGTAATATATTTCTGTGTCTCTATTGAACTTGCACACACAGACACACATACGCACACACACACACACACACCACACACACACACACACACACACACACACACACAAATATGCAGACATATAATACCTGTGTCATTACCAAAACTGAAGTCAGTCATTCCCCGTCATAGGTAAATTAGAATTCTTCTCTCAGATCATCTTAAATCGTTTAAGGTTTCTTGAATGGTTTCCTGGTTAGTTTCTCCTCTAATAATCCACTTTCATATATGTACTTCAAATTCGAAGCAATGGTCAGGAAAGAAATAGATTAACGGAAATAAAGTACATGTGAAAGACAACTCCACCTTAAAGCAAGAACATTGACTATAAAATCGCATTTGGTTGAAAGTATTTTAGCCAACCGATCTAGAAATGCCTAAAATCCCTTCAAAGGACATCATAATAATAATAATAATAATAAGAAGAAGAAGAAGAAGAAGAAGAAGAAGAAGAAGTAGTTGTAGTAGTAGTAGTAGTAGTAGTAGTAGTAGTAGCAGTAGTAGTAGTAGTAGTAGTAGTAGTAGTAGTGGTGGTGGTGTGGTGATGGTGGTGGTGGTGATGGTGGTGGTGGTGATGATGGTGGTGGTGATGGTGGTGGTTGTGGCGCAGGTGGTGGTGGTGGTTTTCGTGGTGATGGTGGTAGTAGTGGTAGTAATATTTGTAGTAGTAGTAGTAGTAGTAGTAGTAGTAGTAGTAGTAGACTTTCTTGCATTTCATAAATATCTTTGAATTCTTAAAATTAATTATGCTTTTCAAAATTTATCTTGCCAATACTTACCAAATTAATTTAACATTAAATATAACTTTTCTCACTCAATGCACCTTATCCTATCCACCTGTCACTGTATTCACTAGAAAATATGACCGGTCGAACGTCAATGAATTTATGAAAGAATTACTTAGTAATTTAATTTTAACACGAATTAATAGGAAATCACATAGTGCATTACAATTAAACAACTTAAAATCCATTTACAAATATTGCATTTATATCGTCCTTCACAAAACCAGATTTTATATACAGTTTTATCGAATTCATCTGTCATTGCCATTCGTTGACGGATGTTGACGGATTTCGGTACTAGAGCAAAAATCTTACTTTGCCAAACTATAAGTTTTATTTTGAAATTTGATCGCCTAAAAAATTTAGAAAACTTACATTTGCATGGAGATTTTAATCTTAACGCACACACTCTCTCTTTCTCTATCTATCTATGTAGCTATGTCTGTGTGTGTGTGTGTGTGTGTGTGTGTGTGTGTGTGTCTATACTTATATATACACATATACGTATGCATCATTTACACTTGCCAATAGGTAATGGATGCCAGTATGATTAATTTCCCTTTCCACGCAACTCATATGTTATCATCCCAACAACGAAATTTATGCATTTTAAAACTGCTTCACTTTTTTAACAAATACTCCATTTACACTCTGGTTACACCTTTTCCAATTACAAAAATAAAGTATTTCACTTACATGTCTCCTCAAAAATTACGATATTCAAAATCTAACACTTTTTAAAGTTATTTACTTCCCCGCTGCAAAATATCCCATTCCTTCTCCGCTTCTTTTTGTTCTTCCTCCCGTACTTCAGTGTCTACCTCTTGTGATTTTGTGTACGAAAGATGTTCATCTTATTGGTTATTTTATTACAAATTGCTGAAAATTGAACATAAAGTTCTTGCCAAAATGACTCACAGATGTTCTAAATTATACACCCACACACACACATGTATTACTTATACATACATATATATATATATATATATATATGCAAATATATATATGTGTGTATATATATAATATATATATATATATATATATGTTACATACCAAATCCACTCGGTCGGCCGAGTGTATAGCAGAAGACACTTAGCGAAGGTGCCACGATGTGAGACTGAACCCAGAACCCTGTGGTTGGGAAGCAAGATTCTTCCCCCATAGCCATGCCTGTGCTTATGTGTATATATATATATATATATGTATATATATATATATATATATATATTATATATATATATATATACATATATATACATATATATATATATATATATATATATATATCATAATATTAGGGAGTATATCCAACTTACAGGAAAAAATTAGATTTAGGATTAAATCAAATTTCACGGTATTTTATATTTTTAATATATATATTGCATATTATATTGATTATATTTATATTTTGTTTTTTATGTTTTGATATATGTCTATCACTGTTTGAGTTGCCTAATAGTGGTTTTATCTCTAATTTATATATATATATATATATATATATATATATATATAAAGTGAGAGGTGGATAGATAGATAGATAGATAGATAGATAGATAGATAGATAGATAGATAGATAGATAGATAGATAGATAGACAGAAGCTAAGAGAAATAATTCGAGCGTCCACCAGCAAAGGAACAAAATATAAATAATATTAAATACTATAACGAAAATTTCTTTTCTTCAGGGAAATATTAAATGAATTCTTCGTAAAATTTCGATATACACCGAAGGAGAACGAGAGACAATCTAGAGAATCAAAATTACTAAGATAACGTTAAATGTATTCTGTTAGTCTGGAGACAAGATGACGCCTGCGGACATGTATTTCTCGAAGAACAGGCGCCGTCATCAGCACAGATATTATCCAACTTTCGATCAAACAGATGAGAGTGTTTGTTGTATGCAAAGATAGTAAATAAATTTACGACTACGCGTAATTTGCATAAAACAAAATAAACTGAGAAAAATAGTTCAGAGTGGCCGGTGGCAATAATTTAAAGAATACATTCTTGATTTGTTGTAATTAACTATCATTCGAGGGGACAATATTAAAAAGTTTCTTGCAATTACAGTCAACTACAATTCAGAAAGAATTGATGCGCACACCAAAAGGGTAAAGGAGATAAGGAGAGGGGAGAAAATCCCTTTCAAATAGAATACCGTGACAACGTGTTTGTGTTTAGTGTAACCATATATGTTTAGGGGTTTTTCACATTCCTTTTCTTACAAATATATTAAAATCATTTTTTGTAGTTGAGAATGAAAGATCATAGCAACAATGCAGTAACTCAGAAATTTCGTTGTTTTCCCTCTTTTCACATATAAATGTATGTGAGTGTGTGTATGTGTACGTGTGTGTGTGTGTGTGTGTGGCACTGAGTGTTTGTGTATTTAGATTTCTATTAAAAATTCAGATGGTATGAGAGGTGAATATATATATTTTAACACGACACTTTCACAGCCTTCATCGTGTAGTAGTAATTTCCCTGTGGAAGAAATTAATATGCACCATCGTCATATTACAAATATTGCATTTATAGTGTCTTTCGCAAAACCAGATTTCACCTACGGTTTTATTGAAATTCCTTTATCGTTGTTATTTGGAGACTAATTTCGATATTAGAGCGAAAATCTTACTCTCCCAATCCATATTTTATTTTGACTACCAGTCCTTGGAAAAAAGTTTAGAAAACATACATTTCCATGGACATTTAAAACTTAAAAGTCTCACTCTCTCTCTCCATCACTCGCCCACCTTCTCGCTCTCTCTGTATATATATATATATATTATATATATATATATATATATATATATATATATATATATATAATATATATATATATATATATATATATATATATATATGTGTGTGTGTACGTACATACATATACACATATACGTGGTCTGATGAATAGGTATCCGTACTGTTGGTATAGTAACGATGCTAGAGCACGCAGAGTAAAGCCGCTTCGCACGCACAGATTGACCTTGAACTCCGATGTGCATGCATGCTCAGAGGCCTACGTAAAGTTTTCAAATAGTTTTCCTCGGTTTTAACACAAACAATGAGATCTATGCAACTGAAACCTAGGTGTCTTTTCGGTCAGCTTAAAGCAATTTTGGCACAAACTTGGCACACACGTGTCAAAACCAAATCTTCAGTAATAATGGACTGAACTGAACTGAACTGCAACTAATCTGCCCGTCCTCTGATAACTCACGGATGGTGATTCAACGATTTTTCCTCTCAGCTGCACACACATCTACGATGTTTTCCTCAGTTCTTCTGGTTGCGGATCTCCCAGAACATTCGTCAATATCGACATTTTTTCGGCCGTCTTGGAAATGTCTGAACCACTTGTACACTTGTGTGCGGCGCATACACTCCTATTCATACACTTTCTGAAACTTTGCGTAGGCCTCTAAGCAGGTCTCCCCGTGACAACTTTCTCTATCGTGGTCAATGTAATGCTACACACCTTCCTTCCAAGCTCTGCTGTAAACAGCGAAATTGGTCTAGAACGTTAAATATTGGTGTGCTTGCACAGCAGAGCATAAGATCAATTTGTGTTTTGTGGCTTCGCTTTGCGTTCTTAAGCTTCGTCAAAATGGCAACAGTGTAGATACTTATTGATCAGACCTCAAATGTGACCGCGTGTGTACCGTTGGCGATTTTTTTCCTCTGTTTCCGAGGAAGAGCTCCGCTTGAAACGTTAAATCCTCCTTCTTTCCTTCTTTCCTGAGCGTCCAATAATACTATATTTGTTCCACGTCCTCGCGATGTTGTGTTTTTTGTGCTTTCTTGTTTGGATCAACTATATATATATAATATTTGTCTTTTATAGAAACAAAAGGGTTTATAGGACTGCAAAAGAAGTGCTCAAATATAAGAGACGAAGATAAAGAAGCATATATATATATATATATATATATATATATATAGATAGATAGATAGATAGATATATATTTGAGTAGTTGAATTAATTATCTTATTAAGGATAATTCGAAAGATAACCGATACCTGGGTAGCAAATTCACATCAGAAAGAACACGGTTGAAGCTACGTCCCTAGGGCATAGACTATGTGTCTTCGTGCGGAAATGTGTATGTTTATTTTAAAATTATAAGTATATGAAAGAATGGAGTTGATCGACTAGTTAACAAATATCCTTTATTCTCGACATATGTTTCGAAGGCTGCATATTCCTAATTCCGAAGGAATAAGGAGTACATTATGCAGATTTCTCATCAGGAAAATCAAGGAACTTATGTCGACATGAAAATGCACAAAAAGCTTTTAGCTGACCGCTCTCAAGGAGCCCATGGCGATAATGAGTGTCTCTTTATAAGGAGTGACGTCAGAGTGGCTGAATGTAGAAGAATCTAGAAGGTTCTAAAGGTTCAAGGGTTCAAACCAAGTGGGAGGAGGGAGGCATAAGAAAAGTAAGGTGAGAGAGTGCAGGTCAAAAGAATGGTGGGTTTAAATGTTTTCTTTTATGAATGAGTGCCTGTGTGTGTGTGTGTGTATATATATATATATATATATATATATGCTTCAAATTAGGGTTCAGCCAAAAAATTCACTTTACCACACACCGAAATTTTAGAAATAGCAGCCAAAGAATTTAGCTATTTCCTCTACTATAAGAAGAGTCTCCCAGACAATGTATATTCAAAAACAATTCACGTAGGCATAGAGGGAAAAATAACGAAAGATCACTTGTACATCGATTACATGAGAACGCCGTTTCTGGGTTAGTTAGATATAGAGATTCTAGAAATACATACCTATATCAACATTCCTGGCATCAGCCCAAGATTTCGTTCAGTTTAAATTTGAGAGCACTAAAAATCGAACATACCTGTCTGATTTGAGTAATCCCAGACGAAACCCCTTCGACCATTAGTACTAACGAATTCAAAACGTGAGAATGAGGCTTTGCATCCTTCCCCGTCCACCCACGTGAGTTATAGAGCAACAATTACCTACAGAGAGATCTGTAGTTTATTATCAGGGATGGCATTATATTGTCAATAATAATAAGGGTAAAATTAATTAATTATTAATTAATAATTTTACCAAGCAGTGTTCAGTATGTAAAAAGACCATTTACGGTATGTTTAAAACATTACTTTATATAATTAGGGTTCAGCAAAAAAATTTACTTTACCACACACCGAACTTTGTGTGGTAAAGTATTTTTTTTGCTGAACCCTAATTATATAAAGTAATCTTTTAAACATACCGTAAATGGTCTTTTTACATACTGAACACAGCTTGGTAAAATTATTAATTACTATATTTATATTTACTAATCTTGTCAAATTCTTTCGCCGCTATATTGTGATCACAAGGGATACTCATGTCAATTAATAAAGACATGTTTTTGTCTGATCTTTTATAATAATATCCGGTTTATTAGCTTTTATAGTCTTGTCGGTCTGTACGGGAAAGTTCCATAGAATCGGCACATTTTCTCCCTCAGTCACAGCTTCAAGATGTCGTTTATACCATTTGTCAGCGGTTTTGGTTTTATAATACCGACATATTGTCCTATGTAAATACTGGCCGACTCTGTCATGTCTTGCTTTATATTCTGCAGGTGCTAAGGCTCTACACCCTGGGATTAGGTGGTCAATTGTTTCAATCTCATCGTTACAGAATCGGCATTTTGGGTCAGCTCCATTTTTTATCACATTGGTTAGGTAGTTCCGGGTTAATAAGCTTTGGTCTTGAGCAGCTAATATGAAACCTTCACTCTCTGCTTTTAGCCCTGAGCTTCGTAACCATTGGTGCGTGTGTTTCTGGTCGACGTCAGCTTGTTTGCTACAGGCTACATACTTGCCATGGAGAGGTTTCTGTTCCCATCTGCTAGCTAAATTTCATGTGCTTTTGTCTTTGCAATTAACTTCATTTTTTTTTTGCAGCTGCAGTTGGCGCATCTCCTTCAGCCTGATCAATCTGGTGGGTAGCTAAGAGATCAGCAGCGAATTTTTTGCTCTCTTTCAGTTTTTTAGGTCTTTCATGTTTTTTAACAAGTTTTAGCATCCAATCGTTGGAAAACTTCACTCTATTCTGAAAGAGAGCAAAAAATTCGCTGCTGATCTCTTAGCTACCCACCAGATTGATCAGGCTGAAGGAGATGCGCCAACTGCAGCTGCAAAAAAAATGAAATTAATTGCAAAGACAAAAGCACATGAAAATTTAGCTAGCAGATGGGAACAGAAACCTCTCCATGGCAAGTATGTGGCCTGTAGCAAACAAGCTGATGTCGACCAGAAACACACGCACCAATGGTTACGAAGCTCAGGGCTAAAAGCAGAGAGTGAAGGTTTCATATTTAGCCAGTCCGATTGTGGTGGTTTTGTATGTAAGTTCAAGCTGGATCAAACCTCGACCTCCCTGAGCTCTGGGAAGGTAAAGGCGATCCACGTCTGCCTTTGGATGGTGCATCTTATTACAAGTCAGTAGCTTGCGGATTTTTCTGTCAATTTTCATTATTTCACTGGTATTCCAGTTAACCACATTGAAGCTATAAAGAACAACTGGTACTGCTAAGGAATTTATGACTAACACCTTATTATATGCATTCAGCTCAGACTTCAGGACTGCTCGAACTCTTCTATAACATTCCTTCCTAACCTTCTCTTTCATGCTTGCATGCTTGTTACGAGAGTCTTGATTTATTACTGTTTCGAAATCTAATTCGATTGAACTAGACTTTACCAATTTCCCTTTCTTAAAAGTGGCTTTGGCACACTTTTCAAGGCCAAACTCCATACCGATATAATCACTGAATCCTTTCACGGTATGTAATAATCCTTCAAGCTCTTCATCATTTTTGCCATATAGCTTTAAATCATCCATATAAAATAGATGGCTTATTTTCCTGTTGTCAATTTTGTAGCCATATCATGTACTATTCAGTTCATTTGAGAGTGGTATTAGTGCTATGCAAAAAATTAGTGGTGAAAGTGAGTCACCTTGGAAAATGCCACAGTTTATGCTAATGTTGTTTGAGCGCAATACCCCATTAGAATGATATAATTGGAGCTTCGTGTTCCATAGTGACATATTATAATTTAAAAAATCTGAAATCACAGGAGAAATTTTGAAAATGTCCAGCGATTTCAGAATCCACGAATGCGGTATGCTGTCAAATTCTTTTTTTATAATCAATCCATGAAGAGCTGAGATATCTGCGCTTGTTATTGCAGTTCTCAAGGATCATGCGATTAATTAGGAGCTGATATTTGCATCCGTACGAGCCTCGTCTGCATCCTTTTTGTTCAGTGAGAAAGAGGTTATTCTCTTCCATAAATGTATGTTTTCTCTACTAGAATAGAAGTCAAAAAATCTTATAGGTGGTAGATAAACATGTTATAGGCCGGTAGTTTTTTGGGTCTTTCGTTTTGTTATTTTTGGGGAGGAGGTAAGTAATACCATTTGCCATCCAATGAGGTGTTTTTTCCTGGTCTTTCATAATACTATTAAATAGTATTACTAACATTTTGTGTGCAGACCAGAGTGATGAAAGCCAGAAATTTGGTACTCTATCAATACCAGGGGATTTCCACTTATGGGCCTTCGTTAGTGTCCTCCTTAAGTCGGTGATCGAGATGTCTTCCCATACCTTTTCTTGTAGATTTTTGTAGGTATCTTGGGTGCGTTTGATCCAGTCTGCATTTTCATTGTACGGTTTCTCATCACTCCAGATCCCCTTCCAAAACTTTTCAACTTCTTCCATTAGGAGTGGATTTTCAATGGTTATTTTTTCTTTCCCTATTTCCCTGTAAAATGATTTGACATTATATTTGAACAACTTATTTTGTTTGTAGAATTTGTTTAAGTGTTTCTTTCGCTGACATTAGTTTTTCTCTTGTTGAGTGTCCATATTTTCTCACAATCTTGCTGCCTTTTCTTGATCTTACATCATTTCCAGAGATTAGCTCAGTTAATATTGATATCTCCCTTCGCAATGATTCAATTTCAGTTTCAATTCTACTCCTCCAGTTTGATTTTCGTTTCGAATTTGGTATTGTTGACTTTTTGGGTGTTAAACAGTGTCTTTCGATTACCTTAGCGACAGAGTAAATAATTACATTTAATTCATTAAGATCGGGTTTTAGTTGGTGTATGATTTCTTGTGTAACGCAGTTGCCAATTTTTATTTGTGTTTTATGTTGGTGTGCATTTGAGAGTTTATGGAGTGGTTCCCTATCATTCATAGTTGTATGTCCTACAACTGCAAGCTCATTCAAAACTTCTTGCTTCATTTCAATGATAGATTTTCTGTGTTGTTCAACAAACATGTGGTCTTCAAATTCTGTTTCGACATCATTTTCCGGGCTGTTTTTTCTAGGGTCATTATATTTTCCTTTTTCTTCAGGATCTTGAGTCGTTTCGGCAGACGGTCGCCTTTCAGTCAATGCTTTTGACCCAACTTTCCTTTCCTCAGCTTCGTTATTTCTATCCTGACTTACATTTAGGTCATTCTATACCACTTTTTTAATAGAGGTTAAATCTGCATCTGTGAGTCTGGTATTTCTGAAGATATCTCTTCTAACATTTGGTAATCTGTTTTCATCCAGGTTTGGTCTGCTAGCTGGATTCCGGCTCCTCCAAATTCTGTAGGAGTTTGCGGTGTGTTTCTCTTGGGTTGGCCTACTTAATGCAAAGTAATAAGCATATATTACTTCTTTATATTCTTCCCGGTTCTATTTAGTTCTTTTACTTTTTGATTTTTTGGTCGTCGTGGCGGTGAATTTTGGGGGCTTAATTTGGGACAAATACCGTTTAAGTGACCTTCCAGGAAGATATTCTGCCATTTGAAAATTTTTCGCCATCAGGCTGGCAGCTTCCTAACGGGCGCGCTTCCTGTATAACCATTGGACAAGCGATTTGGTGTACTGTTAGAAATTTTCTTTTCAAGTAAAGTTAAATATTTATTAAGTTTTCATTAAAAAAAATACCACTAATCTTCGTACAGGGGCCTCATTTATCATCATCAGCAGCAGCACCCCCAGTAGCTGTTTATTATCATTATTATTATTATTATTATTATCATTATTATTATTACTATTATTATTATTATTATTATTATTATATTATTATTATTATTATTATTATTATTTATTATTATTATTATAATTATTATTATTGAGTGAGAAAGCAGTTCATGCCATCAAAGTGACACTGGGGTAAAATATACGAAGCCCAATATACCTATCATGACTACCCGTCTGATAAAGGTACACCAGGCACATGCATCACAACCATATGTGCGCGACATGGTGATCTCATATCAAGATGAACAGCACATGACCTTGCAGGTGGGGCCCAGTTAGAATTTTCTTCAGGTTGAGTAGCCCATCCCGCTCAAACGGACCCTGAATAAGGGTTGTTTAAGGATGTTGAAAGAACCACCCATGTTTCCAGAGGTGACTATTCAAATCCCAAAGAATCCCTCTCAACACTTGGTTATGATGCTCCCCCACTACTTCTGCTCGTGATCAGAGATGCACATATCATCAGCCACTAAGGGACATGCTCAACTGGTTAAGGTCAAACAACTGACAAGCAATCTGTGGTATTGAGCAGAATATTTGCTGTAGCCCATCTTTTATACCAAGACAAAACAATGTACATGATACCACTTCCAATCAGTTAATATCAGAAGCCATGAGAGCCACTGCCTGGTAATGCATCAGGGCATTTATTATTATTATTATTATATTATTATTATTATTATTATTATTATTATTATTCTATGTTTGACTTTTACTTTATATTTGTACAAGTTGGCTCCAAGTCTCACCCAGAGACCTCAAGAGACAGCAGGTTGGAATTTCACGTTGTTGTTATGCCTAGTGTGCCATACATTTAGGGTTTTTTGGGTGTTGTATCAGTGAATGTCTAATAAAAAAAATTAAATAAATAAATAAAAATTGTTTGTTTTAAACCTTGAGATTACATAGAAAGTATTTTGCGTTGGATATGAGCAGTTCCCATGAGGACTATCTTTTGAATTTCTGACATTTTGGGGTTTCCTGGTATCTGAGTTAGGTAGCAATCAGCCCCTTTCGCTATCTTCCCAGGGCACCTATGACAACATGTATTGTTTTAGTCTTCAGGTTCCACATTTTGCTGATTTCTATTTCAAGATCTTTATATTTGCTCAGTTTTTGGTAGGTCTTGACAGATAGGTTTATATCGATTGGGACAGTCCATTATTATTATTATTAATGTTATTATTATTATTATTATTATTATTATTATTATTATTATTATTATTATTATTATTATTATTTTATGTTGATTTATGATACATGTTTAGATATAATATCTATAAATATAGAACTAAACCCCCACCCAGTAGTAAATCTAAATAACAAATTAAAATCAATGATAAGCAGTGTCTTTCTGTGAAAAAATAACAGTTAAAACTATGATGTTGATGATGAAACTTGCTCTTTGTCTATCTACTTATCCTCTTTGTGATTTTGGTTAATAGAATAACTATACAAATGAATCCTTTGAATTCAACTAAATTCTATATTCTTGTGCAACTGAAGATTGCTCTACATTTTAAAACTGATGTAATATTTGCATTGTAATATTTGCTTTTTAATATATTTTTAATATTTGCATTGTATATATATATATATATATATATATATATATATGTATTTCTATATATAAACCATAAAGTGTCAGGTGTGAGAGAGGTGGATATATTTATTTAACCACTTGGCATCTTTAGGACTACGGACCCACAGCCTTCATCATGTAGTAATAATTTCAGGGTGGAAGAAATTAATGTGCTTTATACATTAAAATGACATATTAACAAAAACATGCAGATAAAGAAAGCTAACTCATCAGAACATCAGAATATGATGGTTACACCAACGATGTGTATGTGTGAGGAGTGCGTGCCTCTGCTCTTGTGATTGGGTGAGATAGTGTTTGCGAATCATTGCGTTCTGGATTTCGCACAATAAGCACTTATTCTCTGATAACAGCAGTAAAAGGAAAATCATATTCTATTTACAAAATAAAACAAAGAAAAAAAATATATTATATCTGAGTGCGTATTATATAAGACAGAACGTAAGCTGATAATTGCCTTTAGAATTCACTGGCAAATCTTGAATAATAGAATTTGCCTACAATACCGAATATGTTTATATATATAGCTTATATTACTTATATTAATTAGGGAATGTAACTATACTTTGCCGAAAGATATGTTTCTTTTATACAATATATGTAAACGGAATATTATTTCTTGCAACGAATTACTCTGAAGGCTGACATAAAAAATTTAGCATGTTTGGATTTTTTGTTTCTTAGTTGTTACTTTCATATCCTATAGTAAACAGGTATTCGATTATATCGTCGGAAACCGACGTACATACTTTTTAAAAGGTTGGGTACACTTTGGTTATCTCACCCATATTAAAAAATGCCATTAAAAAACTGGGTTATCTCCCTACAAAAAAATGTTAATGTGGTGACAACAGATTAGATTAAAAGAGTTAGATCATTTTGATTCAGTACTTCAAAACATTGTTGACGTTTAGCCTCCCCAATAGGCATGGTATGATGTGTTATTAAAGTATTACCAGTTTCAGTAAGGTGTTTATTTTTTTCAGTTTTCATGATTATTAAATTTTTTTAGTTTTTTTGTTATTGAAGGTTAAATGAATTTTTCAGTTAAAGGAGATAACCAAATGTACCGATATTTCTCGTAAAACCGGAGGAAATAACCCAATTTTTTAATGGAGGTGAGATAACCAAAAATTACCAAAGATTAGGAATCTATCCATCTCTCCACTCTCGAATTTGCTTTTGATACTTCAGTGCTCAATTTAAATAAGCACTAAGGAAGAAGTGACAGCTGATGCCATAACTATACCTTTCACCTAATCATTCTAGTCAGTCTAAATGTTGAGAACCGGAATCATTTCGGTGGTTTTGTTACAAACAGCATAATTATATGGCTCGTTGTTCAAAGAAATCAACTCTGAATTAGTAGAATATATCTCTACAAGCATAAGGCCTGATATTTTCTACCGTTTTTGTGTTAGAGTTCTAGTTCGTTACATCGACCCCCAGAACTCAGCTTGTACTTATTCTATCGATTCCAAAAAGATGAAAGGTACAGTCGGTCTCGGTGCCTTTTGAACTCAGAATGTAAAGAGTCAGAATATATGCTGCTAAGTGCCTTTTCCAGCGTGGTAACGCTTATACAAATAATCTGTTTAATATGTCATTCTGTTTTCTTTCAGTACCGTGGTTTCTCATTTGTAGATTTGTCACCTATATGTAACAAGTCCAGCTTGTAAAATATTTACTGGCATGAAATTATTTGGATATAATTTAAGATCATTATCATTCTTTCAGATTTATATCAATGTTTCAGATGCATATAATTCTGCCATTTTTGCGTCGAGCAAAATTTAATCCGGTTACGACAAAAGATATTTACGCATTGTAATGTGTAAGCCACCCCGAGATACATTTGTATGACTGGGATTGACCTGAGGTTAAACAATGTTATAAACGAACTTAGAATGCGTCTACAAATATATTTTCCTTTCTGCTTCCAAATTAACTTGGAATAAATTTGCATACAAATAAAAGAATGATTTCAAAGAGAAATTCTTGTGCCCAAATATGAATTTTCTTTATCATATAGGTATAAAAAGAACTGTTACATCTCTTTTATTCACTCTATATAGTTTTGCGAGATAATCCAATTCATATAGCAGTGTAAGGGATGCTTTTATATAAATAGAATAGCTGCCGAAATAAAAATTTGATATAAATAGACTAGCAGCTAAAATTAAAATTTGATAGAAATTTCCGTAGAAATAACACGTTTATTAAAACAAAAAGAAAAACACACTGAAAGGCTTATACGAGAGAACGAAAGAATACACATATTCGTACATGCATACGTGATTATGTTTACAGCAAGATTATGTGCTCACGCATCTCCCCTAAACCCGACTCACAATCAAAATCAAAGCATCTAGCCATTCCCCAAATCTCTATCAAAACACCCCGCATCAAAGCAGTCTCTGGCATGTATTTTCTCTTATCTAAGGCAGCAAGATATAACAAAAACATAAGCAAAATCAGCAACCCCGGCACGAATCTTTCCACTGACTCGGGAAAGCGAAGAAATTCAATACGAGCACGAGCAAATAAACAACCAACAATATTGACAGTGTAATTTCAATCGCAAAATTCTCATTAACCAGGTAAATTCGTTTTTATCCATGGCAAAGAAGAGGGAGAAAAGCACCTTAGGTATCAAACAGTACCAACCTCTGTTTTAACCCTTGAGCAGAAACTACCCTCCTTGCTGTCAATAAGCCATTATTCTCTTTGGTGCACTACTCCAGTCTCAGCACTTTTGTTGAACGCACAAGGCATCAGGCCATCCTTTAATTGAAAAGGATGGACTATTCAGTTCATTCAAGATTGGGTTGTCGACAACCCACACCTCATTCCTTTCATCGACCTTCCTAAGACTCACATTAACTCTTACTAGGAAACTTAAATAAAGGCGAGGAATTAAACACCGTTCGCGCAGACCGCACTGCCAGAAGAAAGCGAGCAGTCGCTATTTTCCTATACGATACATTTATTTGTCTCATTCTCCAATGGCTGTTTTGAATGAGCGTTTGTGTATAACAAATCAAATGATTTTGCAATAATTGGGATCTACAGGCCACCACTGTGTTTCAAGGAATGCCTCACGAATATTAACTCTTTGTCATATAACTTTAGATGTATACATTTGCCACCATAAGTAATATTAGGAAATACGCTATATATTATTAAAATTATTTTTATCAAATTTCTTAATGCTTCTAAATATAAAAATGAAGAAATTGATGAATACTAATTTTTGAAGGAAAAGTATTTATGACCTTAAAATAAAATTTAATAAAATAATAGTCTAGACATAAAAGATGAAATTACGTGGTTGTATGTTATGGAATGAACATACATATACATGCAAACTCACTCGCTCTCTCTCTCTTTCTGTCTTTGTATCTCTCTTTTACTCTCTCTTTCTCTCTCTCTCTCTCTCTCTCTCTGAATCTAGAATGGGAAACGTAAATGGAGAAATTAAACAAAGAAGCAACCAATCAACTAACGTAATAACATATATTATTATATAGCGATTAAAATGTCCAACGTAATTATGGCATATTTATACGTACATAAATGCACACGCACACACATACACACACTCATACACACAAGCACACACACTACATACATACATACATACATACATACATACATACATACACACATACTTACATACATACATACATACGTACATACGTACATACATGCATGCATATATTCATAAACTAGTATTTTTTTTACGCTACTGAAAACGAATTGTTACGTGCAATATTTCGAACTACAAAATTTTGTTTGATATTATTCACACTGCTTTATTTGAGGTCTCTGTAGTTATACAAGTGGAAATATAAAAGATCTTCAAACTCACTGATGTGTGTATGCGTGTTTAGGAGAGAGAGAGAGAGAGAAAATAAAGAGAGAGTGGGGAAGTGAGAGAATGGGAGAGAAAGAAAGGAAAGAGATGGGGCAGAAGAAGATAAAGAGTATAAGAGAACATTCCCCGAGAAATAAATTTTGATATAAACAGCGTGACGAATTCTGAATTATTTATTTTTGGAGCAAATCTAAGGCAAAATAGCGGAAGAAGGGAGAAAAAACTTGAAGTAATCTATTTCCGATTTGGAAATAATATGATGACTTGTATTTGCGTTTATCATTAAGGAACAAATACAAGTTTGCTCGGCGTTATTTATGTTGTTCAATGGACCTAAAGCATATCTCAATTTATATTTAAAAATAAGATAGGCAATGTCGCAAATAATCAGAATGTTATCTTTGTCTCACAAAAGGAAACAAAGCTAGTGTCAAACTCTTTGAATGCATCATAACCGAATTCGATTTGTTATATTTGTATAACCATTGTAAATGTTAGGGTACAGACACGTCAAGCGATGAATGCATTTGATTGCAAATAGAATATACTTATATGCATTACAATTGCTACAATACATTATCTAAAGATTGAGTGGTAGGTGGAAACTTCAAATGGCAAAAGTTCTCAAGCGTTGTAACAAAACATCACGAATTGCGAAGCTGAACCTGTCTACAAATATTACTGTTCATTTGAGCAGAATAATTTCCCACCGTAGATAAGCATAACAGGTAGGTGTTATTAAATAAACGTACTTATGCATATAACAAGTTACTTGTCCTCTCAGTCTTCGTAGCTATCTAGCTATTCATCTATCTGCATACACATTATTTTAATACAGGAGTCCACTTTCCCCATATATATATATATATATATATATATCGAAACACGCAATGAGTCGAAACGGGGGCAGCTGAAGAAGGGGAATGTTCCTTGTGTTGTTTGCCTTGTACTCTGCTTTTTCGTTGTTTAAAAAAAAGTCCGTTTCCTTGTTTTGTTTTTGTTTTCGTTTCTCGTTGTGTTCTACGTTTATTTGTGGTATCCTGTACCCATATAGGCATATATATATATACATATAGGTGTAGGTATGTACATTTATGTATGTATGTATGTATATATATATACACATATGCATATATTATGTATATATATATATATATGTGTATACATGTATTATATATATATATATATATATGCATTTATGCATATTTATATAATGTAGATATATATGTGTAAATATATATAAGTACATATACATATGTGTGTCTCTCTCTATATGTATATATATAAAGAGAGAGAGAGAGAGAGAGAAAGAGATGAATAAATGAGTTAAACGCAGGTGTTATTTAAAATCTTTATACTTCCCACATACATTCCGAAGAAAACATCGGTATTACTCTAGAGGGAATGAAATGATGTAATACAATGCGATCTGCTCATCAGGGGAAAAAGAGAAACAAAACATATCACTAAGCCATTTTACCCGAATGCGGTAACTGCGTATATGATGAAGGGAACGTTTGCAAGTTATTTTCTTTTTAAAAAACTGTTAATGGATTTAAAGTCAAATGCAATTTAAAGAAAGGGAAGTAGGAGAATAAAACAAGAAATTAGCAGAAAAGCAAGAGTGGAGAAATGTAGTACGATAGATGAATGGGAATAAAGCTTAAAGGCGTGGAAATAGACATATTTAGTTAGAAGACATTTAAATGTTGAATTGTATAGATTGGTAGAAATTATTTATAGGAAATAAAGTTACGTTTTTGCCAATATTTGCAACGTTAAACGCGTTCCTTAAACGTGCTTACAAGAGAATTCTCTGAGAACAGGATGAGACAGAGTTCTTCGTTAGAGAGCGGACAAGAAGAATTACCTTTATCATATGGAAAGGACCTAGATAGAATATTCCATTCCAATCAAATTGTATATTACGTTCCTTCAGAGACCAAATTAATTTACGCAGTTCAGTATTGTTGGGTTTATTGATATGTCTAAATTAGCCTCCCCATTTTTGCTTATATAAAAGATAAGGCAGAATCGTTAGCACCCTGGACGAAATGCGTAGCAGTATTTCGCCCGTCCCTACGTTCTGAGTTCAAATTCAGCGGAGGCCGAATTTGCCTATCATCCTTTCGGATTCTTTAAAATAAGTACAGTGAAACACTGGGGTTGTTGTAATCGTCCCCTCAGCTAAAATTTCAAGCCTGGTGCCTATAGTAGAAAGGATTATTATTGTTGTTGCTGTTATCATTATTATTATTGTTGTGTGAGAGAGCAGTTCATGCCATCAAAGTGACACTGGGGTAAAATATACGAAGCCCAATATACCCATCATGAGTACCCGACTGATAAAGGTACACCAGGCACATGCATCACAACCATATGTGCGCGACATGGTGATCTCATATCAAGATAAACAGCACATGATCTTGCAGGTGGGGCCCAGTTAGAATTTTCTTCAGGTTGAGTAGCCCATCCCGCTCAAACGGTCTCTGAATAAGGGTTGTTTAAGGATGTTGAAAGAACCACCCATGTTTCCAGAGGTGAACTATTCAAACCCCGAAGAATCCCTCTCAACACATGGCTATGATGCTCCCCCACTACTTCTGTTCGTGATCAGAGATGCACATATCGTCAGCCACTAAGGGACATGCACAACTGGTTAAGGTCAAACAACTGACAAGCAAATCTGTGGTATTGAGCAGAATATTTGCTGTAGCCCATCTTTTATACCAAGACAAAACAATGTACATGATAACACTTCCAATCAGTTAAGATCAGAAGCCATGAGAGCCACTGCCTGGTACTGCATCAGGGCATTTATTGTTACTGTTATTATTATTATTATTATTATTATTATTATTATTATTATATATTATTATTATTATTATTATTATTATTATTATTATTAATATATTATTGTTATTATTATGATTGTGACAAACACGCAAATTAAAAGTAAATAATAACAATGATGATGATGATAATAATAATAACAATAATAATAATAATACTACTAATAATAATAATAGTAATAATAATTATAATAATAATAATAATAATAATGATAATAATAATAATAGTAATAATAATAATAATAATAATAATAATAATAAGAAGAAGAAGAAGAAGAAGAAGAAGAAGTAGAAGAATAAGAAGAATGATGAAGATAGTTTTATATATATATATATATAGAGAGAGAGAGGGAGAGAGGGGGAAGGGAGGGAGAAAGAGAAGTAAAGAAAAAGTGAAAGAAAAAGTGAAAGTGTTTTTTTGATTTGTGTATATGTTGGATGATGTAACTTTAATAAACTTTGGATAAAATATATTTTGATAACTATCTTGCTTAAAACATTCGTTCCATTGCATTACATGTTTAGCGCATTGACATATAGATTCGCATGCCAGTGCTACTTTTGATTCTGATAAGTTAATTACCAAATAAGAAATCCCTATTCTCTGTCCGGAGTAATAGCCTGAGCTAAACAGCATACGTGACACATCATTATTACTCATTGTTGGTTTAGAGTGTTTCATATTTGCTAACAATATATGACTATTCATAACATGCTCTTAGAATCGATGAAACAATCAGCGTGGGCTCGTGATTCCTTGCATCGACCGAAACCTTCCGAGTGAAAACGGATTGATGGAAACTTTGAGAAAGACGTTTGTGTAGACTCCACAAAATATCGGGCGATAGACGTAACCAATTACGTTTTACCATCACCATCTCTTTCTTGGGTGGATTTTCGTAGAGCTTAACGTACTCTATTTTCTCAAATTTCTTTCTAAAATGTTATGTCCTTTAATATGACAGGTCACACTAAATCATACAAATAAGATTACAAGCAATTGAAATATTCAGTATATTTAATGCATTTTCATATTTGATTAGTAAGCCTTAAAGTCTTGGCTGCTTTTTTTTGTATATTTAGTGAGATCGCTGGAGTAGGCAAGCACAAAATATATGCGTTGACCCTCGAAAATACGTTAATTGTTGTAAGGTTAAATTCTCTATCGACTGTTTCTTTGCTTGGATGTTTGACTTCGTATACTTTTCCACATTTGATTTTATCAGATCTGGTGTGAGCTTTAAATAAATCTCAATATGCAGGAATACAGCATCGTAGTATGTATATGCTAGCATATTTCCCATAAGCCACACGTTACACAACTATTTCTTAGTGGTTGCTGAGAATGATAGAAATAGCAACCGAAATTTCTGAGATCACAGGAACTTTTTAGAAAACTACATTGGAGAATATGGTCTACATGATTTTCGTGGATTAAATAGCTTTGCATAACATTTATTTTAAACATAGTTTGCTCGGCAGTAATGACGATAACTAGAATGTGAAAACAAACAAAAAATCTTTAGTATTAACATGAAATATATGTGTGTGTATATGTTTGTATATATATATGTATGTATATATATATATATTTATACACACACACACACAACACACACACACACACACACACATATATATATATATAATATATATATATATATATATATATATATATATATATATATATATATATATATATATATATATATATACTAGCAAATGCAGCCGTCCTTTGGCCGTTGTAATTATTATAATGGTATACTCCTGTGAACAGTGTAAGTTGAATTAGCCTACAATTAGAAGTCGTTTCAAGTTGATAAGCGTAAAGTACATAAGTACCATTTTCGTTACCAGCTTATAATATGGTATTAAGAAATTTAGTTAATGGATATATTTTTTAATGCAAATTTGGCAGTTAGTAATAAATGCAAGTCCATGAAGTGGGATAGCAATTGCAGTGGGATCTATATCTTACTTGAAGCGTTTTGTGTAATGTACTTATTTTTCTCGTAATACCTGACACAACCGCATTGAAGTTTTCTCTTTCAAAGAAAGTTATGTATGATAAAGAAAAGCAAAGATTTATAGCAAACACACAAATAGAATAATGGCTTGTACAAAAATGAATGCCAGAGCATGCTTATGATCGAACAGTGTGCGTGAAGAAAAAGGGGTCATTGAAGGTAATGTACTGTTAACAATAATCAGGGAAATGAAGCAAAATATCAATGAAATGCTTGCAGGAAGTCTGCTTGCTAACAGCTACAGTTTGTCACAGATATGAAGAATGCAGTAGAGAAGTATCTATTGTAGGGCTGCTCTGCAGATGACATTCTTTATTTTTCCTTCAGAAGCATAGATGAATAATTTGTTTGTATGACCAATTATGGAACAACTGACATAGAACTGTCCGTGTGAAAAGCACGATGTTCGAAGGTCCAATCCGACAACATTCAGCGACTGACCTTGTGCTTTATTAATTGCCATGGTGAAGCTGAGTTTCAGAGGGAGCTGGAGTCTCTACATAGGTGTAGTCTCTTGGGGTTAGCGGAATTTTCGGAATGAAAACGGTATCGTTTTTGCCGTGTTTCGTGATACTTTTGGCTTCAATGGTTTGGTCCATCATTTGTTTGACCATAAAGCGAGTTCCATTGCATGGTGTGGGTGAGTTTAGATTGCGTAGAAAAATGACAGGGCAACCGACTTTTAAGTGAAGTTCATGGGGAGGGGGTCCTGGAGGATCTTGGGAGTTAAGAAATTCTGTTGGAAATTGTGTAACCAGATCGAGCTCTATAACGTTGTCAACTGATTTGTAACAACGTTCTTGAGAAGGCAACTGACTGAGTAAGTCGTAGTTAGGAGTGTTGACAGCTGCATTTGTAGGTGCAAGAAGAGCCATATCGTGAAGCCAATTTAGTTTTATGTATTCCGTTGTAAGATTTGGGTAAACGGCAGAACATAAGTCATCAGGGCTGGATTCAGTGTGACCAACTGTGGTAGCGTCAATATATCCGTTGTCATCGGACATAATTTGCCCATTGCCGATTTTAAGGAGCATATCCGAAAACTGAGTGCTCTTTTGTTGATAGTGAGTTGTTTCGATTAGACATGCGACCAAAGGAGGGATATTTTAAGCAGGCATTATGTTCATCAGAGGGTGTTCCTTGGGTATAATAGTTTCTCGAAAATCTCCTGCAAGAAGTAGAGTCGCATTTCCAAGGGATGTTGTTGAGTGATCTAAGGTCTATCATTGTGGTATGAAGTGCTTGTAGGGAATATTTAATGGACATATTTGCTTCAACACAAGTTGCACTTTCCCAAATTGTCGCTTCGTCCGAGAAATGAATTGTGTGGCAGGTTGGGTTTTCTTGATGTGCTACATTAAAAGGTAATTTGACGGTAGTTTGTGCTGTTCGTCTGCTGCCGTGAAGAGTCGAGGCTATTCCTAAGGTGGCAACAGCAATATCAAGGTCACCATTATGCCGTAACTTCGCAAGAAGATTCAAGAGGAAAGTTTTTCCAGTTCCAACGGGTGCGTCAAAAATGATTCCGTTAGTGTGTGTGTAGATGTTTTCCTTTTGACGAAATTGGGTGACCTTTTGATATGACTCGCAAAAATGTCAAACTAAACATCTGATCTAACAGCTGTTCAGGTTTAGCGCTCGGTAAAATCTGTAAAAATTTATTTATTTATTATTTTTGTGGGTGGAAATATACATTTCCTTTGATGTCAGGATAAAGTGAAAGAGAAAATTGACTGGGACGTGTGTATATGTTAATGGGTGTTGCGAGACAGAAAGTGCGTGTTGTGTGTGTATGTGTGTGAGAGAGATAGAGAAAGAGAGACAGAAGATGTGTGTTGCTCTGTGTGTGTATGTGAGAGGGAGAGAGTAACAGCGTACAATTTTTATTTATTTTTCTTCGCATCCTTTTTGAGTGTATTGATTGATTGATTGATTGATTGAGAGAGAGAGAGAGAGAGAGAGAGAGAGAGAGAGAGGTGTTATTGGAAAGTGAGGAAGAAAGTGTGTGTCGCTCTGTGTATGGGACAGAGAGAAAGAGAGGGGGAGAGTTGTAGCATAAATTTTTTATATATATATTTAGTTTTTCGCATCATTTTTTAGTGAGAGCGTGAGTGATTGACTGAGTGAGAGAGAGAGAGAGGTAGAGAGAGAGAGAGGGGGGAGATGCTGATATGTGTGTTTAAAATGGGTAGGATCAGTCACACACGCACACAAACACATACGTACACCAATTATCTGCCATATACACGTATATACATAAATACATATGCATACATGTTTCTCAGGCAAATGAGCATTTTTAAATTTGAAAATGGTGTCTCACACACACAACGACACATACTCTCTCACTCACTCACACACAGAGGAAAACACCTTCTCTCTCTCTTTCTCTCTCTTTTAGTCAAACACACACTCGTTAAAAGAGATGTGAGAAAAAGTATATATAAATTTACGCTATTCTCTTTCTCTCACACACACAGACTGCGATGCTCTCTCTCTCTCTCTCTCTCTCTCTCTCTCTCTCTCTTTCCAACAACACACACTGCTCTTTCTCTCTCTTTTCGACAGCACCTCTCTCTCTTTCTCAGTCAATTACTCACACACTCATTCAAAAGAGATGCGAGGAAAGCAAATTTAATAAATGTACACTGTTCTCTCCTTATGTACACTGTTCTCTCCTTCACACACACATATCTCTTAGCTTCTTTCTCCCCACCTCTATCTCTCTCTGACACATATACACAACACACAGTTTTTGTCTCGCACCTATGATCAACATATAGATCCCTGTCAATTTTCTCTCTTTCAATTTATGATGATATCAAAGGAAATGTACATTCCCAGCCACAGAAATAAATAAATAAAAGTTTTTTACGGAATTTGCCGAACGCATTACGGTAACAGCTGCTCTCGTTGTACTGGAGTTGTAGACGTTGTAGGATGTTTCTTTGCGAATGAGGCAATACACACACGCACACACACACACCTTCCGGTGTAAGGAACACAATTTCTGACCGTTATTTCGCTAAGAGGTACATTATCCACAATATCACTATAGCATTTTCTTCTGACCTTCCGAACCTAGATGTCCCAGTGGTCCGTATTACTCTATAAGTGACAAATCTAAAGAGTGCAGAACCTTCTGTGGAACATGAGTGATATATTTACCAAGAATAAACGAAATCGGATGAAGGATATTGATTTTACATGGCATCAAGCTAATGGCCGGTCACATATATTTACACACACAACTTACGTCTTGTACATAAATATATATATATAATATATATATATATTATATATATATATATATATATATATATATATATATATATATAATATATATATATATAGAGAGAGAGAGAGAGAGAGAGAGAGAGAGAGATTAATAAATGGTGGGGTTGTGTTGACCGCACGTGGAGAAATGATAAGCAAGGAAAAATTGTAAAAAGGCAGAATGCTAAATTGAAGGAAAATTTTATTAAAAATGGGTGTATGGAAAAAGTTTTTGAAAAATTGATAAAATATATATATATATATATTAATTCAACCGGTTTTCGTCATAATGTGACTTTTCAAGAATTGTAAAGAAAAAAAAAATTTAATGTGAGGAGGGGGAAAGAAGCAAATTACATTGTTTTTTTCTTTACAAATTTTTTTGTTTACAATTCTTCAAAAGTCACATTATGACCGAATTTGACCAAATGCGATTTTTCAATATGTATTTTTGTTTACAATAGCAGGTTCTTTCGCTAAAAATGCCGTATCTCCAGCTGCTTCAGATGACAAGATATAAAAAAATTGTCAAAGTGTAGTACAAGGGAATAGTGAAACGGAATAGCACAATGGAATGGTGAAACTATTTCGTTTTCTGAAAAAAGCAACTTTTTGGACTTACGACATTTCTCCATAAAAGCACAATATATATATATATATTATATATATATATATATATATATATATACATACATACATGCATACATGCATGCATACACACATACATACATACATACATACATACATACATACATACATACATACATACATACATACATGCAAATATATAGGAGTGTTTATTCGTATAAGCACGTTACATACATATGAGTGTGAAGTTTGGAGAAAATACAACCATATTATCGAATACTTTTCAGCAGCTTGTATATATGAGATTCATACCAAGCACAATTATGCGTTTATTTGACCATACACGATATATTAATTAGTATAAATAATAGTCACTGATCTGAATTTAAGTTCGGCATAGATTTTAGGAAAGTTGCCAAATAAATGAAGGTAAGACGCTATAACTATAGTAACTACTTTTTGAAGAATGTAATTAAATGTTTTAGAAAATAAATGATTTCTACACTCTAATACACGCATAGAAATACTTATGCGGCATGTCTATAAATAAAGATGTGTATGCGTATAAGCATACATATATTATACATATACATATATATATATATATATTATATATATATATATATACATACATACATATATATATATATATATATATATATATATATATATATACATATATATATATACACCATATCTGTAAGTATGTTTATGTGTGTATTGTGTGCGTATAAATGAATAAATATAAATAAACGTCGGAATAAATATATTGAATGGCTTTTTGAGAACCGAGAAAAGAGTGTTGATTATTGTGATTATACCGAACTGTCTGGTACATTGTTCATCACCAAACTATTTTCACGCCTTGTCTACTTCGATTCTTATATTCCTTAAAGACAGCTGTCAGATTCCGTTAGCGGATGTGTTATTTTATCTTCAACTCATCTTCTTAGAAACACACTCACACACACACACACACACACACACACACACACACACACACACACACACACACACACACACACACACAAAAACACTCACAAAGATACACACACACGCACTCACAAGGACACACACACACATAGACACGCATTCAAACACGCATACACGCATTCAAAACACATACACGCATTGAAACACACACCTACGCGCACATAAACACACAGAGACATAGATATATTTATAGATACAAAATTTATCGAAGTCCCGCGCACCCCTGTTGACAATGACCCAACAACGTTTTCGTTTTTTGTTCGACATTTTCTTTTTCTTTCGGAAATGATTGTGAATTTTCTTTCTTTTCTAAAATCGCTCGAAAACTAAATTACAAGTATTATATACCATTAAAAGACACGAACTGACATATATATAATACATTCAGATAGCGTGTCCCTTTTTCAATATTTCTCTTTAATTCCCTTTACAATTTTTTCTTTTTTTTCCTGAAATATTTAGTTCAAAGCAATGCTGGTGTGTCAGTCATTCCGTCTTCCTTCATTGTTATATGTCTCGCATTCTTTCTTTATTTCTTTCTGTGATTCGTTTTCTGTCACAGTTCTATTCTTTATTTCTCTACTCGTTTTATTCTTCGATGTTTTTATTTCATCTTTCTCTTCCGTTTTTCTTTTTCTTTTTCATTTCATTCTTTTCTATACTTTTTATTACTTCCCTTCTTTCATTTTAGACTCCTCTCCATTTTCTTTCCGAATTCCTCTTTACATTCTTTTTCTTCCTTCTATGTTTACTTCTTTTTTTATTTATTTTTCTGTATTCCTTTATTCCTTTCTTTCTTCACTACTTTATCATTGTCATTTAATTTTTTACCTCCCCTTTTCACTTCCTGTCTGTCTTTGATCACCTTCCTATCTCAAAGAGTTGTTCAACTATATTTATTTTACGTGCTCTAAATACTTACAGTTAGATAAAGGCAGAACATCATATTAAACGAATGTGAAATGATGTTGCTGGATAGTGTCCAGTATATTTTAGATTGATAAAGATGTCTATATAAGCACACACAATCACAAACAAAAATATGCACACACACACACGCAGACAAACACACGCACATACACACTCATGCAACACACACATACATAGGACGCGAGACAGAGGAAATTTCCATGTGGCCATTCAAACTGCTAAAAATAGCAATCGCAAAATAAAAATAGTAAAATATTACAACCTCCTGTCAGGAAAAGAGCGGGACAGATTGGTTAAGGTACTCATATATATGTACAGTGTACAATGACATAAACTAGATCGGAGTTCGCTTTCATCGAGAGCTAAGCAACAATACATAGTCACATACGCACACATAAATTCGCATACAGACACAAATACGTGAAAAAAGTCTTAATTACTTCGTTCATTAAACAAGTAGAAATATTTGGACGAGAAAGCAGCACCTGATAGACTAACCCCTTTTACTTTTTGTTTACCTGTCAACAGATGTTTTATAATATCATGCGCTTCAAACGTTTACATTCGTTAACATGTTATAGAACTTCCCTGGAAGTTCGAGGAGTATTTTTACGAATTATAACACATATTTTCATAATGTGATCCACATTCATTATCGGGATTCAGAAACTCTTTCCAGCTACTCATTCAACATTAGAGTATTCTCAGTAAAAGTTAATATTACTTTCTCGGTTGATGTCGATATCACGTTTGTATATCATTAGTAAGGCGTCCTTTTAGTCTCTTCTGTTATACATTTCTGTAACATTTTCTTACTGATCTCATAGTTGGAGATTTGTTTCGGTTTTCATCCGAAAATCATGACCAGTTCAAATAAGTCGGTATTTGATGACAGTGACTTCAATGTTTGTTGTTATCCTTTCAACTCGCTAACGTCGTTTTCCTTTGTCTTTCCAGCTGACATTTAGGATGATTAGAAGGAAATATTGATAGAAGCTTTTTTATGCCTTCAGAATATCGCAATACTATATCAATGTTTAAAATGCGTACAGGAGCCGTGTAACCAAACATTTAAAACAGTTGGCTAAGCACGCGGCATCCTTGTAAATGCAATGCAGGTTGCAGATGGCCTTGTCATTCAAACTGAACTACAGCCGCATTAAGCAGCATGAATTTTCATCCATTGAAACGCGTTATAAATTTACGATATTTTGCATGTAGTTCACTCACCGTAAATATCATCCCGTATAATTCTATAGCACCATTTTTACTACCTTTCAAACATACAGTAAACGTATGTTTAAGGAGAGGTAACATCCAAGGCAGTAAAATTGTTTCACTTTGGTCGGGGTCGATGTACAAACTCGAATTAATGAAATTAACTATATTTTCTTAGAGTCGGTTTGATGATAATCTTGGTTTTTTTTTAATGATAGTAAACTTTTCGTCTGTGCCCAGTAGCATGTAGTTAGGTAGGAAATAATTAGCAATATTGTTGTCATCTATATACTTAAAGTCTGTACTGGAAATCATAGACCATTTGTTTTCGACTTAAAAAGCAGCTTGACTCTATAGTCGGTCATGTGTTTAGTTGACAATTTCTGTTTCTGGAGGTAAGTTGACATTGTTGATGTAAGTTGGCATTGATAACCTTCGGAATAAAATAGTGAACAGTGCTAAAGCACCACGTGTTTTACTACTGATTTTACATGAAACAACTCGCTCATAGCTTTGTAGTGGATGTGAATTTGTAAATGAATTTTTAAAACATCCATAGATGCATAGGTCATACTATAAGTTTACGATATTCTGCATATAGCTCACGCACCGTAAATATCATCCCGTATAATTCTATAGCACCCTTTTTACCCCTTTTCAAGCCCAACCCGTGAAGAATGGAACTTGAATAGTTTTGTTGAGATCTCGATACAAATGTCCCATACTCGTTATTTTCGAAAATTGTACGACTGAATCATGTATGTAACGCCACCATACTGATTCATGTTTAGTTGCTTCCAGCTTACTCGACTGATGTCGAAGACGCATCTATAAGCTGTAACGATTCAAGGAACAGAAACTCTTGTAAGCGCATGGTTTCGTGTGTTGCCTGACGTTCTTCATCATTGATTAACCAGCTTACTCCAATGGTATTCGCGTTCATAGATGTTGAGTTCTAACTGAATTCTTCCACGCCATCTACGGTTGAAGTCTTGTATGTAGGATAGTTCTTAGTCTCGCTTTCATCTATAACCTTACTAATTGTACTCTGGATATCAGGAGGTGCTACTTCCAAAGAAAGGCATTTTAGAATCATGAGGGGCTGCGTGTGAGTGTGTTTGTGCAAAGGAGAAATGCAGCACTGTGATTTCATGTAGGAGAGGTTGGATTTAGTTTAAAGTTGATTTCCAGTGGATCCTATTAACTGGAGGCATTTTTTTGGAAAACGACACCAATAACCGTGATGTGTTCTCATCTATCACTATAGGTTTAGATTTAAATTAGGGTATGTATATATTATGAATGTGTGTGCATGTGTGTTTGTATGTAGTATACTTACATGCATATATATGTGTGCGTATATACATATATACATAAATACATATGCATATATATATATATATATTTATATATATGACTTTAAACTAAGCACTACATTTAAGCACATGGATCCTAATCGTCCAAAGAAGTTTTTCCAAGGACTATTATTGAACTCTAAAAGCATAAACATTCTACAATGTATTGGTATACTTATTTATTAATTTTTTCATATATGCATTATTATCTTTTTGAAAAAAACAATTGTAAATTCCTTTTTTCCCCTTCCTCAATTTAAAAACAAACATTCTTTTCCTCTTCCCAATCTTGAAAATTTGCCTTGCACTGAACACCGGTTTGATTTATTATTTTTTCTTTTTTAATTTTCCATACACCCATTTTTATTAAATTCTACTTTCAATTTAGCATTCTGCCTTATTATAATTGTTTCTGTCCTATACACACACACACACACACACACATATATATATATATATATATTATATATATATATATATATATATATATATATATATTATATATGCATACATATACATATATAAGAAAAGAAAGAAACGTAAAAGACACAGAAAGTTTATATAATACAATTTATGGTAATATTAGGAACATATTACACGATCAACGATTGTCAACTTATATAGAGAGAACATTTTTGCTGTCAATAGGACGCCATCTTTGAAAAAAAGTAAACTGAGATGAAGCAGTATGTCAAGGGAGCAACTCGTATTTTTACATGAAGCACTTCAGCGTTTTTGGCAAGCATACAGTTACAGGATTTATTTCATTTTATACAGTTAATTATATTACCGTACTAGGTTTTCAGGATTAAGCAGTCATGTGTGAATGAGTCTATATGCATATATTTTATGCTCTTACATCTCATTTGCTCTCTTGTAATATCTATCTATCTATCTATATCTATCTATCTATCTATCTATCTATCTATCTATTTTTCTTTCTATCTATCTATCTATCTATCTATCTATATATCTATCTATCTATCTATCTATCTATATATATATATATATATATATATATATATACACATATACACACATAAGTACGAATAGTAATTTATACCTAAAAATTGTTGTTAGCATACATATATAACTTTTTTGCCTATGTTCAAATTCCAGTAATGAATAAAATAAATCAGTCCAATATAAAATGAAAATGAACGATAAAGCAATTGGCAATGTATGAATACTTTCTCCATAAGAGTCATGTCGGAACTCTCATGATTCAGGTTTGAGTATGAATGTATGAGCAGGAGTCAAGTAATTAAGTGACAATTAAAATGAATTGGTGTTTATTTCCGGTTTAATTGATTCAATGACGAAGGTTTTGTTTATTTATTCTGGTATTTCCTCTAGATTTAGTTCTAGCCAGAATAGAATCGCTTCCATTCCATAATCATGTGGAATGTTGCAGTATATAACATCGAAAGGAAACCATGAGGGATTCTTCCCCGACCTGTTCTGGGAGATGGTTCAGCATGTCTAAATCATATCTGATGTAGCTTCTAATATGATTTAGATATGGCTTCATGAGAATGTCCACGAAGTAAATTAATCTGTGTCTTACAGGATGAGCCAGCTATGATAGGTTGTAATTTTAGGTCTTCTGGTGTTGGTATATGTATGTGGTAAGTTGTTGATGGCTTCATTGATGGTTAGGGTTTTGTGTATTTTGAGGAGGCCATAGAAAAGACTGGGTTTGTTTTTGAAATTTCTTAGGGAATCTACTTCCTTTTTTGTGAGGTCTTTCCCGTGGGTATGTATTAGCGAAGAGAGGATTTTCATTATTTGATGGGGATCGTACTTGTTGATTTCTTCATAATACTCATTGTTTTTTAGTAATGACATGACTAGATTTCTGTATTATGATGTGTCCATAATTACCACTGCGCTGCCTTTGTCCGCTTCTTTGATTGTAATTTCTTTATTGTTTGTAGTTCATTAATTTCCTTCCATTGGATTTTGTTGAGGTTTGGGATGTTTTTATTTTTGTTTGTGCAGGGTGTGAAAGGGAAGGTTTACGTTGTGTTTGTAAAATTCATCAAGGCTTTTGTTTTTTCTTTGTGGGGAGTGTATTGGCTTTTCTTCTTAAACAGTCATTCATCGTGATCATCAGAGTCGGCATCTGCAAGTCTTAATTTCCTGCAGAACTCTGAGACGCTGTCTTTAATTTCACTTTGATTGGCTCTGCGGGGTGTCGGTGTGAATATATACATACACACACACGTGTGTGTCTGCGTGTGTGTGTTTGAGTGTGTATTGTAATGTAAACTTAGTTGAGTCCTTAAAAGGAGCTTTCTGTGATGGTCACTCAATCCTCCGAATCCTATGAAATTGTATGTATTTATATAACTATACATATAAAAACAACTTTAAAATACAAAGATAAATGATGATTGGTAGTAAGAGTAGAGATACTGAGGTGTGGGTATTAAGGGTTTAGCTTACTGCATATACGTGATATGACAATGTGAATATTAAAATCAGAGCTCCTTGGTGCGGGAGATATTCGACAGGGCATGAGAGAATATGATTAACGAGAATTGCTTAGGGAGGTAGTAGAATGTATAATGCTTTAAGGGTGATAAGGATGGAAATATTTCCATGAAATTCACATTTATTACAACGTTAGTGTATATATCGGTATACCTTGGATAGTCTCTTGTTTGGTGAGGCTTCTTCAGTAACGAATTTACAGAGACTCCTGGAGCAGAAACTCAAAACAGAGAAATGAAATCAATGCTCAAGAATCAATAGCTTGTGAATATATATGAAAATACCTGCCTGTAATGAAGTTAACTTTAATAATCCTAACTGGGAATGTGGTAGTAACACATCAATTGCCAATATCAAGCTGGGAATAACATTTCAAAATATGCACAAACAGTCATAGCAACCTATCACCAAGCTTGTTACACTTTCATATTTTAAAGCTTATACGGGATTAACTGCATCTCCATCAAAGACACTAGTTTCGAACAGTATTTGGGGATTTACGGAGCAGATTGCTTACATAGTTACACTATTTCGTCCGCAGAGATGATGACACTTCTGCTACTATAAACAAACATTTTAATGCTATGAAATAATTGTAACGTCATATTCCATTCACTTCCTAGCTAATCATGTGATCAACAAGTAATTGAAGTGCCGGATTAGATACTGCACTCTCCAGAGAGTTAAATACCATGAACTTATAAAGTGATGGTTTAAAAGGCTTGTAATACCATGATGTAAGAAAATATGAGAGGGGTGCCGAAAAGTTCATGGCTTTGGTTAAAAGAAAATGCAAGAAGATCGGATGATTATGATTTTATTCAACATATTCCTCGTTCAAATTCACACACTTATTGCAGCAATCCTGAAAGATTTTTAAAGTCCTGTAAAAGAACTCGGAAGTTTAGGCCTCCAGTTAGACCATTCGCGACGCCTTTACAACCATGGACATTTCAGCACCACATAGTATGTACACCATAAATATTATATTGACAGACATCTCTACAATTTGAATACTACTCTCGGACTATTTTTACCAATGAGAAATTATACAAGATCAAGATGACTGGTGGTTTTATATTAGTTAAATTCAAGACTTTATAGCCAAAGGAGTTTTTTGTTTTCCATAAAACAGGCGGATGTACTGAGTAGTCAGTTCCTTTCACTTAGTTGTATTATTGTGTGCTCGGTCACGATTATTTCTGTCCTCCTATATTAAGATCATATGTATCGTTTTGACTGTTCTTGTCCCAACAATTTTCACTGTGGATTAGCTTTTAATGCTATGAGAGCACACGCAAGCAGTCTTTGTAAGACTAGTACTTATTCTATCGGTTTCTTTTGCCGAACCGTTAAGTTACGGGGACGTAAATACACCAACGTCGGTTGTCAAGCTATGGTGGGGGACAAACACAGATACACAGACATATATGTATATATATATATATATATATATATTATATAAAAGGGCTTAGTAAAATAAATTACTTTGCCGCATACTTATTTTACTAAGCCCTTTTATATAATGTAATAATTTGAATTTGCCTAAATGGTCCCTTTGCATACTGAATACTTGGTGAAATTGATTAATTAATTAATTAATTTTACCCTCAATTGTTGAAATTATATATATATATATATAATATATAATATATATAAAATATTATTCGAGACAAAACCACTATTTTGCAAAACAACAAGGAAAGACTTAATCAATACATAAATTTTAATAAATAGTCAAAAAACGCCACTACAATCGTTTCTTGCTTGATCGACATCTTCAGGTGGACTTCCAATAATTCAGTGTCAAATATCCTGTAAAAGAACTCGGAAGTTTAGGCCTCCAGTTAGACCATTCGCGACGCCTTTACAACCATGGACATTTCAGCACCACATAGTATGTACACCATAAATATTATATTGACAGACATCTCTACAATTTGAATACTACTCTCGGACTATTTTTACCAATGAGAAATTATACAAGATCAAGATGACTGGTGGTTTTATATTAGTAAATTCAAGACTTTGACACTGAATTATTGAAGTCCACCTGAAGATTGTCGATCAAGACAAGAAACGATTGTAGTGGCGGTTTTTTTGACTATTATTAAAATTTTATGTATTGATTAGTGCTTTCCTTGTTGTTTTGCAAAATAGTGGTTTTGACTCGAATAATATTTTATAATATTTTACTATAAAATCGATTTAATCCTAAATCTGATTTTTCCCTGTAAATTTGGATTTATTCCCTAATATTTATTATTATATATATATATATATATATATAATATATTATATATATATTATGACGGACTTCTTTCAGTTTCCGTCTACCAAATCCACTCACAAGGCTTTGGGCGGACCGAGATTATAGTAGAAGACACTTGCACAAGGCGCCACGTAGTGGGACTGAACCCAGAACTATATGGTTGGTGAACAAGCATCTTACCACACAGCCACTTCCGCGCCTATACACACACAGACACACAGACACACACACACACACCTATATATATATATATTTATATACATATATGCATATAAAAAGGTACACACACAAGAACGCATGCAAAGCTTCGATGCTCAGTGTTAAGTTGGTTCTATTTCAGAAAAAAGATGATAATCTATCCTATACAGTATCTTTTAAAGAACTAAACGACCAAATATTCAAATTTCCTCTATATTTTAATTCCTCTTTCTATTTGGTAAAATCAACGTTTCAAGGAAATTCTAATCTGTGATATTACATGAATAGACAGTGATAATACGCTTCCTTCCGATATGTGATTACGAATATTGCAGTTTTTTTAATCTTTTCAACGGCATTGGATACATGGAATTAATTTTTCCAACTCACATGTCATTATCATCATCTGTGTTTTTCCTATATTTTCATGCCAATACAAAACCATGTAAAAGACTGATGATAACGTCGTTCTCTGTTAGTTAGTATGGTTTACCGAGCATTCAAGCTATCTGATGTTAAATCCAAGCTGAGGAATGTGATATAACTAATCTCAAATGAAATTATTCTAACAAAGACGCGTGCCTTAAAGCCAATTTTGTCAACTACCTTCGATTCACGTTGAAACCATTTTTAAATGTCTACATAACTTCTGATATCGGTACCCATACTTCATATTGGGGTGTTTGTTCGTTTGGTATCGTATATAGAAGAATGGCTAGTAACTTTTTGAAGGCACCTGCAACCACATTGTGTAGGTTTCTTGACTATTTTAGCAGAGAACGGACGGAATGTGGGCCTTTAAAACCTAAGCTATTGCAATACCTTGTCCTCACCTTAGGTGGGGTGAACAAAATTTAGAAAAACTCAAAATTTGCAGGCGTTTCTATGTTATTAGAAAACTTTTTGGGCCTCTGACCACTGCACTATTACAAATATTTTAGTATAATGACATCGGGTTGTTTCATGCTCTGCTGTTAGTTTGATTCTATGTTGCGACTACAGCTGAGAGCAGTAGTTCGGGCATGTGAGAAAAAATGTCGTCTATAAGTCAACATGACTTCTTGGTCTCTTAGCATCCATCTTGCTAAATGTCTGCTGTTTGTTGCCATCTTATTAATGTGTATATGATATGATGGATCACTATACATAGGGATCGCCAATTCTCTCGCTGTCTAAGACTCGAGTATTGCAGCGCCTTCAAGTGCACTATATTCAGGCTGTGGTGCATTGAACAACATGCTATTTTGTTAAGCCCACTTGTATTTTGCACTTAGTTCCTCCTGCAAACTTAGGGCATCATTAAGGTTCTCTACTGCCTCATCATTCGTTTAAATAGTGACAGTCGCTGTCTGAGAGAGCTTCTATAAACAGTAACAACCCCAAGATAGTACCCTGCAAGTTGCCACTCAGAACACAGAATTACTGTGTCCTTAAACAAGCCAACATCGGCTGCAACTTCCTCGCGTCATTCTTGCAGGAAATCATATCGTCACTCTGTAACTTTTCTTTTCTACTTCTTTTCATAGCCGTTCTTCAAATCCCTATCCTTATACACGTATATGGATAAAATTTTATCTTAATCCATTTATGTGAGAGTCTTCTGTCCTTCAAACCTCTGACGTCGTTTCCTACATACGTTTATGCTTTCTTCTTGGGTAATTATTTGCTGTGAACATATTTAAATGTAAACGCTTAACCAAATCAAATTGCACTTCACTTCTGAAGCTCCGCTGAAGCTATAGGTTGATACACTAGCATTCGACTACGAGTGCGTTGCATCTCATAGTGGAAACAGCTGTGAGGTAACGAATTTCATCATGTCAAGCGACATTTCCATATGCTGAGTATCCCGTCATCGGAGACAGATAGGTTAAAATTATGTAACGGCGGGAGAAATTTCCTCATCAGTGATAGTTGTCATAGTGAATAATGTTTAGAAAGGGAGGAGAAATTCAATTAAATCCAGTTAGATAGGATATTTCTGAGATCAATCCATGACCAAAAAGAATGACAAGGGA
>NC_043000.1:54552338-54574838 GCF_006345805.1 Octopus sinensis
CTTGCTTAATATAAAGCATTATTCCTCTAATTATTTCACGAATAGAAATATTTATTCAAAATCAAACAACTACGTTAGTTTATCCTTCTGTATATCATGGATATCCAATGGAGCAACGTCTGCCTTCTGTTTCGAAGGTTTATTAATTTTATATTTTGTCATTTGTTTACTGGAGTTAAATATCAACGTTATTGAATGCCATAATGAGAGCCATCTGGTTTCACATTAATTAATCTTAGATAGCTTGCTGGAAATAAAATGTAATTAGATACATAATATACCCGTTGATGTCCAGACACTAAATGTTAAGATATCTGCTGTAGAAGCAAACTCTATCAATTTTAATAATTATTGTTCGAGATAAATATTATTATAAAATAGTATCATACTAGGGTAGACAATCCATTGAGAATTCTGTTTCTCTTTTCTTCAAAAGAAATTGCGTGTTATCAAATATTTACCCAATGCAAATTTACTAGTTGCTCTTCTTTTATATCATGAGTACCGTTTTCATAGGGCTCTGAATGGTAAATTCGGTTCTCGGGGCTGATGAATCGTACGAACGCATGTTGCCTAAGAGCAGAATTATCTTCGCACAGTGTGTTCACAAAGAAAGGCGTTCCCAAGATTCAAGTGTACTGGAACGTATTATTTATCATTGTACTTGTATGTATTTTATAGAGCTCTACTTCGCATGATTCTAATTATCTACAACTTGACCACAGATTATACACACCAATAAGTTTATCATATGATGTCCTTATGTACCAGATCTGTCGTTCAGATAGTTCTAGGAATACTGAATTCAGTATTGCTGGGTGAAGACGCGTAACAACACAAACACATGGATTCCGTATATAAAAGAGTGAAGTTAGAACTCGAAGTTGATAAAGCTATAAATAATATTGTGCAGAATATTGAGGGAAATATACATGGTTGTAATAAAGTTGAAGACCGCATTTATACATACATACGTACCTACATACACACACGCGCACGCGCACACACACACACACACACACATATATATACATATATATACATACACACACTCGTGTATATGCATGTCACTTTCAACCATTTGTCTATATCTTTGCTTACAGTTACCAATGCACCAATTATTATAGGCATAACCTTTACAGTCTGCATATTCAAAATACTTGCAATTTCAAATTTTAAGGGGTTGTAGGTTTTTCGATTTTCGATTTTGTCTTTTTTCTTTACGATCCTGGAATCAAACGCACATGATGGATCAATTGGAATGCAACTACGTTCTTTCTAGTGAATTATTTTTGTGTGATCTATTATTTTCTAACTTCTTATCCGTTTGAATAGGAAAGTCCCACAAAATCTCAAATTTCTCCGACTCCAGCACTCTTTCGACCCAACGTTCATACCATGTGCTTCCAGTTTCAAATACCCAATTCTGGCAAAGCTTCCAGTGTAAAACTTTTACAACTTAGTCATTTCTCCATCTTTTATATTTTTCCTGTGACAACCTGGGATGTTCTGCGGTCGATGGTAGTTCTACTCTAGCATTCTATAGAGGGCTAGTGGAGGCGACTACTGCGAAGACGTTCTCGGGGAAAATCTGGGCGCCGATGAAGATCAACTAACCGGTCTGTTCCGAAGAACATTCGGGCCACGGCCTATTAATAACTTCCAGAAATCCCTTCCCTGGTGGTGCTACCATGGGGCGCTGCCTGTTTGGGATAAAATTTACAGGCACGGAAGTACCGTCAGCCGGGCCTGTCCGAGGTGCGTCCAGAACGATGAAACCGTTCTGCAGTGCCCGAGCATTGCTGACTTGTGGGTTTATGTCGAACACCTGGTGTCGCGTATGAGATGGATCCGGCAATCAGGTGAATCCTCTTTTGGCCTTGAGGGGCAAGCAATTTTTATTTGTCTAGTGGCTGTAGCGAAAGAGGTAGTATGGTTGATCCGTTCGAAAGGGCTAAAACAGACACGTTCCTCTTTGGCCAATCCGTCATAAACTTTTTCAAGTTTCACCTGGAAAGGAAGTTGAGGGTGGAGAGGGAAGTGTTCCCTTGTAGCAAGTTTGTTGAAAGGTGGGTGAATGTTGGAAGAATGGTCAGTATGAAAGGACCAATTTTGAGTGTGCTCTTGCCCTGTTGTTCATTTGAGGGTTTTTCCACGGTTCTTAAAATGCCTTTTCTATTGGAAGTTTTAAGTTGTTTACTTATTAATCGTTATTTATATTGTTTACACGTTGTAACCTATTGTATCGTCCTGTTTTTATGTTGTTGTATGTCTTTTAATGTAATTTTGTATGAGCCCTTGTAACCAATAAAACAATGAATTATTATTGATTTTGTAGTTGTTGCTGTTATTATCACCAACATCATCATCATCATTATCATCATCATCATTATTATTATTTCTAGTAGTAGTAGTAGTAGTGGTAGCGGTTGTTAATAATTGCACCTGGCAACTTCCGATGGATTAATTTTCTAACCTGGATTCCGAATGCTAGGCCCGCCAGGAAAGAGGCGGTCAGCTTCTAATAGCCGGCGCCCTGCCTATAGATACTCTCTAGGAAAACCGTGCACATCACAAATTTTTGATTTGCGTAGCCGATGACTTTTAATTGTAGACATTTAATGCTACTTCTATCTACTGGATGAGATAATATCCTATCTAGAGAGGATATTCTTTGATCATGTCTACATTGATGCATTCAGGAAATCCACTTGGTACCTGTCAGTCAGTTGGGAGAGACTAAGCAGGTTTGTGGGGCTTTTACACCACCTTCTCTTGTCGATTAGTCCCACCCTATAAAGTCTTAAATAAAGTTTTCACCCCGACGAACTGCTTTGCCTTCGATGTATGACCAATGTCCTCCGATATATTGTGTAGGGCTCTATCTATTTCGATTTACGTTTGATATTTTTCTAGCTGAAGCTGCTAACGACTCCGGTGGTGGAAACAGCTCTGCCCTGCTTCCATCGATTTTTCTCAATTTAGTTGCGTTCGCCAATTTGGAGGCTTTGTCCTCAAGAGAGACGGCAAAGAGAAATTTTGAGGCGGCGGCGCCGGCGAAAAAGTCTGATTATTATTGGTGATGGCGGTTGTAGTGGTGGTGGTTGTGGTGGTGGAGATGCAGTCGCTTCCACTGTTTCTGCTATCACTAATACTACTGCTGACCATCGTTGCTCTTGCCACCGCCGCTTGAGTTGCTGTCAATGCCATTGTTATTACTGTCGCTGCTACTGCTGCTATTCTTCCGGCTGTTCATGATGTGACCACTATCATCACTGTCTGTTGCTTCCACTACAACCACTGTTCCTGTCGGTACTGCCAATGCTAATACTGCTGCTATTCTTCTCGCAATCACTTTTACTACCACCGCCATCTTGCTTCACTCGACAGGTTAGATTTGGTCTGCTTACATCTCTTTTATATCCTCCCTTCTCCTGCATCATTTTTAGTGAAGGAAGATCAAGGAAGTATTCAGCTGTAAGAAGGATTCAGCTATAATTACTTGGGGATATTGGAGTTGGATAAATATTTTCCCTTTTGTTTTAAGGTGGTCGCCACCATCTTGTTCAAATTGCTGTTTTTAAACGCTTTTTGAGCGATTTTTCAGGTGGGCCGAAAAACCGAGAACCCCGTTAGAAGTACCTCCATTTTTCAGTAACAACTTGGAACGAATATTCTACATGAAAAGCAGTAAAGCAATACCCAACGGGTGTAATCAATGAATATAATGAAGCCTTTCTTAAAGCGTTCAAAAATGCATCCGACCTATATAGCAGGAAATAATACTGATAATAATCCTTTCTATTATATGCACAAAGCCTGGAATTTCGTGTGAAGGGGACCAGTGGATTATATCGACCCCAGAGTTTTACTGGTATTTAATTAATTGACGACGAAAAGATGGAAAGCAAAGTCGGCCTCAGGGAAGTTTATGTTCAGAACGTAGTGACTGGCGAAATACCGCTAGACATTGCATCCTGCGAGCTAAAATATTGCCAGCTCGCCGGCTTAACAACAACAACAATGATAACAATAATAGTATTAATAGTAATGATGATGATGATGATGATGATAAAAATACTAGTACCAACAGATGGCAAAGTTTCTCTGAAAGAAATGGAGAAACCTGGAAATAAACGTAACTCGAATGTGCAATCTAAAGACAGGAACAATTCATAGTGGGCGCATTAGGTATGACCAAAAATATTCAGACAGATACATAACAAAAATACTATGACTATCAAATATATATATAACATGCAGAAAATAGCACCATTAGGCACTACACACATTCTACGTAAGACACTTTCAATACACTAACCATAAAAGCATCACAGCAAATCACAGAATATAACAAGGCACACACGTTATAAAAATATGACTACTGAATAATAATAATGGTGTTGATAATAATGACGATAATAAAAACTGTACTTATAGAGTGCAACATGAGGAAAACTAACTTAGTCATGTCGTGGATCGATTATCCTAAGGTATATGATATGTTCCTACATTCTTGGATTCTGGAATGTATGAAACCATTTAAAATATGGTCGGCGAAGGAACAACCTCAGCAAAAATCTATCAAAACAACAAATACAGCCTCTGAACAACTCTGGATCCCTATAACAACTGAAGAGGGGACCCAGGCCCTGCAAAGATTTAACAAATGAAAGGCAGCCTGGCACGACAAGATCCTCAACTTTTGGTTAAAAGCAAGAACACATAAAAAGTTGGCTGAGAAATTTAATGAATGGCTTATGGAAGTGAAGACTATCCTAATTCCTAAATCGACTGAAACGGCAAACCCACAGAATTACATACCTATAACACGTCTCCCAACTATCTTGCAAAGCCTTTACCGCAATAATATTGCAGAGAATAAGCAAACATCTGGAAGAAAACACCTATTTCCAGAAGAGCAGAAACGATTATGCAAAGGCTCATATGCCTGTAAAGATCAGTTACTGATCAATTAATAGATAACTAAAGACAGCTGCAGAAAGGAGAAGAGTGTCAGTATGGCCTGGATCGATTATGAAAGGCTTTTGATAGTATTCCCAACACATGTATCCAAGAAACACCAGCCATGAACAAAGAAGCACCAATAATCATAAAATATATAAAACATTCCATGAATAAATGGCAGACAGAGCTACAACTCCAGACACATAGTGACTTATAAAAATCAAACCCATCTTCACTAGAAGAAGAATATTCTAGGGAGACATGCTCTCTCCACTTCTTTTCTGCTTTACACTGAAACCTTTATCTGACATGCTAAATGCTAAACAATTGGATGTGGATACAACTGTTGCGGCAAAACAATCAGCCACCTCTACAGGCAGTATATGGATTTACCAAAGAAATAAACATTAAATATGGCTTAAAAAATGTGCCATAGCAACCTTTAAAAGCGGAAAGCTAGTTAAGAGAAGCAACATCAGAGTACATAAAACAAATCAAATAAGAGAATTAGACCAAATCCAGACATACAAGTACTTAGGAATCAATGAACTAGATACGATACAATATGCACAAATGAACGAGAAGATAAGAAAAGTCTACTATAGACACGTTAGATTAATACTGAAACCAGAACTCAATGCGAAAAACAAGATAATAGGTATCAACACTCTAGCCGTCCTCGTTATAAGTTGCAGCTACAATATTCTTAACTGGACACTAAATGAACTAATCAGAATAGACAGGAATAGAAGAAAAATAATGAGAGGATTTAGGATGCACCACCCAAAATTTGACATAGAAAGGTTATATATAAAACGTATCGAAGGTGGTAGTGACCTTATACAGCAAGAAAACTATTACAAAATAACCACCGTAGCACTACAGAAATATTTACTTCAGAAGCAAGGAAAATTAATACAAATAGCCACAAAACACGAACAAAACAAAAAACTGTTTTCAGTCTTTAGGAAAGCTGACAAATACAAAACATGATGACATAGTTCCGAAAAACTATGAAGGAGAATAATGGAACAACGAAAGCTGTAAAACAACTGAAATCGACACTAAAACTGGAACAGCGACGGATCATCATAAAAGGAAGGCAAGAATGGACCCTTCATGGCAAATACTGGGTTAACTAAACAGAAAAGAAATAGACAAAGCAAAATACCAGCAATGGCTGGAAGTTCAGGACTCAAAGCAGAGGCTGAAGGATTTTTAATTGCCCCACAATATCAGAAAGTACCAAAACCAAGTAATGAAAAGAAATACAAGAAACTGAAGAGATGTGATAATGAAGTAGAAGCAATAAATCATATTTTCTCTGGCTTCCCACTCCTGCCTAAGAAAGAATATATTCACTGACACGACTGGGTTGGGGCCTATATACACTGAAAGCTATGCCAATACTAAGGAATAACAGCAGGAAAGAGATGGTATAAGCACACGCCAGAAAAGGCCACAGAAAATGAGAAAGCAACAATACCATGGGATATACCAATACACACAGGTAGAGAAAGTAAAGCCAATATGCCGGGTATAGTTGTCTGAGATCACAAGAAAAAATGCCTTCTAATCGGCGTATCAATACCAACAGATGACAATGTTTCTCTAAAAGAAACGGAGGAACTTTCAATATACAAGGATCTGGAAATATCAGCAACTCGATTGTGGAGTCTAAAAACAGAAGCAAATCCTATCATAGTAGGTGCATTAGATAAAATAAAAAAATGTTCTGACAAATACATAACAAAGACACCAGGATTAACAAGTATATATATTTTCTACTCTAGGCACACGGCCCGAAATTTCTGGGGACGGGGCCAGTCGATCAGATCGACCACTGTACGCAACTGGTACTTAATTTCTCAACTCCGAAAATTGAAAAGCAAAGTCGATTTCGGTGGAATGTGAAATCAGAACGTAAAGACACGTAATCCGATTAAGCATTTCACCCAGCGTGCAAAAGTTTCTTATTTCTTTACTGCCCACAAGGTTTAAACATAGACGGGACAAACAAGGACAGATAAAGGGATTATGTCAATTACATCGGCCTCATTGCGTAACTGGTACTTAATTTATCGACCCCGAAATGATGAAAGGCAAAGTCGACCTCAGAACGTAACGGCAGACGAAATACCGCTAGGCATTTCGCCCGGCATGTTAACGTTTCTGCCAGCTCGCTGCCTTTTAACAAATATATATAACATACACATGATAGCACTACTAGGCACCACACACATCCTACGTAAAACACTTTCGATACAGTAAAAATAAGAGCGTCACACCAAACCACAGCACACATCCAAACGCACAGAGCAGCATTCCGTAACGTAGTGAAATCACGTGAAAAATATAAGACTACTGAATAATAATAATAATATAATAATAATAATAATAATAATAATAATAATATAATAATAATAATAATCACACCACCTAATAAATATGAAGAAGAAGAAGAAGAAAAAGAAGAAGAAGAAGAAGAAGAAGAAGAAGAAGAAGAAGAAGAAGAAGAAGAAGAAGAAGAAGAAGAAGAAGAAGAAGAAGAAGAAGAAGAAGAAGAAGAAGAAGAAACAACAAAAGCTATAAAACAAATGAAATCCAAACTAAAAATAGAACAGCAACGAACCATGATAAAACGATGGCAAGAAAAGCCCCTTCATGGTAAATACTGGACTAAACTAAACGCAAATGAAATAGACAAAGAAAAACCCCAGCAATGGTTGAGAAGCTCAGGACTCAAAGCAGAGACAGAGAGATTTTTAATTGCAGCACAAGACCAAAGCCTCCCACCAGAAATTACCAAAAATATGTAATGAAAAGAAATATTACAAGTAACTGCAGAATATGTGGTGATGGACAAGAAACAATAAATCATATTATCTCTAGCTGCCCAGTCCTGGCTAAGAAGGAATATTTTCACAGACATGACAGAGTTGGAACCTACATACACTGGAAGCTATGCCAACATTATGGAATAGCAACAGAAAAAAGATGGTATAGGCACACACCAGAAAAGGTCACAGAAAACGAGAAAGCAACCATACTCTGGGATATGCCGATACACACAGATAGAGAACTTAAGGCCAACAGACAAGATATAGTTGTCAGAGATCATGAAGAAAAAAATGCTTTCTAATTGATGTATCAATACCGGCAGATGACAACGTGTCTCTAAAAGAAATGGAGAAACTTTCAAAATACAAAGACCTGGAAATAGAGGTAACAAGAATGTGGAATCTAAAAAGAGAAACAATTCCTATCATAGTAGGTGCATTAGGCATGATAAAAAAATATTCAGACAAATACATAACAAAAGCACCAGGACTTACAAACACATATAACATACAGGAAATTGCACTACTAGGCACTGCACACATCCTACGCAGAACACTTTCCACACAATAACCATCAGAGCATCACAACAAATCACAGCACATACCTAAGGCACACAGAGCTGCGCTCGGTAGTGAAGTGAAAGCACGCTATAAAAATAAAACTACTGAATAATAATAATAATAATATTAATAATAATAATAATAATAATAATAATAACAACAACAATACTAATTATAATAATAATAATAATAATAATAATAATATATGCAGTACCAGGCAGTGGTTCTCATGGCTTCTCATATTAAAAGATTGGAAGTGACATCATGTACATTGTTTTGTCTTGGTATAAAAGATGGGCTACAGCAAATACTCTGCTGAATACCACAGAGTTGCTTCTCACTTCCTTGACCTTAACCAGTTGAGCATATCCCTTTGTGGCTGATGATACGTGCATCTTTGATCACGAGCAGAAGATGTGTGGGTGCATCATATCCATGTGCTGAGAGGAATTCTTTGGGGTTTGGATAATTCACTCTTGGAAACATGGGTGTTTCGTTCATCATCGTTAAACAGAACTTATTAAGGGACCTTTTGAGCAAGGTGGGTTACTCGACCTGAAACAAATTCTATCTAAGCCCCACCTGCAAGGTCATGCGCGGTTTATCTTGATATAAGATCACCATGTCGCGCAAATATGTTTGTAATGCATGTGCCTAGAGTGCCCTTAACAGACGGGTAGTCATGATAGGTATACTGGGTTCGTATATTTTACTCCAAGGTCACTTTGATGGCATGCACTGTTCTCTCACTCAATAATAATAATAATAATAATAATAATAATAATTATTATTATTATTATTATTATTATTATTATTATTGTTATTATTATTATTATTATTATTATTATTGTTATTATTATTATTATAAGACGAAGAAGAAGGCGAAGAAGAAGAAGAAGAAGAAGAAGAAGAAGAAGAAGAAGAAGAAGAAGAAGAAGAAGAAGAAGAAGAAGAAGAAGAAGAAGAAGAAGAAGAAGAAGAAGAAGAAAACTTGTTGCTACTTATGTTGGTGTTGCTGCTCCTGCTACTTCTATGCTGCTGGTTTACGACATACTGCTAGAATGATTAATATATTTCTTTAAATTTCTTTTTACGTTCAAACATCTATCATCTGTCAAAATTTCTTTTTTAGAAATTCAATACCACTCTTTTCAAATATATTATACCGATGTAGGTAGTTGTGTTTCAGATAAATCTTGCAGTAATATGTTTATACAATAGAACTGTCTGTTGATAGGGCCATGAAAGTAACACTATTTCAGAAGCTATCAATTTTTTTTTAATACCAATGGTGTACACAGAAAAAAAACTATCATTCAAGCAACGTGATTAGACTTTAAAAAAATATAATTTATGCTTTTACATGAATTGTATCAGGTAATATTTGTAGCTTCAGCAAATGAGTTGTGCATTTTTAATTCAACAATGAATAAATTGACGATGAAATATTTGTAAAATGATTATATATATATATATATATATATATGATATATATATCTTGTTCGTTGGCACTGTCTGTCACACATCTTTTTTGCACATAGACATACATGCTAACTTTCAAAATAAAATATATATGTTTGAATGCGTATTTTGTGTGTTTGTGTCTACGTATTTTGTATGCATGTACATATACACTCACACAGACGCGTGCACCCACACACACGCACACAAACACATATTATATACACATATATATATATATTATATATATATATATATATATATAATATAAAAAGTAAAATAATCAAACAACTGAAAACCACAGAGCTCAAAATTGAACACCGACCATACCATCCCAAAAATCAAAATAAACGAAACAACAACACCATTTATAAACAGCATATACCTAGCCGTCATGGAACTTTTCAGGGTTACTTTGGCGCATTTTTCTAATCCAAATTTCATATCTATTTCTTTGGTAAATCCATGAACTCTCTTTAATAGTGGTTCTAGCTGTTTGTCATTTGCAGCGTATATATATATATATTATATATCATACATATATATATGTATATATATATATATATATATATATATATATATATATATATACAATATATATATATTATATATATATAATATATATACTATATTATATATATATATATACATGCACACGTACATATGTTTGTTGGTGTATGAGTGAGTGATTGTGTGTGCGTGTGTGTTTGTGTGTGTGTGCATGTGCTACATCTTTGAAGGATATATTCTTGTTATACAGGATCCGGATTACTTGAAAAACAGCACCTAATTATTTGATGCATAAAAGAAACAAAAGAGGCAACTTACATAGCATTGACCATTGCGTTCTATACAGATTTCAGGTGTAAGTTTTGAACGATATCATAAACAGCTACCCCAAATTGCCTACGCATTTTCACCTACACATGGCCAAGAATGTATTTAATACAAATCGAAGATACATTCACGGAAATAAGAGCTCGTGTTTAAACACTTGCATATTGTAGTTCCATCATACCCGACAATGAGGAAATATATCGTGCTGTACACATATACATAATTCTAATGGTAAGGTACATAGATTTCAGTGGAATTATAAGAGTGATCCCCGTAAACTATTGAGGAACTCAGTTTATTTAACTGCTGACGTAGTACCAAAATCAAGAATCAAAACGCCGCAAAAGCAGAAAGTATACAAGCGATTTGAAAATTGTCTTTACAAACCCTTAATGTCAATACAAATAAGTATAGAAACCCTTGCGGGCGTTAAATCTGAAGTATGTGTATGTAAACTATCTCATATTCCATCTCTGTCTCACTCTCTTCATTTGTATGTATATATATATATATATATATGTGTGTGTGTGTGTGTGTGCGTGGTGAGTATATGCCTATGTCTGTGTAACAACATATGCGCACAACGGTAAAAACTTAGAAATTAACACAGACGTAGTTGATTATTTTCTAACATATTAAACTTCCTTGGTTTCGATTCTCAAATCCCTTAAGAAACTGAATCAGAGGAAGAGATAAAAGTATTGTATTTTTAATGCGAATATCATGACAGAATTTAAGTATATTAAAATACAATCTAACACGTATATTTTATTTTTCTGTCGCTTAATTTTTCTGCTTTTCATTCGCTATCTTGATGTTCTTATATGTAATTCTGGGAAATTTCTTTTTATTTATGTATATGTTTGAATACGTTTCACTTATAAATGTATTGCCCTTCTTTTGAATGTTTAGCTTTAGACTTATTACTTTAATCAAGGTAACACATCAATTTTATGACACCTATGCTGTCATACAACTGTCCTTTGTTTCGTTTCTTTATCGTAAAAGTTTATGTCAGCTTATAAATGCAAATCTGTGCATTTTAAAGTTCTTCGTAAAATGTTGTTGCTACGAAAAATATTTTACAGAAAAAGATTCTCAAACAATGTTTGTCCTTTCAATGGTATAAAAAACTAATTTTCATGGTGTATATCATCAAATGTGCCATAAGACCAGCTTGAATATTCGTAGTAGTATCCAAAAGTTCTGCAAGCAGGCTTAAATAAATGAGATGACTGATCAAGTGAATAACGTAATTCGGATTTTATTTGTTTGGAGGCAAATGCCATATAATTCTAAATGCTTCCTTGAAGTACACCACTCTAATGTAAACCAGTTCTTTCTTCCAATCCTCAAAAGACTTGAGGAGTTCCCCTACCTGAAGGTAATACCATGCTATCTACGATTCTGTTTGAATTCCCTGTACACTTACGACGTGTCACCCATATGTCTTTGATTTGATATGTCAAATAGAGCAAAATCATCGGAATATAGCCTAGGAAGGTACATAAGCTAAGTAACGACGAGTATTTTATTTTGAAACATGATGCCAACTAACGTTTTCTGTAACATTTTCGTGATAGAGTCTCACTGATTTCAATTTTGGTATATGGTTTCGCAGCCTTGTAGCATTTAGGTACATTACCATACTCAAAATTTAATAAACATTGAATATAGTAACACCTTCCGAAGTAGTGTAATGTGATTTTGCGAAATGTGCATTTTTCATAACCGGATTAAAAAGTGTGTTATATAAAGTGTGTTACAAATACAATATTTTGTACGTTGCACAAAAGTGTGTCATATAAAGTGTGTTACAAATACAATATTTTGTACATTGTACAAAAGTGTGTCATATAAAGTGTGTTACAAATACAATATTTTGTACATTGTACAAAATTGTGTCATATAAAGTGTGTTACAAATGCAATATATTGTACATAGTACAATCCGGGCTTCATCTGGTGCCTCTTCTAATTGGTAATAGTTTAAAGAAATTCGAACTGAACATTTTATTGGATACATGGAAATGAACTGTTTTCATTCAGGTATTCATAACTTGATTTTCTCGCAACAGTTATTTTCTCATTTTATGTCGTTCACTCATGCGGCTTGAACTAGCGTTATCATGCTTGACTACATCAATATTTGAACGCACGCCGAGTAGATACAGTACTTCACTTATCACTCAATGCTTAATCAATGATTACGATCACTACTCATCTTCTACTAGGACAATTCGGCAATGGAAAATACAAGCCTTAAACAACTATTTTATGTTCATAGGCTTAACTTTTTTCCCAATTAATTAAGGATCTTCCCGTTCATCTCTTGGCTAAATCTACAATGGTTAGGAATCTCAGTATGTCCAGCTTTATGTTTGAATATGTGAAATGACATGATGATCAATTAAAACCTTACCAGTGCCGTTACACTCATCCACACTGCTTTATAGTGGAATGTTCACAAGTTTTCATAGGCCTTCGAGGTAATTGGCGGTGTTTTATGCTTTTGAAACAAGAAATTATTAGACACTTGCTAATAAAATACGTATAAATATTTTGACATCATTCTTCTTGAAGACAGACTCATCACAAGCAATTCGCGTCCCAACAGACTCATTTCCTTTCTGAGATATAGTAATATTTTATTAATCTTAATCCACTTCGAGTACAATACCATATTAAGAGTTACAAGGGAATTCTGTGTGATATTGATTATTTCTTTTATCTTGTTTTATTTAGCCGAATAAATCCAATTGTATTTGGGAAAATGTTTTATTGCTATTATTCTTTGCTTTCCCGAAATACATAACTAGGCTCAATAATACACACCTCTTGGAATTTGATAGTTTAGATCACACTCACTCTCTAAAGGCTGGATTTTCAAAGAAGCACTCTGACAGGTTCTAACTATATTATTCACACTACGCACCAAACATATTCCCTGTATATCTGTAACAAACATTGCAACTATTTTCCTCTTGTGCTGCTTAGTTGTATTATTGTGCTTGTTCTGTGGCCGGACTGTTTAGTCTGCGTTATACCAACAGAGGTAATAACTCAAAGGGTGAAAATATACATAGAGAACGAGAGAGAGAGAGAGAGAGAGAGAGAGAGAGATAGAGAGAAGAGAGAAAAGAAGAGACAAAAGGAGAAACAGAAATAATGAAATCAGAGAAAAAAATATAAAGAGAAAAACTAGAAAAAGCGAGAGATGTAGCGGTACGGATAGTTCCTATATTATTTTGCACTTGTGTGCACAAATCGCAAGCATAAGTTCTATGTTTAGCATAATGAAGCAATATTGTGTAGATATATACATTTATGCAATAAAAGATATAACCATAGATAGGGAATTTAATTTGTTACACCTAGAGCAAAGAGCATTTAGCTTTTACGTGTTTAGGACCGAAGACTGGTATCAAGCTGGGACACCGCCATTATTCATTACTTTCTATTTAAATGCTTATCGGTATTTTGAGAGTACACGGATACATACACCGACAGCAGGAAAAGTAGATATCGGTTAATTAGATAGAGAAATAGATAAATAGATAGATAGATATGTGAGCCTAGAGATATACCAACAGATATGCGGATAGAGATTCTTATTAATAGATAGCTGAAATGAAAATAAAATGTTATATTTAAAAGTAGAGTTTTAATTAATTGGCAGGTTCTTAAAAAAGATGTTGGAATTTATTCCATATGTTTAACATCCTTTCTACTATAAGCAAAATACAGGAAATTTTAGGGGAGTAGCTAATCAATAGCAACGATTCAGGAGCTTCACCAGTACTTACATGATCCATCCCGATAAGACGAGCAGCCAAGTCAGCCATGGCGCAGTTTCCACGCAGAACGTAAAGATGAACAGAATGCCTGACACTGTAACGATTCTGCAGTTTGCCCTACACTGTAACGATTCTACCACCTCAATGCCCTTCTTTTGAGCTTATATATTGGTTTTAAATTTTGGCATAAGGTCAGGAAATTTGGGGAAGATATATGTCGATGACAACGACCCCAGTGTTCAACTGGTACTTATCATACCGACCCCGAAAGGATGAGACACTGGTTGCATTTGGACACAGAAGGTAAAGTCAGAAGAATGTCGCTAATCATTTTTGCGCCCTCGGCAACGATTCTGCTAGTTCGCCGTTTTGTTCTGTGTTTAATATATTAATATAGTATGCAACGTCGAGCCAAGTTAGAACTTGGATGGCTGACCTTTCGGGAAACTGTGGGGCTGTAAGCATCTCATTTTCTTTTAAGGCGCTGAGTTGGCAGGATCGTTAGCCCGCCAGGAAAAATGCTTAGCTGCATTTCATCTGTCTACGTTCTGAGTTCAAATTTCAGCGTGGTTGACTTGGCCTTTCATCTTAGATGTAATCAACTTATCCCCCACCTTCGAAATTACTGGCCTTATTCCAAAATTTGAATCCAATGTATAATGTTTAGAAATATGCTGAATTACACTGCTAGTCTACATAAACACTTTATTTAGTCTATATAAATGCTTTATTTGGTTGGCCTTTATCAATGGAAAAGTTACATTCTCAGATTCGGTACTTGTCCTCTGCCTGTTCATTCTACTCAACTAATATGCTTATTTTATAGTTAATTTTCTTTTTAGGTAAAAACCATCCTACAATGCCTATTTTTTGAAATATATAATTTCATGTTTTTGAATTAATTGAATAGCATACTTTACCCGTTTTGATTTTTAATTATTCTCACGTTAATATCTTTATATGTTAACTTCACATGCCGAACCTGTTTCATTTTGGTGTAATAGCTCTCAAACATTTTCGAAAACAAACACATTGAAAGTGACTGCACTATACTGGAACCCTCTATGCTCCGGTTCAGCATGTTCATGTGGTTTTCTTTTTTGATGGGGGAATGTCGGTAATGTTTATATATGTTATGTTTGTTTATTCTCGAAAGCCGGCCTACTATTTAATTTACAGATCTCTTTATGCATTTCCTTTTCAAAATTTTACATATTTACCATTCATTATTCCAAACTGACCTCGTGAAAGATGCGTAGCTTGTAATACCTATTGAAGTTGAAATGTTTGTGGTTGCATTTTATTGCAGCCAACCAAAGCGCGGAGTGGAATAGATCAACGATAAAATCAACATCCTCTCACCTGCATAGCATAAAAAATAGGTCGCACATGAAATAGTACATTCATATGTCAGTTAAATTCAAGACATAAGTTCCAGTGTAGTCGAAAAAGAAAACAACAGAAACGCATAATAATTTTTAAAGAAATACTCAAATTTATTATGGCTGTAGCGACAAAACATTTTCAAAGAAAAGCATTGCGTGCATTTTGTTGTCGCTAAGGTTTAAACTTGTTCGAAATTATTATACTTTCAGTATAACATCTTGTTTGGTAAAAGAAAATATGTCCAAATATCATGTTAAGAGAGAATTGTGCTTCAGGTAACAATGTTAAAGTCTAACATGGCATCTTCATTATATCATTACAACTAGAAATTTTCTAAAACTCTAGAAAATTCGCGCAGCTGAAACTGAAAACGAAAATGAGAAAGAATATTCACTTCCTATCTAGATGTTGGAATGACACGTTTCATGTAACATTATTTGATTTTAAACTGAGACCAACTTGTACTGGAGTTACGATATATTTTGTTACAAAATACAAATGAAAGAGAAAATGCGGTTCTTTTCAATTTGAACGGCAGTTTTTAACATAATTTCTAGGTAAATAAAAAATTGCAAACTTCGTATAATGGTAGAATGTATTTATAAAACATCTTTTTCTCTTGGCTTTATTAAGAAAATTCTATTGTTTGTAAAATATTTGTAGTTTTTTTTCTTCAATTTCTACAATTTCAACCAATTAATGACGTATTTGTGAGGTGAAAATATTCTGTGCCGTATGAATATGTCCCTCGTTTAAGAAACAGATTGGGTTTATTTACATTTGTGAAGAAAAAAATGATACCCTTCTCTCCATCCCTAACCCTAACCCTGACCCTAACTAACCCTAAAACAGATTGAAATGCAATAGATCGATACTAGGGTCATAATTATGGGTGACAATTTCATATGACACCGCTAGAAAAACTGCCGTTCAAACTGAAATGATCCGAAAATGCCTCTACAAGAAATCAATCATCAGAATAAGATTGTAAAATATTCCATTGAAATTACTTTTCATCCATTTTTTTTTTTTCATAGACTTCTTACGAAATGCCTGAGTAGGTAATGATTTTCACTACTTATTGAAATATGTTTGCTGTTTCCAAACTGAAAATGACCGATGAGCTGTGTCAGAATTTTCAGTGAATGTAATGATCTGTAATTTAAGTTTTAAAATGTTTGGAATAATTGACGAGCTTATGCAGCTCAGTAAACGTTTAGTTTCTATTTAATTTTCTTGTGCATATAGAAAATACTGAACTTACCATTGGTATCCAATAGAACATTCAGTAATTAGAGACAGTTTTTTAATCATGCAGAACTTAACTGCAACAACGTAAGGTGGGACAAATTTAAAGCTGTTGTAAAAGACCATTATGAAATAGAAAATACTACGATACGCTTGTCAGAAGGTATAAATGTTATTTATTAAAACATCCAAATAATAACGTCACAAAATCAGCTTTTAAAGAACGGGATCAGAAAACAATTGACTATGATGTATTTTATGCTTATTTGCTTCTTCCTTTAATAGAAAGCCTCTTCAAATTCCGCCAAGATCGACTTTGCCTTTAATCCTTTTGCGATCGATAACATATAAGTACCAGTTGAGCAGTAGAGTCGATTTAATCGACTTACCTATTCCTCCAAAATTTCTGGTCTTGCGTCAAGATTTGAAACTAATATTAATCATTCTCTTATTTCGGCGAGGTCGACTTCGCCGTTCATCCTTTCATTGTCGATAAAATAAGTACCAGTTGAGCACTAGGTCAATGTAATCTGTTTACCCCATTTCCACGAACTACTGGTACTGTACCAAAATTTGAAACCAATATTAAGCCTCCCTCTTATGCGTAAATTTCATTTTATTTTACGTATGATTAGATATGTATGATATCAGAATTTCACAAACGCTTTCAGAATATTGAATGATGGTTTATATGCTGTATGCAATATTTGGTTAACAAAACAACTCATTCAAATTCTGAAAATGATTTTCTTCAAGAGGTTGAAATTATTAATCTAATTGCCTGTTTAGATAACAAAAATTCCAATTACAGGGTATACAATGTATATGTTATATATATATATATATATAATATATATATATATATATATACGTTACTGTATATATATAAGAAAATGAAATGTACATAGGTAAGTACAAAATGAAGAAACACATTCACTCAACCCCACATAAGCATACACAAGTACACACACTAACACACACACACACCCATATATATATATATAACATTTACATACATTGCATTAACTTACACATATATACTGCTTCTATAAAATATCCCTGTATTCTATATATATATCTATGTATATTATTTACATATACATATATATATAAATATATATATATATATATAATATATATATATATATATATATTCACACACACACACTCACACACACACACACACACACACATATATATATATATATATTTACAGACACATATATACTTATTAACTCAACATAAACTGGTTCATGCCCATTCTTTCAGCAATTTTTTGACAAGCATGTTATTTGCTCACTCAATTAAAGACTACATGCTTTTTACTTGGTTTTGAAACTTTGCTATTTTGTACACATAAACATAATAAATAATCAAATAAAATACCCTCTTATCGTTTGTGTCAAACATATCCATTATTATTATATATTAGTATCATAAAGAAAACATCTGCGCCTATGAGACAAGTAGAAATTTTCTTCTTGGCCGTAAACGAAATCGCTATTTTTCTTTATATAATAGGAGATTGTATGTTTAAATTTGAAAATCCTGTAGCGCTGATTATTAGAAGTAAAAATGATATGAGTAGGAAAGAAAAAAATGTAATATTTCTATATTTTCCTGTTTAATTTTTAGATTTATGTTTCATACATTTAATTGTGGCGGCAATTTCATCGACAGAAATCTAAGAAATTGTAACTTTTATAATACACCGGTTCCCCCATGTGCTAAAGTAGCAAGATCAGTACAAATATGACATATGTGTTACGCAGCTCAAATATCTAATAGAGAAATTCTACACGAGAGTGAAAATAATGTATATTCGTTTCTGATTTTACAAGCTATATTACATTGATGATTAATATCATGGGTCACTACATTAAGACAACAATGGTGGGAATCACGTTATTATATGTGCTTAAAATACATTAGCATGGCCAGCATTCGTCAATGCAATGTAAAGGTCAAATTAACCGGAAATAATTTTGACAAAGAATCTCTGAAATTTCAATCGTCGGTGTAACAGTAACATATCAGAATAAATTAATGTGTGTGTGCGTTGGTGTGTGTGTACGGTCGTGTGTGAGTGTGAGTATGTACGTATACGTATATATTTATTCCCAGTACTTGACACGTATACATACAAAGTATTGGGATTTAGTTCACAGGTGATCTAAACGACTAGGTACGCTAGGTAAGTGCTGTAAAGTATATATATATATATATATATATATATACATATAAGATAATGTCATTATTTAATGATTTATCGTTAGCCAGCATACTAACCAGGCCATAATGGTTAATTTATATATAAATATAAGTATTATAATTATACAATATAATTATAATAATGACACTGAAACGACAACGCCTGTACGCTAGAAGTAGACCCCAAATGGTCTACAAGCGACTTAAGTTATTACTCCATTACCACAATGTTGTATGCGAGGATAATGGACAGAAAGGGTTTAGAAAATATTGGGGACAACCCCATATCTCAAGATTTCGTGTGGGTTACCGTATTAAAATCGTTTTCTATTCTCCAATAGTGTAATGAATCGTAAATAAATGAGAAATATATATACATACCACAGTTATACAGTCGTACAAATACGAGCATATACATGCATTTCACGGACACCACATATATACATACATACATACATATATATATATATATATATATATATATATATATATATATAAATAGGGAGTGGTAATAATTAAAATACCATCACAATTATCAGCCGTACAGGCAAATAAATAAAATATATACATATAATATTAGATATGTACATATATACACAAGGGTACTACATGAGTACCTATATCGCTAATGACAGAAGTCAACACACACACACACACTACATATATATATATATATATATATATATATATATATATATATATTAATATATATAGATAGATAGATAGATAGATAGATAGATAGATAGATAGATAGATAGATAGATAGATAGATAGATATATGAAGCAAGAACCCGAGCGTCCATTTTAACCATGCAGTTACTTACTTAGAATAATTCTACAGCAAATAAGTTTGGGTAATGAATTATTATATATTTACACATAAATAGGATAAAGTCATTATTTAATGATTTATCTGTGGCCAGTGTACTAAGAAGACCATAACGGTTAATTTATATTTAAGTATAAGTATACAATATAATTATAATAAGGGCGCTGAGACGACGTTCGGGTTTTTGCTTCGTATAAATATGTGAATTGCGTATAATGCTCGTTTTTGTACGACTGTATATCTGTGGTATGTATATGCATTTCTCATTTATTGAATATTGGTTTACAATACTGAAAAGTGGAAAACGAGTTTTTATATCGTAAACCACGAAATTTTGTGATACACTATTGTCCATAATATTTTATAAACCCTTTCTGTCCATTTCCCTCACATACAACGTTGTCGTAATGAAGTATTAGCTTAAGTCGTTTCTAGAAAATTTCGGGTCTAATTCTAGCACACGGCGTTGACATATCAGCGCCCTCATAACTATATTGTATAATTATAGTTACACACACACACACACACATATACACACACACACATACACACACATAAACACACACACACATATATAGAAGGCGGCGAGCAGGCAGAAACGTTAGCACGCCGGGCGTAATGCGTAGCCGTATTTTGTCTGCCGTTACGTTCTGGGTTCAAATTTCGCCGAGGTCGACTTTGCCTTTCATCCTTTCGGGGTCGATAAATTAAGTACCAGTTACGCACTGGGGTCGATGTAATCGACTTAATCCATTTGTCTGTCCTTGTTTGTCCCCTCTATGTTTAGCCCCTTGTGGGTAGTAAAGAAATATATATAGAAGAGGGAGGTGGAAAAAAGCACGGAAGTAAGGCTAAAACATCTTTTTCAGCTGAATACATATATATATATATATATATATATACATGTGTGTGTGTGTGTGCGTGAGTGTGAGTGTGTGTGTGTGTGTGAGTGTGTTAAATGAATGACGGAAGACGAAATATACGAGAATTTATTATTAATCACAATTGTGAAAGTGACCATTAGCTACCAGTTGTAAACCATTCGTTTTATTATCCATGTATATATATATATATATATGTGTGTGTGTGTGGTGTGTGTGTGTGTGAGAGAGAGAGAGATGTGTGTGTGTGTGTGTGTGTGCGTGAATGTGTGTGTATATGTGTGTGTGTGTGTGTATTTAGAAGATAATGACTTGTACATGAGACCTATCCATTAATGTAATCCTAAAATTCAAATGATGCCCATACACTCATACACATTTGTCTGATAATAAATAAGAAGGCAACTAATATAGCATGCATTTTACTCTATTCACCATGCTTTCCAATTATTGTATACAATGCTTCCGCTGCTATATCTCTCTCTATATAAACGGCAGTTGTCATGTGCGTGTTTCTGTGTCTGTTGCTTGTACCCTCACCCGACACGGCTTTCAACGATGATCTGATGAAACTTGACACACACATAGCCCAATGTCATAATCAAACTAACGCAGCGCAAAATTTTGATAAGTTCCCCAGTCTGAAAAAAATTCGACATGGGGCGAGAATCAGAAACACAAACCGCAAACTGTCTAGGGACGAACTCCACCTTTTTTTACTCTCAAAAAATTTACCATAAATTTTCCATTTTTTTGCTATGTTGGCTATAACTCTCTAAAAATGCTTTATAGTTATTTCCCTTACAAACCTGAGCAACGCCGGGCGATACTGCTAGTCTACATATAAGTCCTGGTACAGTGGAAATTCAAGAGTTCTTTTAGTTTTCCCCAGTGTAAATAAAATTCGTAAATGCGTCTAGTTACTGGATCCTATTTAATTAAACAATATTCTTGCATAAGATAACATTAGAAGATTTTCCAGGGTCGGTACTTTACTTTGTCGTATTAGAGAATATTGAAAGTCTACCTGAGTAAATGATGCGGTGTGGAGTTTTAAATTAACAACCATCGGACAACTTGCCTCTTTTAAATAAATGATTATATATCCTTTCACATTTTTAAAAGTTATATCATTCTATTTCACGACTGGGAGAAAGCTGGAAAATACTTATTGATATAAAGAGAGGATGTATTTACAATTCTTAAAGTTTGGATATCCAACTGAAATTGTGCATGATTTTACATATATATGAGATATATTGTCTCCATGATAAGCAACTGACCAAAATTTTGATTGACTGTGTTTCACCAAAAACAATTTTCGTGTGACAACTCAAAGGAACACCAGTACCAAATTGTAATGACACCTTTAGAAATTATGAACCTTTCTGAAATCTTCCAATTAAAATGTAATCTAGCGCATACATACAAAAAGCCGGAATTGTATATAATACACGCGCACGCACACACATTGTATGCGTA